>NW_019154112.1:11691664-11904163 GCF_002288905.1 Enhydra lutris kenyoni
GTCTCCCTCCCAATCCCATCTTGTTTCATTTACTCTTCTCCTACCCCCTTAACCCCCCATGTTGCATCTCCTCTCCCTCATATCAGGGAGATCATATGATAGTTGTCTTTCTCCGACTGACTAATTTCGCTAAGCATGATACCCTCTAGTTCCACCCACGTCATCGCAAATGGCAAGATTTCATTTCTTTTGATGGCTGCATAGTATTCCATTGTGTATATATACCACATCTTCTTTATCCATTCATCTGTTGATGGACATCTAGGTTCTTTCCATAGTATGGCTATTGTAGACATTGCTGCTATAAACATTCGGGTGCACGTGCCCCTTCGGATCACTACATTTGTATCTTTAGGGTAAATACCCAGCAGTGCAATTGCTGGGTCAGATAAAGGGCTAGTGTCCAAAATCTATAAAGAACTTAGCAAACTCAACACCCAAAGAACAAATAATACAATCAAGAAATGGGCAGAGGACATGAACAGACATTTCTGCAAAGAAGACATCCAGATGGCCAACAGACACATGAAAAAGTGCTCCACATCACTTGGCATCAGGGAAATACAAATCAAAACCACAATGAGATATCACCTCACACCAGTCAGAATGGCTAAAATTAACAAGTCAGGAAATGACAGATGCTGGCGAGGATGTAGAGAAAGGGGAACCCTCCTACACTGTTGGTGGGAATGCAAGCTGGTGCAACCACTCTGGAAAACAGCATGGAGGTTCCTCAAAATGTTGAAAAAAAAAACATTGAGCATTTTCTAAGTCAATTTTTTCATTTTCTGTCTGTATTTTCACAAAAATCTTACAAAATATAATCTGAGCACATATTTGAACCTATATGAATCATTTGAAGCACCTGATAATTGAATACTATCTTGCAGTTCCTATTTCCCACCCCACTGGCACCAAGTGCAACTCAGAAAACATATCAAATTGAATGTATGACAGTTGTTCATTGGTTGGAATAGAAAAATGTGATGGTAGAACTGAATGGTCCTATGACACAAGATAATGTGGGCTTACCACACTTACCGTAACCTCCTTGGTGAGTCGATGTTATATTCACCCGGTGAACAAGTGATTTTAAGAATTCTATCAGTGTATATCCCACTTTGTAATTCTTTGTTGGCATAAAATAAGCAATAATTGCTCTATTCCCCATTCCAACAATAATTGGATTACAAAACCACCTAATGCACACTTCATTAACATTTGTCTAGGCGTGATCAAAAGGAGTTCATTCTAAATAACAAAAGACACTTATTACTCAGGAAATTCCAAGGGTTTTCAAAGCTCTATGCCAGGAATCAGGGACAAAAACCAAATACATTTCTTACATCACAATTGGGATAGTGGGCCATAAAAGCATTCCTAGATGCCATTCCTACAACAGGATGCCTAGCAATAACTTAACTATATAGAGTATAACTATGAGCCATACAAATATATTCCATTTAACCCCAACTAAATGGAACTCTAACCCTATTTGCCCAGAGCTGGATTCTCAGAATGCCTGTGGTCACTCAAGACTCTCATAGGATGGGAACTGTAATAGAGACATCATTTAAATGGAAAGAGACAGTGGTGTCAAAAGATTAAAGTGAAAATACATTACTCTAAACATTTTTTACAAATAACATGAAAGCATGTGAACACATTGCTAGGCCCTCTTTCAGGGACCATGGAAAATGTGTATGCAGTGGGTCGTTGAAGTTTATGTTTCATTAGTGTCAGTGTAAATCTGCCCCTGGAGACATGTGAGAAGAAATGAGAGTGAGGTTTATAGAGGACTTTAAAGAAATTTAATTACCCTAATTATCCTTTGGTGATTTCTCAGGATACTCAGTCAAGATATGCCCACATGGTATATTTCTGTATACTGTATAATCCATACTGGATTATGAGTTGCCCCAGAATAATATAGGTTATGGGATGCCTGGGTGGCTCAGTCTGTTAAGTGTCTGCCTTCAGCTCAGGTCATTATCTCGGGGTCCTGGGATCGAGACCCACATGAGGCTCCCTGCCCAGTGGGAATCCTGATTCTCCCTCTGCCTGCTGCTCCCCCTGCTTATGTGTTCTCTCTGACAAATAATAAAGAAAATCTTTAAAAATTTTACAGGTTATAAGATAATTGGGTAATAGTAATCTGATAGTTGACTTTGGTAGGTGGTAAAAATAAAGACCAAATAGTTTTTGAAAAAAGTTGTGAAAACTTAAATTTGCATGTATTTATCAGAAAACAAATCTGGCCTGAGGAAAAAAGTTTACAACCATCAGAAATGGGATAATTTCTTATCTTGTATAGAGCTTCATTTGCCCTTCAAAATTAAGCATATTTTAGGATTGATCAGATATTAATTGGTGGAATGGCTTAGGATTTTTCTTTTTTGTTTGAGTTTGCTTAAAAGTTATAAAAAGGAAATTTCTTAAGGTTTTCTATCAGATTTATTACCAAAGCTGCCTTCCATTTTAATATGAGAAAAAGGCTTGTCTGAGTGACAATGAGCTATCAATCCAGAAAGTATACAAGTGGGGGCACCTGGGTGGCTCAGTGGGTTAAAGCCTCTGCCTTTGGCTCAAATCATGATCTCAGGGTCCTGGGATCGAGCCCTGCATTGGGATCTCTGCTCAGTGGGGAGCCTGCTTCTCCCCACTGCCCCCCCCCACCGCCGCTGCCTGCCTCTCTGCCTACTTGTGATCTCTGTCAAATAAATAAAGAAAATCTTTAAAAAAAAAAAAGCATACATGTGGACACATTTATGCATTCATGAGAATAATTTTAAAAATCAAAATTTGGTACCTATTGTTTCTAGGTTCTTTTTCTCTGAGGTCTTATATTTGTAGGAATAGCACAGACTTTTTATCTCACATAAGTCTTAAACTATCTGCTAGGTAAAGTTATCTATAATTGATGCTAGAAAGGAAATAGATATGGAGTCAACATTACTGAAGTCACTTGGTCTATAAGACTTGTAGAAAGGTGTTTTTTTTTTTTAATCCAGTAGTTAACACAGTGTTACATTAATTTCAAGTGTACAATATAGTGATTCAACGATTATGTGCATTACTCAGTGTTCATCAAGATATGTATAATCTTAATCCCTTTCACTTATTTCACCCATCCCCCCTGCCCTGGCCACCTCCCTTCAGGTACCCGTTAATTGTTTATAGTTAAAAGTCTATTTTTTGGGTTGTCTCTTTTTTTCCTTTGTTCATTTGGTTTGTTTCTTAAATTCCACATACGAGTGAAATCATGGTATTTGTCTTTCTCTGACTGGCTTATTTTGCTTAGAATTATACTCTCTACATCCACCCATTTTGTAAAGGGCAAGATTTCATTCTTTTTTATGGCTGAGTGATATTTCATTGTGTGTGCACACAGACACCATATCTTCTTTGTCCCTTCATCTATCAGTGGACACAGGCTGCTTCCATTTTCTGGCTAGTGTAAATAATGGTGCATAAACATAGAGGTGCTTATAACCTTCCAAACTGGTGTTTTTGTGTTTTGAGGGTAAACACCCAGTAGCAGAATTACTGCGTCATGTGGTGGTCCTATTTTTAATTTTTTTGAGGCAACTCCATACTGTTTTCCTGAGTGACTGCACCAGTTTGCAGTCCCACCAATAGTTCTGGAAGATTGCTTTTCCTCCACATCCTTGCCAACACTTGTTTCTTGTGTTTTTGATTTTAGCCATTCTGATAGGTGTGAGGTGATATCTCATTGTGGATTTTTTTTTTTTAAGGTTCTATCTATCTATTTGAGAGAGAGAGTGGGAGATAGAACAGAGAGCACAAGCAGGGAAGGTGGGGAAAGGGGCAGAGGGAGAGGGAGAAGCAGACTTCTGGTGAGCAGGGAGCCTGACCTGGGGCTCAATCCCAGGACCCTGAGATCATGACCTGCATCAAAGGCAGACACTTAACCAACCGAGCCACCCATGTACCCCTCATTGTGGTTTTTGATGTGGTAAACAAAGGCAAAAGAAAAAATTAAATTTCCTTAGTTTCTACAGCCCATTGACAAGTCCTTGAAACAGGTAGAGTGACCTTTCTCTCGGAGCTCAGCTGCCTCAATGTTGACACTTTACTAAGGGCGAAAGGAAATCTGAGCCCAACCTCCAGGATTTTAAAAGTTTTCTTTAACATAGAAATTCCTTTGGAAACTTCCTTTATCTCTACCCACCAAGATACATGCTAGCAGTCATCCCCCAAGAATATGACCCGGTGATATACATTTGAAGGGTCTCATGACTGAGTTTTTACTAATCAGTAATAAATGACCTTTTCCTAACAATAGCTAGCCTTCTAAGGTCCTGGAAACCTTGTTTTCAAAACACCTTGAAGGTTTGTGCTATTGCTAACCCCTTCCAACTTGAAAATATATAATCAGGCACTCTTCAGGACCCCAGGGCAGCTCTTTCTGCCCACGGGGCCCTGTCCCAATGCTTTAATAAAATCACCTTTTTGTGGGGCACCTGGGTGGCTCAGTTGGTTAAGCATCTGATCTGAGTTTTGATTTCAGCTCAGGTCATGATCTCAGTATCGTGAGATTGAGCCCCATATCCAGCTCCACACTTAGCGTGGAGTCTGCTGGCAATTCTGTCTCTCCCTCTGCTTTTCTCTCTGAATATGCTCTTACTCTCTAAATAAAAGCAAAAACAAAAATCACCTTTTTGCACCAAAGATGTCTCAAGAATTCTTTCTTGGCTGTGGACTCCAAGCACCACCACTTCAAACCATATCAGTTTCGATATGCATTTCCTTGATGATGAGTGGTGTTGAGTCTCTTTTCACTTATCTGTTGGCCATTTGCATGTCTTTTTGAGGAAAAACCTATTCACATTTTTTTTGTCCATTTTACATGGGGGGTTTTTTGGTGTTGAGTTGTATAAATTCTTTATATATTTTGAAAACTAACCCTTTATCAGATATGTCACTTGCAAACATCTTCTCCTGTTCAGTAGGTCGTCTTTTAGTTTTGTTGATGGTTTCCTTGGCTGTGCAGAAGCTTTTCATTTTGATGTAATCCCAATAGTTTATTTTAGCTTTTGTTTCCCTTATCTCAGGAGACATATCTAGGAAAAATATTGCTATGTCAGAAAAATGACTGCCTGAGCTCTCTTCTAGGATTTTCATGGTTTCAGGTCTCACATTTAAGTCCTTAATCCATTTGCATTTATTTTTGCATTTGGTGTAAGAAAATGGTCCAGTTTCATTTTCTTCCATGTAACTGTCCAGTTTTTGCTAGTCTCATTTACTGAAGAGACTGTCCTTTCCCATTGCAATTCTTGCCTCTTTTATCAAAGATTAATTGACCATATAATCATCAGTTTATTTCTGGGCTCTCAATTCTGTTCCATTGTTCTACTTAATGTTATCTCCATCAAAATACCAACAGCACTTTTCACAGAACTAGAACAAACAATCCTAAAATTTGTATGGAATCACAAAAGACCCTGAATAGCCAAAGTGATCTTGAAAAAGAATAACAAAACCGGAGGTATCACAATTCCAGATTTCAAGTTACATAAAGCTATAGCAATCAAAATAGTATGGTGCTGTTAGAAAAATAGACACAAAAACCTAAAGAAATCTTTAACATTGTTCATTTTTCTCAAGGCTAACATTTTTTCAATGGCAGTTATTTTTTTAAATATCAATTTATTCCAATCTTTGGAAAAAAGAAGCATCCTCTTAATTGGAAATCTGTTTTTATACGAAAAGATGAAACATGTGAATGGTTCTGTTATCCTGCAGAGAATTAGAATTTTTTTTAATCCATAGATATCATTGGTTGTTTTCATTATACACAATGCAAAATGAACAATGGGTATTAATTAAATAAGGATGTTAGGCCTTTTTTTATTTAGAAATATCAGTTTCTCATTAACTAGGCAAAAGTTAGAATAGTCTTTGTTGTCACTACTGCTAGAATAAATCATAGAATCTGCAGAAAATGCTCTCTTTGTCTTCACCAGGAGTTCTATTGTCTTGGGTCTTAACTCCCATTTGGACAAACCCTTCCTTTTCTGTTTATTGTTTTCCATTTGCTCTTCTAGATCTGTTCTCCACCCTTCTCCACCATGCTCTGTACCCAGGGAAGCTGATTATTATGCTTTGCATCAAACGGACTCCCTTGCCCTTTGACTTCTTAAGTTCATCCAAAGGAGGTACTGGCAGAAAGTGAGAGGATAGTAGGAGACAGAATTTAGGGTATTTATCCCCATGGCTCTCTTTCTAGGGAA
Organism: Enhydra lutris kenyoni; assembly: GCF_002288905.1. Classification (NCBI taxonomy): domain Eukaryota; kingdom Metazoa; phylum Chordata; class Mammalia; order Carnivora; family Mustelidae; genus Enhydra; species Enhydra lutris. Next base: position 11,697,919 of record NW_019154112.1, read on the forward strand.
CTTTGTGTGGACAATGACTGCTATGAAGCTTTCTCCTAAGTTTATAGGTCTTGCCAGATTTCAGTAACTTATTGTTCTTATCCTAGGAATGGTACTGGCTTCCTGCTATTAACAAACTTAGGGTTAGTTTCACTTTATGATGCTCACACTTTTATAAATAGTCCAGTCATTAAACTGTCTTGAATCACCCTTTTGGCTATACTCTTTTTTTCTGCCAGATAGTGTCTGATTGACTCATCCCCTTCCTTTCACCTAACTACTCATTTCTTCAGAGTTCAAGTCATCAATAAGATGACCTGATAACCAAATTTAGACTGATGTGTTAACTGCGGCTCCCGTCTTTACTATTTATCTTAGAAACAAGTTCACGTTTGAGTCACTTCTACCAAATCACCTTCGACCGCATTCTCTCCATTTTTTTCATTGTTCCATCCTTCTTAGTCAAGCTTCCTTGGAGAAGTGTTCACATTCATGACCTCTGCTGTCCTAATTCTCTTTCATCCTCAATCCAATACACCTGTCTTCTCCCTCACTTCTCCACTGAAGTCATTCTAAAAGCTGTTAGTGGCCCCCATCTTGCTATCGTCAGTGGGTACTTGTCCTCTCATTGCATTTGACATTGATAACTCCTCACAGCTTGTAAAAATTATCTTCTCCCTTTGCTTTTTATGTCGAAATTTTTTTGATGACTCATTCATTTCTTTTCGTTTTCTTCTTTAAACTTTTGAGCTCTTTACAACTGCCTATTCATCTCACTCTATCTGCTTTCCCTAGGGATTTTATCTATTTCCATTGCTTCAACTTTCACTTGAGAACAGATGACTCTAGAAGACCTATCTCCATGACGAGCACTTAGCTGGGTTTCATTGTTTCCTACCCATGTGTTCTGCGAACTGGAGTAGGCACTTCAAATTCAAGATACCAAATCAAATCTACTACCTTCTTTTCTTCAGTTTGTTGTGTCATTGATTATAAGATACACCATCATTTTATAAAACACTAAGGAAAAAAGATTCTAATTATAGTTGTAAGAACTCATCAATTATAAGATGCATCCTAACTTCAGAGGCATTAAAATGTAAAGAAAAAAAGTGCATCTTAGAATCTATGAAATACAGTAGATTTCTGTTTCCCCCCCTCCTAAGCTGTTCTTCCTCATGTGTTCCCTATCTTAATTAGTGGCACTTTCATTCTCTACATCTCTCAGTTGAACCAGCAACAGTGTTGCTGTAAAGATATTTCCTAGATATGATTAACAACTACAGTTGATTCCTTAAGCAGGGTTATTTTCCATGATCTGGATTGGTTTGATCCAATCAGTTAAAAGGCCTTCAGAGGAGAACTGAGGTTCCCCTGAGAAAGAGGAAATTCTGCCTGTGTACTGCCAATGTCAGCTCCTGCCTGAGAGCTTTCAGCCTGCGTTTTCTGATGGCCTGCTCTATGGAGTTCAGACTTGCCTCGCCAGCCCCAATAATTGCATAAACCAATTCCTCCCCATAAATCTCTCTCTCTCTTTTCACCTTTCACACTTAGACACCACGTCTTGAAAATGAATCTTTATTACTATCTCATAAAGCTATCTTCTCCTTTCATGTTGACAGCCTGTTTAGCTTTCATCATCTCTTGCCTTGACTGTAGTGACAGCATCTTAACTGAAATAAACTCTTCTTCAAGTATGCTTCATCTCTAACTCAGCATTCAGATTATCCTAAAGTGACTTTCCAAAATGCAAGTCTTATTATACCTCTTCCTGCTCAGAACATTTCATGGGTTCTCATTGCCTATTGGATGAAGCCCAAGTTTCTTAGTGGGAACTATACATCCCCTCCTGACTGGTCTCTGCATTGGCTAATTCCTCCCCTACTCACACTGATTGCTCAGGTAATACTGAATATGTTATCACATGCTTTGTGCCTTTACACATGCTATTCCCTTGATGGAATCTGTGCTCACTCTTCTCCTAGTCTGATAAACTCTCAAAAAGGAAAAAAAAAAAAGTCTCTCATAGCTCTGGGAGCTAGAAGTCCAAAATCAAGGTGACAGCGGCAGGGTTATGTTCCCTGCCAGTCTTCCAGCTTATGGCAGTTGTTAGCAATCCTTGGTGTTCCTTGGCGTATAGACACATCACTTCAGTCTCTGCCTTCATCATCACATGGTGTTCTCCCTGTGTGTGTGTGTTGATAAACTCATTTTCATCCTTCAAAACCTGGTCCAATGTTACCTCCTCCTAGAAGCTTTTCTAAACCTCAATTAATATATTTTGTGTTTTTAATTAAAATATTTTTTTTTAAAAAGATGTGGACATAGTGGTTGAAATTCCCTACCTTATATCATTAAAAAAACAGTAGAAGAAAGGGGTGCCTGGGTGGCTCAGTCAGTTAAGCATCTGCTTTCAGCTCAGGGTTGAGTCCCATGTTGGGTTGCCTGCTCTGCAGGGAGTCTGTTTCTCCCTCTGCCTCTCCCTCCACTGTTCTCTCAATCTCTCTCTCACTTGCTCTCTCTCTCTCTCAAATAAATAAATAAAATCTTTTAAAAATAAACAATAGGAGAACTTACAATATCTATTTGGCAACAAATAAAAACACAAGGATAAATGTCTTTATCAATTGTTTAAAAACGTAAAGATCAACTTAAAATTCTTTCATACTTGCTACAGACACGACTATCTAGACCTGACCTACTTTAGCTCCATAACTTCTAATAAGAACAATCATTTTTACATAACTTTATGACTTATAAGTTATTAACATGTGGGAATTTAACACCAAAAGTTCCATTTGATTTCAGATATAAGCTGAGAAACTCTGTCCAGAATTGAAGCAAGCAGAACCACACAATGAACGAGAATAGACATTGGAGTCAGTAGAGGAACCCTATTGTTAGAAAAAAGTTCAACATATGCTACAAATAAAAAATACATCATTTATTAAAATTCTTGAGCATGCTATGGATCATTTTAAATATCAATTGAAAATCAGTTTCTCTTGTAATTTCTACTCGTGTTACAAACTGTCTTTGATGTTACCTTATGTTTGAGTTGTACATGCAAACTTACTTTTTATACCTTAAAGTACATAAACACCAGGTTTAGGAATTGACACAATGAAAAACACTTGGGTATATTAAGTGATATTTTAGCTATGTCTAGACTATGTTTAAATAATTTATTTCATAGTCGGGAGAAAAATCTTAAGAAGAAAACTAACATGCATCATCAGTTCATGTGGGAATGTTTGTTCCACTGGAAGTATATAAATGGTATCCATTAAGAGTTTATAATTGCAGAAATATGGAAATGTGAATTTTACAGTTCACATTATGAAACTGTGTGCAGTCTAATTTTAGGATGACAAATTGGAACGTTGCTTCTGTGTCCACAAATCAGAAACACCAGATATTAACATTTCAGTGTCATTTTCTTTAAGAAAACAATGAAACCAATGAAGTATAGTTTTGAATATATCTTCTACTTTGGGGCTCAGTAAAAGCCATTTTGATTTTAAATGAAAAAATGTAGACCATAAACATTTAATTTTTCATGGATTAGCTCTTGTGCAAGAACCTCCAGCTTCCCCACAGAATTATATACAAATGAGCAAATGTTCTAACAGAACCAAATGGGCCTCTCTACCATATGTGCCAATTCCCCCATAAATACACTTTAAGCCCTTTCACAAAGAAAATAAGAAACTTCTTAGGGTTGTGATGACCAATTCAGTTGGATGACAGTGGAAAGATTGGGGGGGAAGGAGATAATGTAGTAACAGGAGAGAAAGGTTTGTTCAAACCTCCTCAGGCCCACAGTAATGTTCACTCAGGATCACTGTTAAATCCTTTTGACAGAAGATTAAGTATAGGCAGTACATGGTGCACAACAGAGAGCTAAATTCTACATTAACACATGATGGATCAGGCCAGACATGTGCAAAGTCACTAGGATCTGAGGCCAGCAAGGCTTAACTATAACCTGACTGAAGGTATTAAACAAGGCAAAGAATTTGTCTATCAGAAGGATTATTGGTTAACGATAGAAGCACAGACAATATGACAGAAAGAGGAATTTTGAGGCTTTTCAAGTGTCTTATTTGGACAGAAAGTCCAATATTTCATGTTTTCAACAAGGTAACAAAATAAGGAAAAGAACAATGTATAAAAATCAGCTATTTCAAGAGGAAAACACATGTTAACATCTGGTAGACTAATACATACAGTTAATTTGGATGCATAAATAGGCTTTGCTATTGTCTTGTCTAAATGTAATTTCAGAGTGCAAGTTGTATCATCAACTTGTATAGTTCCCACTGTGTGGTTAGCTTGATGATAGGACTTTTTTAGATTACTGACCCCTTTGCTAGACCTTGACCCTTATGTGGTCCTGACTTATGCACCCTACTACCCTACCTTGGACCTCTATGTCCTACTTCCTTTCTTTATTCTCTACCTCTTCTGTGTCTCATTGACATTAAGTTTTTCTCCCAGTCTGTTACTTTTTTTCCTCTTAATAAATTAAAACATTCAGTTTGCTTTTTGCCATTTCTACCAATTCCTATGTTAAGATCCTTTTCATAAATTTTACCTCCTAACATGTGTCACTTGATCATAATCCAACCTTTGGTTTTCTGAAAGTACTTTGTAAAGGAAAAGAGAAACCACTTTCATGCCTCTTGTTTCCCAAACCCATCCCCAATCCTCCACCTTAGGGTTCTTGAGTTCTATAAGGTTTAGGGATGAGAAGAATGGTTATCCTTCCTTCCTGAACTCTTTCGTTGACAGTTTTGGCATCTGTGTTCATTGTTGTTTTCTTTATTCCATCTTTGTCCAGTTTTGGAAACAAGATGGCCTTTCTGTAGGTCATCACTGCCTGTCCCACTTGGGACTATTCCCCAGACTCTCTGCTTTCCACAAGTTCCTGGGCTAGACCAAGAGAATTCTTAGAAAGACTCTTCCAACAGAGATTGCTGAACACATCCACAGGAATGAGCGATAGGGTGGTTCTCAGAGGCCTTCTACCAAAGTCTTCAGTGTGAATTTAATGGGCTTTTGTGGGGCAGGGTTGGGAGTAAGGATGGGGAGGGGCTAATCTGCACCCTTTCTGCACCAAGATATTCCCAGTACAGGTTTGTTTGCTAGCTCAGCTCCACAGACCTCTGTGAGGCAGCCACTCTCAGCCCTTACAGCAAGATGTTGGGCCTCTCCCAACATTCAGGTCACACCTTTTAACATATGGGTGATTCTCATGTGTCTCCTTCTCTTACTGGCTTTAGGGGAGGAGGGCTACTTAAAAGCTCAAGGACAGGGGCGACTGGGTGGCTCAGTGGGTTAAAGCCTCTGCCTTCAGCTCAGGTCATGATCTCAGGGTCCTGGGATCAAGCCCTGCATCGGGCTCTCTGCTCAGCAGGGAGCCTGCTTCCCCCTCCCTCTCTCTCTGCCTGCCTCTCTGCCTACTTGTGATCTGTCTGTCAAATAAATAAATAAAATCTTAAAAAAAAAATCTTCAAAAATTAAAAAAAAAAAAAGGTCAAGGACAGATGAATGAGGGGAGGATACTTGTTTTCTTGCAAATGTTGCTTTCCTCCAGAGGTCTCTAGCCCTCTAGTCAATGGGGCTAGGTTTTTATCAAAGGTTTTCTGCAATGTGTCCTCTTATTAAATCCCTTGGGAGTGGTGGGCTCTACATGGCCCTTTCTTTGAACTTAAAATGGAACAGAGTCAGGGCGCATGGGTGGCTCAGTTGGTTAAGCACCCATCTCTTGGTTTCAGCTCAGGTCATGATCTCGAAGTCCTGGGATTGGCCCCAAGGTGGGCTCTGTGCTCAGTGTGGAGTCTTCTTGAGATTTTCTCTCTCTCCCTCTGACCATCCCCCTGTTCATTCTCTCTCTCTCAAATGAATAAATATGTCTTAGAAAAATACAAGAGTCCACAGAAATCCTGGTACCTTCCTAAGAGTAGTTAGATGGGGAGGAGGGCAAGGGCATTCTTTTGTAATGCCAGGTGTGTTAGATTCTTTAGGCTGCTGTAACAAAAATACCATAAATGGGTGACTTTAGAAACAACAAAAATTTGTTTTGTACAGTTCTGGAGACCAGGAAGTACAAGATCAAGGTGCCAACAGATTCACTAACTGGCTAGATACTGTTTCCTGGTTCATAGGTACTGTCTTCTCACTGTAACTTGATATGGTGGAAGGAGCAAGGGAGCTCTCTGGGGTCTTTTTCCATAAAGGCAATAACCATTCATGAGGGCTCCACCCTCATGGCCTAAATGCCTCCTAAAGGCCCTGACAACAAAAACCAACACCTTGAGTATTAGGATTTAATATATGAATTTCGGTGTGTGTGTGTGACACACAAATATTCAGTCTACAGCACCAGGGTAGCAGGAAAGGATTATCTGTTGGTTTTCTACACCCTAGTGGAACATACTAGAATGCATACACAAAAATCCTTGAAGCTCTTAAAGGTGAGCATCTTGGCATGAGAAGAACTGTGTTAATTTATTAGGATCTTTTCAGTTTCTAAATTATTTATGCTTGGAAATTTTGTAAGTAAGTGATCTTTCTTTTATAATTGCAAACAACCAATAAAGATTATTATTTTTAAAGAGCTCTAGTCTACAATTAAGGGCTTCTTAGATTTAATAACATCATCCAGGAGAATATATTTCATCTTTGCTGGACTGGTCTGTATGTGAAATGAATAGTACATCCTGACCAAGATGAAGAATGGAAAGACAGGATGTTATGTGCATCTCCACTTGTTCAGATGCCTCACATTCTCTTTTCTTTCCCAACTTTCCTTATTCAAACTATTTCTATTCTTGTAACTAGTCACACTTATGAGCAACACAGGTTTGTAAGGTTTTGCCTACCTGAAAATCAAGCAATTGCTCAACCAGTCCCCAGTACTTAAACATTTAGAGTCAGCAAAAGAGCTAAAGCAGTTTATTAAATGGGCTTAATTCAGTGGACATTATATCAGTTATTAAAAAGGTTCAGTTTGGTCTTGCTAAAAACTCCAATTTCACATAAAACTTAAAGTGGTGTGGAAGATTTTAGTTTTTAATTCTTTGTCTCCCTCCCACCCATAAATTCTCCTTCATAAGCAGAAATTAAAAGGGCTGTGAAAGGAATTTATTCTACAATTCTTGAACCCTCAGCCAAATAAAATGTCAGTAGATGGATTGGAATAGAGAGAAGAAAAATTGAAGAGATTTTTTTTTCTTCTCTTTTCTTTCTTTCTCTTCCTTTTCCCCTTCCTTCCTTCCTTTGAAGAGATTTCTTTCATGAGATTTGTTCCTCCTGGTTTGTGGATTTTCTACCTTTAACCACAAGGAACAGTGTGCGTTTGAGGGTGTGGAAACATTGGGCTAGGATGTTCCCATCTAAAACTTAGACTAGTAAGGGTGGTCTCATGGGAGCCACTTGGAGATTTTGAAATATGTTTCCCACAATTGAGAGATACAGAGGGATTGTACTTGACTCAGGCCTGGGAAAAGTACAGCAAACTGTGGAGTGCAGGCTTACTCCTTCTGGAATATCCAAGAAGGGCTGATTGCTTTTTAAAAAAAAAAATAATTTAATTTTTTCAGTGTTCCAAGATTCACTGTTTATGCACCACACCCAGCTTTCCATGCAATACATGCCCTCCTTAATACCTACCACCAGGCTCACCGATTGCTTTGATGGTAGAAGCCGGAGACTACAGCAACACTGAGACTGGCATGTGCTTCCAAACGTTGTTATGCAAGGTATGCCCAATCATTTCCGATAGGGGGGATTAGGGCCATGGGGGAATAGGGAGAACCCTGGTCTGGGGTTGTCTTAGACCTCTCCTTCTAGCCAAGGGAGCCCCTAAGAGAGGATTAGGAGACTAGCAGAAAGAGGCAGAATATCTCCACAGCGTTGCCTGGCTGGCTCAGTTGATAGAGCATGCTACTCTTGACCTCTGAGCCCCACATTGGGCACAGAGATTACTTAAAATAAAATCTTAAACAAAGAAGTACCACATTATGCCTGACAACTGGTGAAATAATCTAAGTGACCACTTGGATTAGAGATGTCTCTATGCACTTGAAGGAAACTATAGGAAAGAGGTTACCAGAGAAATGAATGTTCCACAGAAGAAAGTCATGATCAAACATTTGTAGGTCCAGAGAACATGAAGCCAGTTGATGATGGCACCAATTCATGTTAAAATCGTTCTTTCCTCTATTTCCTTCTTTCCTTTTCCCTTCTTCCCTCTTCTTTTCCTACTTCAGGATTCAGCTACAAGTAGGTCTTAGGCACCTAATGCCACCACATAATGCATCGTAAAGATGCATCGTAAAGGTAGGATTCACTCGAAGTTCTGTTTTGATTTACAAGTTATGTTTTTTCAACTTAGTGGTTAAATACCGCCCCAGTGGTTAAGTACCCCCACTCCAGGAAACCCAGGCAAGCTATCCCAGGAACTATCTATGCCGTTGCCTCATTACGGCCTACCGCACAGTTTTGTTAATTTATGAATATTAGAAAGCCTGCAATTTCACCATGAATATGTTCACAAAGTCATTACTGAAATTCACAGGTATGTAGAGCGCTAAGTAAAAAGGCTACAACATGATGTGCTAAGGCAACGTCCAGCCAAATAGTTACTCAGGTTGGGCCCCAATGCCAGCAGATTATAAAGTCATTTGTTTTTTCTTCAGATGTCCATTCCTGCAACCTAGTGAGCTGTGCAACTACATGGATCATTCTGTCTTAGACATCAGGGCTGAACTTCCTTTCCAGGAGGAAGTCAAAAATCCTTAATGTTGGCCTGAATTTCTAGAAAAAAACCAATCCAGGCCCTTGTGGAGTCCCCTCACTTTTCCAGTCCATCAGCTTAGTCGGATTCAACTATTCCAACGAGGCTGCTGTGCTGTAAAACACCACCCTCGCATAGTGCCTTCTCAACACCTCCGGAGCAGGCAGCGCGGTGACGTCACGGCGTCGCGGGCGCGCCCCGCCCCTGCCCGGCTCAACGCCAGGGGACGCTCGAGGGCTGGGTCTCCTTGGCAACTACTTGCTCCGCCCCCTCAGGCCCTTTAACCTTTAGGGTGCCCGGGCGCTGAGTCCTTCGCACTCTTTCCCCTTTCCCCCTCCCCTTCCCCCCCCCCCTTTGCCCGAGGAGTCGGGGCCGGAAGTGAAGATGGCGGCGGCGGCGCCTGGTGGCGCGGCTTCGGCGGAGCTGGTGATCGGCTGGTGCATATTCGGCCTCTTACTACTGGTAGGGGAGGTACTCGTAGTTATCCCAGTGTTTGGACTGGTGGAGGAGAGGGAGGGGCCGGCCCTGTAGCTGGCCTTTCCGGGCCCGGGAGACCCTCCTCATTCCGCCCCGCCCCCGTTTTAGTTTGGACTGTGGCGGAGGGGCGCGGTGGGGGGGGTGCCGCTCCTCTGTTCCGGGGCGGGGGCTGCCCTGCGAGTGGGGAAGGGAGGCACTGATTCACTGATTTCCGGCCGCCTTTCCTGTCTTTTCCCTGATGACGTCTAATGTTGCAGATTTCCGTTCTCGAAACTCTTGGCCTTATCCCTGACCAGGGCACCGGGACGGGTGGAGTTTGGGGATGGTGGAGACCCTGGGGGTTGAGAAGGGAGAAGTGGCCTCTAGTCCCCAAATGAGACGTGAGCACGAGGTGTGGGGCAGCAGCGCCTGATCTTTGCAAGTTAAGTAGCCGCTGGCCTTGAGCAGGAGGGGGGACTCTTTGCTTCTCTAAATGGGTTTTGTCCGTGTTCCTTACCCCTGGGGTTATCGAGTCTCCAACCTTCTCTACCCATTGTGCGATTCTGCCTTGATGACGTGAGGTGTTCTGACTTGCAGGTTTCACATTCCTTTCGAGTCTTTTTGATGGATGTAAAAATTTACGCAGGGGAGATCTGTAGCCCTCTTTACTGCCAGTATCAGGGTGTATATGCAACAGCCTTTCAGAACTCAGGTGCTTTCTTTCCCTACCATCTTAATTCTGTTTATCTAGTGATCAAAACGTGGGCCTCAGTAGCCCCAATGGCCTAGTTTTTACTTCCTTGTCTCATATTAAAACCCTTGGATTTATTTTATTTGGGGGTTCAGTTTATTTTTTTCCGTACCCCTCCCCATTCTCACCCTCTTTCTTCATTGTCTTTATCCTGTCCTGTTGTAGCATTGTGACCCAAAGTATTTTGCTGCTTTGCATTACTGAAACAAAAAAACAGAATCAACCGCCAAACCCAGTAACTTCAGTTTTGGAAATCAAGGCTTGTATTTGTTAGGTTCCACTGCAGTGTCTGCAACCTAGGTAGTAAGTGGTGTGTTTTGCTGGTAAATGTTTCAGCAGAAACTTTACTCCTGCCAAAAAAAAAAAAAAAAAAAAAAAAAGTATGAAACTTCTGGAAAGTTATCTCTTGCTACCAACACTCTCCCAGAAAATAATACTGCCTTTACACTGCAGCATACTTTACTCCTCTTGGTGGAGAAAATGGGAACAGTAAAGGGTGGCTGGCCTTGGCCCCAAAGCCCATCCAGTCCTGTACTTGAGGAGGTCACTTTTCAGGCCATTATATTCAGTTGGTTTAGGAAAAAACAAATGAGTATGTAATGAGTATCAAAATCTAGTGGGAATAGCTTGGCAGTTATCAGTTAATAAATGTTTAATGTCTGTGAGTTGTGCTATAAACTGTGGGAGGATGGAAACAAAATGGCCTTTAAGAGAGCCTGAAGAGGGGCACCTGGGTGGCTCAGTGGGTTAAAGCCTCTGCCTTCAGCTCAGGTCATCATCTCAGGGTCCTGGGATCGAGCCCCAAATCGGGCACTCTGCTCAGCAGGGAGCCTGCTTTCCTTCCTCTCTCTGCCTGCCTCTCTGCCTACTTGTGATCTGTCTGTCAAATAAATAAATAAAATCTTGAAAAAAAAAAAAAAAGGAGCCTGAAGATAATGGGAAAACAAAAATTACTTTTTCTTAAAAGATTTATTTATTTATTTATTTATTTGGTTGGGGGCAGAGCGCAGAGGGAGAGGGAGAGAGAAACTCCAAGAAGACTTCCCGCCGAGTATGGGAGTGTGGATCCCCATGCCCTGCTAGATCCCATGACCCTGAAATCATGAAATCCCAACCATAGCTGAAACTAAGAGCGGGCGAGACGCTTAACTGACTATGCCACCCAGGCACCCCGAGAACAAAAATTATTAAAACAGGTATTTTAAGTACTGAAAACCAAAGTATGATTTTATAAATGAGCTAGGACTTCAGAGAATAGAGAGCAATGTGGAAGGAAGTGGAATTGAGGTAAACTTTGGATAGATGAAGAAGGGAAGGTACTGAAGTTGGTGATAGTATAGAAGGAAAAGAGAAAATGAGAGGGGAATTAAGGAGTTTGAAACTAGATGTTGGAGCAGAAAAAATTAGTAATAAGGGCTATTTAATTTTCTGCAAATTTCTTTAATTCCTGGTGTATTAGAAGAGAGATTAGATTCTCATGTCTGCTTGTATATTCAGTTTTTTGAGTGTTTTGGTTGAAATAAATGAAAAATATCCTATGTTAGTGGTATGTACTTGGAAGCAGAGGAGTAATTTTTAGGTAACTGTGGATGTTGTCAAGTACTACACCAAAACTCAGTAACTGGAAACTTTCTAAAGGTTAGTTGAAATAATGGAATCTGAAACCCTATCATTAAACTTTTCATTCTGTTACGTTAAAATTTGTTCGTCCATGTTGCACTTTGGATCTTTTGCCCATGCATGGTTTTATAACACGAAGCATTGATTATTTAGAAAATCTGGTTCACTGAGTTATGCAGATATTCCAAATATGGATATATTTCATTACATAATAACAAAATATCCCATTCATTATATTACTGATCTTGTCAGAAGAAATATCCCAGAAATAAGTATTGAGAAACTGTCAGCCTTGCCATCATGGATACAAGTTTTCCAAAATTCTGAGTTTCATTGAAAGGTTGAAATTTTATCATTGGGAAATTTTATCATTGGGCACGGATACTGTCAGTTGTTTTTTGTGAAATGATAGGTTCCCATTGTTCATTTCAACAAAATATGCGAGATATCCAAGTCTGAATAACCATAATCACTTGTACTTAAAAGTGATATTCCTTGAATAGAATGTCTTATGTGGCTTTGGTAGTGCTTTTCCTGGAGACAGCCATCACACCTTGCTGTGCAGCTGGAGAACTCCAATGCATACTTCACCATTTCTCCCATGGAGTATTGAAAAGATTCAAGGGTTGAAGTTCAATAAAGTTAATTTTTACTGCTTCATTAAGATCAGTCTTAAGTCGTGTGTGTGTGTGTGTGTGTGTGTGTGTGGTGGTGAAGTATATAAATAACTACTGGCACAATTTGGTGCCATTGTCTTGATTCATGCTTGATTTGTCAGCAGTTTTACCACTGACTTATGCAGCATGCGTGCAGGTGTCAACATAATGAAAAAGGCAAATGACTTTTTAGTATTATGAGCATCGTTTTCAATTTGTAAATCCCTGGAAAAGGTTCTGGGAATGCTAGGGGTTGGAGGACTTCACACTTTGAGAACTGCTGCCAGTGATCTACTAAAGAATCAGAACACTAAGATTGACTACTTGAATGATCCTGGGCGAACAGAGTGGACTATACAGTGTCTTCTGCCACATGGGAAATGGTTAGGTTTGGTCCTCCCAATTCTATAATCTAACTTTGTCTCTTTTACGAAATCTAAGGGTTTCTTCCTAAGTCCCCAATTACATTCCCCTCAATTACATTCCCTTTTGCTATATAAGACAGAGTCTTCATTACTGTAAAGCAAGTTCATTCTTGTTACTTAAAGTGATCATCACTTGGGAACTTGTTAGAAATAGTAAATGTAAGACCCTAGCCTCCCTGAATCAGAATCTGCAGTTTAACAAGATCCCAGGCAGTATATATGCTCATTAGTTTAAGAAACATCTATTCTCATTCCTACCTCTGCCCTTAGTCGTCAACCTTGACTGCTCATCAAAACCAACTAGGGAGTTTTTAAAAATCCTAATACGCAGGCCAATTAAATTAAAATTTTGTGGGAGGGGCTTGGGCTTGCTCTAAACCTTTCTTTATGATTGTTAGCAAAATTACATATTTCTTTTATGAAATGCTCCTAAGATGTTCTTTCATATGACATTTGGTTCATATATATGGACATATGCAATTCATATGACAGTTGCTATTTGGGAAGCAGTTACTGTGGCCAGGCACTGTGCTATAAACTCTTTACATCTTATTTAATACTTATAACCTGCTATGAAGTATTCTTATTACTATTTTATAGATGATGACATTTGTTTTATTTTATAATACAGTAACTACTGATAGATTTAACATATAAACAAAAAGCTCTTTGGGGTTCTCAGTTTTAAAAATATAAAGGGATTGTGAGACCAAAAAGTTCAGGATCCTTTGGCTTAAGTATTTTGGCTGGTTGCCCTTTCCCTGCTTGTCTGCCTGGTATTGGCAAACAGCTTCTTCTGCAGTAATACCTATCACTTTAAACTTTGTAGAAGTGCAGATCTTTTTGAAATCCATCAAAAAAATTATTGAATACTATGTGTCAGGTTCTGCTAAGGATAGAATGATTAAGTTCAGCTTCCAGTGCCTTCAGAATAATTTGAGGAATGTTTTAAATATTTGTGAATTCATTTAAAAAATCCATTAAAATATTAATATAAATATATGAGAAAATAACTTCCCCAAACTAAAATAAATTAGTAAGTAGACAGAAGTTGAACCTAGGTCTTTTTTTTCTTCCGACATCAGGTTCCAAAGTCTACAGTCTGTTCTTACTTTATTTTTTCCTGCTGTTCTGACACCAGCTGAAATGTTAGTAATATGAAGGAATTACATGAAACAACCTAGATAGATCTAAAATATATTATCTTAAGTGAAAGAAGCTATATAGGAAGACTCAGAAGACGATACGCTATATAAGTACATTATGACATTCTGGAAAAGGCAGAAGTTATAGGGACAGATAATAGTGGTCATCAAGGGTGGAGAGTAGAGAGAGGGGTTAACTACACAGGGGCAAAGGGGATTTTTCTGTGGTGGTAGAACTGTTCTTACATCTTGATTGTGGTAGGGGAATTTGGAAGCTGTGAAACAAATTAGCTGCTGTTGTTAGTTGCTCCTGAACTAGGATACCCACAAAGGAAGTAACAATTGAATCTGTTCAAGAGTGAAAGGACAAAACCATACTTTTATCTCAGAGCTCTTAATAGAGTTTATTTAAAGCAATGGTTCTCTCTTATGGCTAAGTAATATTCCACTGTCATTTGCCACAACATGGATGAACCCGAGGCGTGAAATAAGTCAGAAAGAAAGACAAATACCATATGAGTTCACTTGCAAAATAAAAAGCAAAACAAAAAAACAGAAACAGCCATAAATACAGAGAACAAACTGTAGGCTGCCGGAGGGGAGGGGATGAACAAAATGGGTGAAGGGGAGTGGGAGGTACAGGCTTCCAGTTATGGAATGAGTAAGTCGTGAGGATGAAAGGTACAGCATGGGAGTCAGTGATACTGTAGTAATGTGTGGTGACAGTTGGTAGCTACACTTGTGAGCATGGCATAGGGAGTAGAATTGTGGAATCACTATGTTGTAGGCTTGAAACTAATGTAACATTGTGTGTAAACTATACTTCAATAAAATGGGAAACAAATAGCGGTGGTTCTCAAGTTTGGCTCAGATTAGAATCCTCAGGCTTTTTTAGTTTTACTTCTTATATATTTAAGATTTTATTTATTTGAGAAAGAGAGAGAGAGAGAACATGAGCAGGGGTGGTGGGGGGTGGGGACAGAGGGAGAAGTGGACTCCCCGCTGAGCGGGGAGCCCAACATGGGGCTAGATCCCAGAATCCAGGATCATGACTTGAGCCTAAGGCAGTCGCTTAACTGACTGAGCCACTCCAGTGCCCCTCCTCAGGCTTTTAAAGTGCTGTTGCTTGGAGGAGCTTCACTCTGAATTGGTTTGTGGGGATGGCGTTAAGGGTATTTATTTATTTATTTATTTATTTATTTATTTATTTTTAAAGATTTTTTATTTATTTATTTGACAGAGAGAGATCACAAGTAGACAGGCAGGCAGAGAGAGAGAGAGGGAAGCAGGCTCCCTGCTGAGCAGAGAGCCCGATGCGGGACTCGATCCCAGGACCCCGAGATCATGACCTGAGCCGAAGGCAGCGGCTTAACCCACTGAGCCACCCAGGCGCCCATGTTAAGGGTATTTAAAAACTGCTCAGGTGATTGTTACACAACCTAGGCTAAGAATTACTGATTAGTACCTATCTGCAATTCCCTAAATTTGAGTAGAGCAGAGCTTTTTAAAATGTAGTTCCTGGATCAGTAGCAGCCTTACCTGGTAAGGCTGTTACAAATACAGATTTTCTGGGCCTGCTCCAAACCCCTGAATCTGAAACTGGGTGTGGGTCCCAGCATTCTCTACTATAATAAGCCCTCCACATGATTTTGATACTCCCTAAAGTTGGAGAATTGCGAGTAAAGTCCTATACTCCGTGTTAGTCATTAGAAAGGCATTGGTAACTATTAAGAGTACCTGGTGGATTAGAGGTTGTCATCCTTAATACAACTGAGTGTATTTTTTTTTTTTTTTTTAGATTTTATTTATTTATTTGACAGACAGAGATCACAAGTAGGCAGAGAGGCAGGCAGAGAGAGAGAGAGAAGGAAGCAGGCTCCCTGCCAAGCAGAGAGCCCGACGCGGGGCTCGATCCCAGGACCCTGGGATCACGACCTGAGCCGAAGGCAGACACTTCAACCCGCTGAGCCACCCAGGCGCCCCCAACTGAGTGTATTTTTATCGCTGGAAAATTCCTTGCAGTGCATGTGTACTTATTTTAAATGTTCACTTTTCTTTGTTTAAGGTCCTTTAAAATTTGAATTGTAGTATAATGTGTTAATTGCATGGTGATTATGGGCAGTTAATCTTTAGCTGAGTGGTATTCTTAAACTGTCAAAATGGGTCAGAAGTTAATTTCACTTCAAGTTATATTCTCTTAGGTTGGAGAAATCTGTAGGTAAAAACTATTCAAAACTAATTAAAACTATGATGTTGCATGAAAACATTAATGAGGTTCAATGAGGATATATGTAATGGAGCATTGTTATCAATAACTTTTGTGTGTGTATGTGTCTTTGCATCTAAGTGAAGTTGTGCTGCTTTCATGAATTGGGCTTTGAAAATTTATAAATCTTGCACCAGTTTATAAGAGGTAGTACACCTTCCTTACATATCTAAAAGAACCTTCATTTGACAGTTTCCCATTGGAAACTTTCAAACACATACTGTCCTCTGTGTAGAGAATACATAAGGCAGTAACGAAACATTTCTTTCTGTTCTCTTTCAGGCTATTTTGGCATTCTGTTGGATATATGTTCGTAAATACCAGAGTCAGCGGGAAAGTGAAGTTGTCTCCACCATAACAGCAATTTTTTCTCTGGCGATTGCACTTATCACATCAGCACTTCTACCAGTGGATATATTTTTGGTTTCTTACATGAAAAATCAAAATGGTACATTTAAGGTAATTACTGTCATACTATGTGATTTTTTTTCCTCCTTTCAAGTTCTTGGCAATTAAGTGTTTAAGTTTAGCAGTCCAGTATATATTGTGCTTTTATTGTTGTCTCCAGGGAACGAATGCAAGTGGAAATGCAGCATAGAAACTGAGAGTGGGACAACCATCATGGAAGACTAGAAACAAACTGTTAATTGACTTAAGAACTATTAATTCACCAACCCTCCAAATGTGAAGAATCCCTTTTGTTGATCTGAAAATATATTAAGTAATTGCAATAGTTTATTTTTGTGTCTCTCATAGCTCCCTTGAAGTTTGAGTTGATTTACATTAATGCAGTAAAATAAATAATTTAGTAGGGCTTTTGTTAGTGGTGGATCAAACTCTCAATCTGTTTCATATCGAGTACTTTGATTCAGTATGGTATGCGGAAAAGACCACTAAGCTAGCTGGGAGTTACAAGATGTGACTTCTAGTCTTGACTTTTTACTGTCTAGGCTGTATCTTTGGCTAAATTAGTTAAGTTTTCTGGACTTCAGGTTTTTCATTTTTAAAATGAAGGGTGTTGAACTGGAAGGTTTCTGTGCTCCCTTTCAATTAACATATTTTTAAGTTTCTTTTTTGGGGGGGTTTCCTTTTTTTATTTAAATTCAATTAATATATAGTGTATTATTAGTTTCAGAGATAGAGTTTAGTGATTTCATCACTTGCATAGAACACCCAGTGATCATTATATCATGTGCCTTTTTTTTTTTTTTTAGAATTTATTTATTTGACAGTGAGAGAAGGAGAGAGAGCACAAGTGAGGGGAGCAGCAGAGGGCGAGGGGGAAGGGAGCCTGATGCGGGACTCAATCCCAGGATCCTGAGATCATGACCTGAGCCGAAGGCAGAGGCTTAACCCACTGAGCCACCCAGGTGCCCCATCATGTGCCCTTCTTAATGCCCATCACCCAGCTACCCCATCTGCCCACTCCCCTCCCCTCCAGCAACCCTCAGTTTGTTTCCTATGCTTAAGAGTCTCTTACGGTTTGTCTCCCTCTCTGATTTCATCTTGTTTTATTTTTCCCAGGTTTGTTTCTTTTACTAACCAGAATCATACTGTGTGTATTGTTCTTTGATGTGCTTGTTGGAGATGTTCTCAGCCTAGCACACTCCTTTTATCCATCATACATTCCACATAAGTAGTACCCCTGTTTTGGGTTGCTTCATTCTGCTGTTATAATTATGCCACCTTTTGTGCACAGACTTGAGCACAGGGACTGAAATTTGAGGGGAAGAGTGCCAGTTTGAGTTCTTGGCAATGTGAAGTGAAGGTATGCTGACTTGGCATTGATCAGGTGGCAGGCTGTGCATGCTGACTCGGGCAGGAGGGTGGCTGGACTATGAATTTGGGATCCACAGGCTGATGGTATTGTGTGTGACAGAGACATGGCTCGCTTTGCTTTTAACTTTTGTTTTTCTGGGAAACTCTCTCCTTCTATTCTAAATGAAAGCCTTCCTGGATAGAGTATTCTTGGCTGTAGATTTTTACCTTTTAAAACTTGGAATTTATCATGCTGCTTCCTTTTGGCCTGCAGAGTTTCAGCTGAAAAACCCACTGATAGTCATATGGGGTTTCCCTTGTATGTCACTGTTTTCCTTTCTCTTGCTGCTTTGAAAATTCTTTTTGTCACTACTATTAGCCATCTTATTTACTTTGTGTCTTGGTGTAGAACTCTTTGGGTTGGTTTTGTTGGGGACTTCACAGATCTGGATTTCTCTTTCCTTCCCCAGATTCAGAAAGTTTTCAGCTATTATTTCCTCACAAAATCTTCTGCCCCCTTTTCTTGCTTTTCACCTTCTGGGATCCCTATCTTGCAACTGTTATGCTTGACAGTGTTGCTGAGCTCCCTGGATCTGTTCTCATTTTGTGTATTTTTTCCTCCCTTCCCATCTGCTCAGCTTGATTACTTTCCATTACTCTGTTCTCCAGGTGGTTGCTGTTCTTCTACTTCCTCTTTTTTGCTATTTATTCCAGGTGGTCTATTTTTATTTTCATTTAGTGAATCCCATAGCTCTTATTGGTTCTTTTTTACGTCTGCCGTCTCTTAGTAGAGGATCTTATGGAGGTTCTGCACTCCTTTCTCAATTCTAGCGAGTATCTTTATGAGTATTACTTTAAATTCACTATCAGACATATTACTCATCTCCATTTCACTTAGGTCTCTTGCTCTTATTTTGTTCCACTCTTTAATTTGGGACACATTCCTCTGTCTCCTTATTTTGTCTATTGCTGTCTCTATTTCTGTGTGTTAGGAAAGTTAGCTATGTCTCCCTCACTTGAGAGTAGTGGCTTCATGAAGAAGAGGTTCTGCAGTGTAATGTCTCCTTTTCACCAGAAAATGGCGCTTCAGGGGAGTCTCTGATGTGTGTACAGAGATGTCCTGCTGTTGTGGTGGAGCTGTGTTTGCCTTCAGTTCAGCCTGCAATGGCTCTCTGCCTATTGTGGGCAGAGTCTGGTGCCAGTTGTGTTAGTGGTCCAGTCTGGGGCTGCCTTGGGCTTGAATTGAGTAAGACCAGGCATTTACCATAGATGAAGTAGCACCAAACTGCAGGCACTTTCCCTGTGTTGTTGTCCCCCCCCCACCCCCGCCCCAGGGAAGCTTTTGTTGGTGGGTGGGGCCTGCAGTTAGACCAGCTGCCTGCCCCCAGCCCACTATTGGGCTCATAGTCAGACTGGTGTGTGGTTATCCTCCCCTCTCCCTGGAGCAGGACTCACTTTGGGGTGGTGCCTACCGTTGTCTGGACTGCGCACACACTGCCAAGCTTGTGGCACTACTTTTGAGGAGATCTTGCCAGGAATGATCAGAGGGGGTGGATCTGCTTCATTGTGGCCTCTTGTCTATGTCAGGCTGCAGAGAGTCTGTTCTACCAGTTTTCCGGTTACTTTCTGGGTTATTTATGCTCATGTGGGTGTTCTCTAGATGGCCATGTGGCAAGAGGTGAGTGCAGGGTCCTCCTACTCCACCATCTTCCCAGCAGCCATTTTTAAGTTTCTTAATAGCTTAAGTTTCCTTTTTTAAATAAGATTTTATTTATTTATTTGAGAGAGAGCATGAGAGAGGAGAATGTCAGAGTGAGAAGCAGACTCCCCATGAAGCAGGGAGCCTAATGCAGGACTCGATCCGGGTGCTCTGGGATCATGACCTGAGCTGAAAGCAGTTGCTTAACTAACTGGGCGCCCAACAGTTTTAAGTTTCTTGATGCAGGAACTGTGTCTTCTTTATTGATGTATCCCAGGTGTTTAGCACAAAGTAGATACTTAAATACTTGAATGAAATATTATTTCAGATAACTCAGTGTTGCATGCTTCCAAAATAAGTTCCTGAATTGAGCCAGTTGGACTTAAATTTTTTTTTAAGATTTTATTTATTTATCTGGCAGAGATCACAAGTAGGCAGAGAAGTAGGCAGAGAGAGGGAGAGAGGGGGAAGCAGGCTCCTAGCTGAGTAGAGAGCCTAATGCAGGGCTTGATCCCAGGACCCTGGCATCATGACCTGAGCTGAAGGCAGAGGCTCTAACCCACTGAACCACCCAGATGCCCCGGACTTAAAAAATTTGAAAACATTTTTGTAGTTAGGTTTAGATATATTATGATTGCTGTGAAAACTAGTTATTTACTGTAGGTTACTTATTTACTTATTTATTTATTTTTAAAAGATTTCATTTATTAGAGAGAGAGTGCACGTAACTTCCCTTTCTGGGAGCATGAGCAATGGGGGGGGGCAGAGGGAAAGGGAAGAGAACAAACTGACCCACTGAACACACAGCCTGAAATGCCGGGTTCAGTCCCAGGATCCTGAGATCATGACCCTGAGCCCAAGTCAGGTGCTTACCCAACTTAGCCACCCAGGCACCCCAGTCAACTCATTTATTTAGCAAGTGTTAATTGAGCACTTAGCATGTGCCAAGTGCTGTATGAAGATAATAATTAACATCTATTGAATATTTACTGTGTCAGATCCTGTTCTCAATGGTTAATAATATATTACCACTCTTTAACCTCCCAAACAACCCTGTGAGGTATAGTATTACCCATGTTTTTACGGACAAGAAACCAAAGTCTGGAGAGGTAAAGTAACCTGTTTAAGGTCATATAGCCTGTAAGAGCTATAGCCAAGATTTGAAACTCTGCAGTCTGGCTTCAGAACTCCTTGTTCACTAGATTTTATATATATATATATATATATATATATATATATATATTCTCAGTGGGTACTATAAAGATACAGACATAGATATATCTGATATAGAAGTTGTATTATCCCTTATATAATTATTGCTTGAATAGGAGATTTCTTAGTTTTGAATTTATAATATTTGGTTTGTTTAGATTTTGTAGGGGAATATGTTTTCTTAAAATTTTTAATTATTTTCATGAAATTTTGAACTTTCTCTTAGATTATGTAGTTGTTTGGGACTATGCTTAAATTAATAGACACTGGGTACTAATTTTTGTTTTTTAGTTTGTGAGATGCAGTCTACTGGTTTGAGCAAGAGTTTGAGAATTCACCCACTACGAAAGCAAAACTATTAACTTGTAAAAAATTAGGGCACTTGTTTTATTAACTGTTTCCTAAGAGAAGAAAATGCATAACTGTAGTTAATGTGCTTATTTTATATTTGCTTAATGTAAATGTGGTACCAGTAATTACAAGAGAAAAATGTTAGTTTTTTTTTCTCCACTTATTACAGACTTCTTTCTTTGATTATCAGATTATTTATTAATTTTATGTTCTCTTTTTTTCTACTTTGCATTTACTTATCTCTATTTTGTTCTATTTTTAGTTACTTTAGAGCTGAGATAATATATCAGTTTTTGCCCCCCAATACTTTGATGCTTTTTTCCTTGGTATCTTAAAACATTTCTTCCCTTTCTTTCTCTTTGTTTTTTTAGGTGGGAGGCTGGGGGACTAGTGAAATTCATGAGTTTTCATTTGAAGGGCATCTTTGTTAATGCTTAAAAGTAGAACTGACTAGACTTTTAAAAAACTTTTTCCTAATAATTTGTAGAAAGTATTTTCTCCAAAGAGTTACTGATGAAATTTCTTGAGGTATTTAGTGAAAGAAAGACAAATACAAATGTTTAAGAATTAGTTCTTCAGACTTCATACCACAATTGTAAGTTTAGTCATAGTAGAGTAAAAGTATGCCATAATAGCTTTAACCTATCCTATCCTTCCTTAGTACTTAGGAGAAATGTACAAGTTGATAACTGTTTTCTATAATGAATTACATTTTATCTTAATTTTTATGATGTGCATTTCTTACTCCTAAATGAATATATGTATTCATTTTATCCATTTTCACCTCCCTTATTTTGAAGTCTTTAAATGATTGTAGGCTTGTTTATAAGATATAATTATTTGGAAATTGCAGATGTCAGTGATTGTGAATGGAGGGTGCTCAAGCTTTCCTATAACCAGGTAGTAAACAATACTTTTCTATTTTGTCTTAGTTCCCTTCCTTGCTTTCTCTTCCTCCTTATGGCAGGGGTATATTGTAATAATGCATGAGTTGTTTTCCATTTTTTTTTCTCTACACATGGCACTGTGAATAATTTTAGCCAGATAATTTGTTTCTGGTTCTTTTACAAAACAATTAACTTTTCAGATTAAAAAACAAAACAAAACAAAACAAAAAACCTTAAATAATAGCTGTAAGTGTTTTGTTACAGTGTCTTATATAGTTGACCAATAACTTTGGATAATGATATAACACAAAATGTACCAGTCACAATAAAAATTAAAAATTGACATTATCATGAATAAGTATTTTTTATTTTATACAGTGTGTAAACATTTTTTAAAAAAATTAGTAGTTAAGATATGGCATTGAAACCTTTTGTGTTTTGACAGCTAAAATGTTCATATCTAAATCCCTTCCTCCAATGATTAATCTCTCTTCATGGCCTGTTGGTGTTGGATGTCTGGGTTTAACTCTCCAATATTGCCTCATTTGTACTCTCAAACTGTGTCTTAGAACTTTGTATTCTTCACTGCAGCTTAAATACATTTATTTGCTTAATATCTAATAAGCATGTAGAATGTACCTGACACCCATGGGTGCGGGAGATTAATAAATGAGGCTGCTGTTTTCATGGAGCTTACATTCTGTGAGATCAGGCCAACAGTAAACAAAACAAGCTGACTTCAGAGCAATACGTTTTATGAGGAAATATAACAGATTGCTATGGAAGTCTAAGTTGTGGGTAATTCTGATAGGGGCACAGGAAGGCCAAATTGCTGAAACAGGTTACTCGAGATAAGACCTGGATGAGGAAGAACCAGTCAGGTGAAGGTCCAGAGTGAAAGGGAGAGGGAACAGCAAATACAGAAGCTTTTAGACAGAGGTGAGTTTGGCCTATTTGGCTGAAGTGTAGCATTGGAGGTTGCACTTTGGTACCAGCTAAGATCAAGAGGAAGACAGAGCCAAATTGTTTACGATGTTTAAGTCATGTTAAAAGAGCTGTATTTTGGACAAAGTACCTTCAGAGTCCTATCCTAAATATTCAAGTGGAGGTGTCAAGTAGGGAGTTGGAAGTGGTGTTGAGAGGTGTAGTGAGAGGGGTAGAGAAGTGACTGCTGGTTTTTGGTCAGTGGTGATCAAAGAACAAGAAAATAATTTCAGTGGAGCGTTAGGGTTGGAGTGGGTTAACTGTGGACAGAATGATAGGGAATGCTGAAAACTTTTCAAGAACTTCTGTTTTCTAAGGGAGTAAGAAGTGGGGTCAAGGGGGGTATTTTTATTCGAGGTGGTTGTGTGTATATCCCTGTGTTTAGTGGAAATTACCAGGGTTTGTTTACTTAAGGATTCAGTGGAGTAGGAGAAATTTTTAGAGGGAAGAGAAGATACTATTGCAGGTACAGTGTTTTTGAGAAAGCAAAAGGGTGGAGGTCTTAATGTGAAAGGATTGACTATAAATAGGAGTATAGGTACTTGGCAGAAGGAAGGACTGACATTTGAATACAGATGGAAGTAGGTTTTAGATTTGGTAGTAAGTTGAGTTAGTTCCTGTCTTTTGGCTCCAGATTGTTTTAGGGACCTCAAAGTCACTGTTTCTTGGCCATTGACATTTTGTGCTGGTTCATCTTTGTTGTGGATTTTGTCCTGGGCATCATAGACAGCAGATCTTTGCCTCTACCCACAAGATGCCGCTAGTACACCAACACTCTCCCAACCTCCTGGGGCTCCATTGCCAAATCCCTCTGGGGGACGAAGTCACCCCTGAGTGAAAGCCACTGGTCTAAGGTGAGAATATCAGGTGAAATTGAGGAGAGTTGAATACTTTTGGGTTGGGCTGAGCATTTCTAAAAGTCATCTTGAAGAATAGGAAAGGAAATTTTACGTACATGACCCACTGCATCTGTGTTCTGTAGAATTTATTTTCTTTCCCTTTCATCTGAAATATTCTTTAATATTCTCTAGTATTCTTTTTCTTTCAACCCTTTGGGTCTTAAATCACTCTGTAGTTTCTTTTGGTCTCTACTTTGGGAGGCCGTGGTCTAGAAAATGTATCAAGGGCATAGTGTTCTCAAAATGTAAATGGAGGAAGGTTTCATAAACTAAGCTCTTTTGATATTATGTACCTTGGAGGCAAGACAGGGTAGAAAAGCCAAATGCACTAATAGTACTTGAATGATGTTGTATATTTTACGCATATTTTTAGGCTTAAAATAGTAATGTTAATATTTTCTTATTTCTGTAATATTTGGTTTAACACAAAAGAACCTTGCAGGGTAAAAGGTTCTAAGTGTCAGTGAATCTTTGGCTTTAAATAACCTACATTCTTTCTTCTTTTAACTTTTTTCTGAGGTTGGGGTCTTGCTTAATTTTAAAGTTTAACTTGAAGTAGTTCTCAGTGGGTACATTAATACCTTATGGGACTATTTTAGAAATTGGAAGGTAGCTTGTGCAGGAATAGGTGAATTATTCTGTTTCAAAAAATCGTTAAGATTCAAAATTTTTTTATTTTATTTTATTTTTTTTTGGACAGAGAGCCAGTGAGCACAAGTAGGGGGAGCAGCAGGCAGAGGGAGGGGGAGGAGCAGGCTCCCTCCTGAGCTGTCAGCCTGATGCGGGGCTCGATCCCAGCACCCCAGGATCATGACGTGAGTCGAAGGCAGACACTTAACGACGGAGCCACCCAGGCGCCTCTTAAAAATCTTTTTAAAATTCTGTTTTGTGCATGTATAGTAACTAAAGAAACTGTTAGGAACTGAAGTTTTGATTATGTACATATCTCTTTGGATACTTGAATCATTGATGAAAAAATTTCCAATTATTGCACAGAAACATCTCTAGCGCTTTCCATGTGGCAAAAGCACTGTTCCATTTTTTTTTATATGTATGGATATGTGTATGAATGTTTTATTTTTTAGGCAAAAATTGCATGTGTTGAAACTCTTAGTTGTAGTTTATTCTGTGGCTCCCCCCTCCAAAAATACTTCATGGATATCTACATATACCAGTTTATACAGATTTCATTGTTTTTAATGTCTATACAGTTTCTCCTCAGACATTTAGATTGTTTCTAGTTATTACTGTTTCTTAATTTTTTTTTTTTTAAAAACACTGCATTGAATATTGCTGGGTTAGGAACAAAGGGAACAATAAACATTATTTGGTATAGGCTGGAATTTATGAGGATTAGGGTCAGCAAGTGCACAGGTTCTTAAATTCTTGATATTCTGTGATGTTCTGCAGTAAGGTGAGCTTCCCCAAAGTACAGGTGCTTCAGCAGAGGTACCTTTACCTTCTTTGGTTCTCCCTTCTTAAAAGGCAAGGAGAATGGCCTTGCGGATAGGTAAACAGTATGGACTTAGGTGCCAGGTGGCGTGAACTTAGATACAAGGGTACATGAGGTGCTTGGACATTCCAGATGCTGAGCACCTAGAGACTTTGGGCCCCTTTAGTCCTGTGAGTAATAGAGATGGGGTGAGCTCCTCCTACTGTATGGGAAGGGGAGACCCCATTTTGGTAGCTTGTCATGCAACCCAGTAAGATCTCTCTCTTTTTTTTTTTTTAATTTATTTGACAGACAGATCACAAGTAGGCAGAGAGGCAGGCAGAGAGAGACAGGAGGAGGAGGCAGGCTCCCTGCTGAGCAGAGAGCCCGATGCTGGACTCGATCCCAGGACCCTGAGATCATGACCTGAGCCGAAGGCAGAGGCTTTAACCACTGAGCCACCCAGGCGCCCCCAGTAAGATCTCTTAAGATCATTTATTAGATGGTACTATTTGTCTTTAAAACTTAGCTGTATACTGCTATCTGTCCTGATTTGTGTGACTCTTTTTAGGATTTAGGATTTAGAATCTAGAATCTCTAGATCATAGACGATTTTTCTTGCTGTGTAGGTGATGACTTTCCCTCTACATTTGCCACTAATAACATGTTTTAAATTTTGCCACTTGGGTAAATGAAAGGTTACTATAATAATAGATTTTCATGTTTTATTAATAAAATCTAGTAATGGGTAAATTCCTCATAGTTGGTCCTTTACAAAAAATTTCCTAGCTCTTGCCTATATGTTCTACAGATGATTTTTGTAATTACCGTGTCAAAATACTCTGCCTCTTAGTATATTGGGATTTGGATTGACAGTATATATAGTTTTTATAGATTAATTTGGAGGGATTTGTTACTTATAGTCTTTTCATGTAGGAACATGTGACTTCCCATTTATTTTTTTTTTTAATATTCTATAATTTAGTTTTCTTTAAAGAGTTAAAATAAAGTTTTTATTTAGCTTATTAAGTTTTTTTATAATCTTGATTGCTATTGGAAAAATACTATTTTTATTGTACTTTCTCTGTCAAGATTTTGCTTCTGTAGTGCTAAATTCGGATTTTCCACATTTTTGTTCCTTTAGGAATTTGTCAGAAATTCATAGATGTTCCTTGCTTAGAGTTCTTTGTAGGTGAAAAAAAAAGAAAAAACTAGTTATTTTAGGAGGTTGAAATGTTGATATCCTTCCTTAAGTGCCAGTGTAATGAGATGTTGATACCGTCTTGAGCTCTTAAAGTGTTTATAGGAAAGAGATGACCTGGATACTAATACTTAATAGCAGTAATCACTTAGACTTTCCAGGTTTAATTTTTCATATGCTTAAAGTTTAGGACATTTGACAAAAAAACTTGCCATTATAACCTGAGTTCTGATTCATTAGTATACAGATATTTTTTCTATTTGATAAGGTTAATTTGAATTATATTTTCTAAGTTAAATTACTAATTCAAACAATACTTGTGTGGGATGAATGCAAAGAAGTTTAGATTGACTGTTCTTTTACGTATTTTTAAAAAATATGTTGTGCTCAAATATTTTCTTTCTAGAATATAAATCATATTTCACTCTCTGTATAGAAATTCATCACTATTTTCTGTTGCCCTTAGGACAAAGTCCAAAAATACTTGGCATGACCCATGAGTCCCCTTAAACCTGTGTCCTTCTCTGCCTTGTTTCACCAGCTTTTTCTTACCTTTCTAACAGCTCTAATGAATCTATATTTATCTGCTTGCAGTTTTTTTCAAACTTTCCTTTGTGTTTCTTCTCTCTTTCATCCTTCCTACTGTTTTTTTTCTCCTTTTCTCTGAGGACAACCTTTCTTCCTTCATTATTCACTTTAGAGTCATTTTGGGAAGCCGTCCCTGATCTTCAGACCAAGTTAGATGCCTCCTGCTTATGAGTTTTCATAGAACTATATTGTCATCTTATCCCAGCATTTACCTATTGAAATTTGTGTGCTTATTTATCTGTTTTCTCAATTATTGAAGGCACAGACTTGGTTGAGTTGATGATACACTTATAAGTGACATTCAGTCATATTAAAACTTAATCATAATTGCTAAACAAGTGGATGTTTCATTAATATTTCTATTGTTTCCTTTTTATCCTAGGACTGGGCCAATGCTAATGTCAGCAGACAGATCGAGGACACTGTGTTATATGGTTACTACAGTAAGTATTTCAGTTTCATTTCCTATCTGGGCTGCTAACCAAAATGTAGAATTAAGCTGTGCATAAACATTTAATTTTGATATCACACTTGTGATTATTGTTTCAACGCCCGGAGTAAGAAATACAGCATTCATTCTTATAATCTGGAAACTTTGAACCTACTTTGCTTCATTTAGGCTCACTTGTAATGTCTTTTTGGAGTTTTAGTCAAGTTACTTTAAATCTCAAGTGTCTTCCTTTGTTAACAATACCAGTTTCCTACTTGCGCTCTTGATTTTAAAAATCTCAGTTTTCTAGACATTCTTTCCAAGTATTGACACGAGTAAAGGGTACCCCAGGGAGTTTGTAACATCAACTTTATTGTACTATACAGAGCCAGTTTAAGGGATTCTGGTTGATTGGGCCTTCCCTCTCCCTTCCTTCCTGAATGTTCAATTATAAAAGCTTTATAGTAAGCACCTAAGTGTTTCCCAGATTTTCTCTTTGAATGTGCATAAGACTTGTGTTTTTATAAAAGTGTGTAAGTGTGGGGCTTCTGGGTGGCTCAGTTGGTTAAGCATCAGACTTTTGATTTCAGTTCATGTCATGATTTCAGGGTGCTGGGATTCAGTCATGTCAAGTGTGCACTCAGCAAGGAATCTGCTTGGATTCTCTCTCTCCCTCTCTCTTTGCCCCCCTCCCCTGAGTGTATGTGCATTCTCTCTCTCTCTCCTTAAAATAAAAATAAGTCTTTAAAAAAGTGTGTAAGTGCTGGGGCGCCTGGATGAATCAGTCAGTTAAGCGTCTGCCTTTGGCTCAGGCTGTGATCTTAGGGTTCTGGGATCCAGGCCTGCATCTGGTTCCCTGCTCAGCGGGGAGCCTGCTTCTCCCTCTCTCTCTGTCTGCCCCTCGCCCTTTGCTCTCTTACTCACTCTGTCTCTGAAATAAATAAATAAAATCTTTAAAAAAATGTGTAAGTGAAGGGATGTCATTTTTTTCATCAACTAATCAAGATGTTGAATAAGATTTTAGTAGGACACTAAATTGGAAACTGAAAAATACCAGCTTATAGAAGCTTCTTTTGATGGGATAATTTTTTCAAGGGTTTCATTGAATTTTAATTTAGCTGCTTTGGCTCTACCTTTGCCTTTTCTCCTAATCTGAAACCTAAAGACCCATGAAATTCTATCCCTTTGATGTGTACTTTAGAAATATTTTTGGTATTTTAATGTAGAATTCATTATTTCTGATGAATACATTAAATTAATATTTAAAAATATTTATATATAAATATAAATTATTTAAATATAAATTTGACCTCTTATGTTAAAACCTTTGAAATGGTGCTATATTAAGCAAAATGTTGCCTTTCAGTATAAATTTTGGGAGGATATAAAACACTTCAAAAACAATTTGGGGGGGAAGTAGAGCCTCTCTTCTTTGTGACAGTAAAGTGTATTTACAAGATAAAGCAGCTTTTATCTTGGTGCAGTCCAGGTCTCTGAGCCATATCTTATCACTGAACCTAGAGGCTACTGGATTAATCCATTGTAACCAAGGTTACAAAGACTTCTAAACAGGAATGTTAATTCATGCAGCCCTTCCATTTATTTTATGGAGAGAATTAGGTCTACCAAAATGATTTTAGTGAGTGTTTTGCTCAATTCTCCTAAGGGTAGTATGTCCCAGGTATTTTAAATGCATAGGAAATAAGTTAATCATTACAAACAATAGCTGGCTAAGGAATTTAGGGTTTGATTTTCTGCAGAACTTGAGTCATAGTTAGAAATGTAACTATCTTGGGATAGGATAGTTGAGATACTGATCTAGGGAAGGAACTTGTATGAAGAGCCAAATAATGATAAAAGATTTCTTGATGACTAGATCCAAAGCAGGGTTTATTCAATAATATTAATGGTTGTTGTCTTAAAGTAGTTATGTCCACTTTGACTTAGATGGTGACCTACAGTGAGGAGTCTAAAAGGATTGTGTAGCTTCTGAAATAGTTCCTATCCTCAAGCCCAGCTGTTTCTCCAAAAATTCTAGATATTATCTAACTGCCTATTAGCTGTCTCCTCCTGGATCCTGAGAACAGCATGGACTCCAAATAATTCAAAGCACTATTTTTATACATTCCTTCTGTGAGATTCCATAGTTCATCTGATCTCTCCTAACATACCAACACATTTCATTGTCTAACCTTGCCAAGACCTGTACGAGACTTTCACATTCAACATTTTACTTAATTTTCATGAATGTCATCTTTTGGGAAGTGTTTTCTACATTTTACAGATGGAGAAAATTGATATTTAGAGATATTAATGATCACCTTGTTAGTGAGTGGCATAACCTAAAGTGGATTTTATTTCCTAAACTGGAGCTTTGTGACATTAAGTAAGCTGCCTTTTAATAAATGGTTCTGGGGATGTTTCCTATGAGAATGCTTAGCAGCACTGAACACCCAAGGCAGCTTCAAAAATCATCAGGGACCCTTTAAATAATAAGGAATGCTAGATTATATCCAGAGAGATTCTAATTTCTCTTAATGAATTCCCTATTCCATTAGTGTCACCACTGCTGTATCAGAAATGTGTTCAAGTATTGGAAAGATGTACGGCTTAAGGTGGTAGATTCAAGTTTTCCAAAAATCCCAATTTTCTTTTGAAAGCTTGGGTTTTATCATTGGCAGCAAATACTGTCACTTTTTTTCTTTGAAGTGACAGGGTCACTTTATTCATTTTTTGAAAAAGTCCATCTAATACTCAAGCCTGGATAATTATGGTTTGTCTGTCAGTTGTTCTTTCAAGTAAAAAAATGGTTTTCTTTGAAAGAAAGTGACTAGCTCATAAGTAAAATAGCACAGTGCTTCTCACAAGTACAATTTATGTGTGCTTCCCTTCTCGCAGAATATTAAAAAGATGTGTACTCTGAGGTAGACATCTAATGGAGTTATTACTGCTTCAAAAGGGACTTTTCTGAATGAAAGTGCTCCTCACTGGTGAGTGCTTGGTGGTGGAAAATTTAGTAACTGCTAGTGGAAAGGCTAACAACATTTTGGTATTAATGTGAAAATAATTTTCATGTTTTGGGTACCCTCAAATGATCCCTGTGAATCCTAGGGTCTGGAAACCACATTTTTGAGATCCTTCCATTATATTAATGGAACTTTGGGTGTTTTTTTTTTCCTGGACAGCTTGTAAAAGTCAGGTGAATTACTGCTTCTACCTACTGGTCCTTCACTAGCTCTTCATTTGTTATGAATAGTCCAGTTATCTGAAACTGACTGCTAGGAAAAACAGGTTCCTGGAGCTTGTTGAAGGATGAGAGAGTAAAGTTACTCAATTCTGCCCTTTTGTCCTATATTTGTAGGGACCCTGTTCTTAGAAGGAGACCCCCTCATCTGAGGATGTTGTATGCATCCCAGAAACATTTCAGTCCTTTTTTCCTTTTTGAATGTTTTGTTTCTTCATTTATGTCTTTAAACTTCTTTGATATTTTCCTTTAAAAGGCTGCTCTTGTCTGACTTTTTTGTTCTAAGTTCTGTTAATCCTATGTTTGAACCTATTCAAGATTTTACTTCTTATATATTGTGTTTAGCCTTTTATCTGAGTCCTATTTTTATGTTTCAATTTATTTTTACCTTCAAATTTTTACTTTCTGTGGTACTTTATTATAAGTGTTTATCCAGTATTTTCTCTAACCATTCTTGAAATTTTAGTTTTAACTCTTTCGCTGACCACTTTAATTTATTTTAAGTGAATTTTCGTTTTAATAGTTTTTCTAACTTTTTATGTTGATTTTGCATGTATACAGAAGTTGTAGAAACAGAGAGAACTGAAACCATAAGACTTACGCAAGACTGTTGTGTTCAGGCTTTTGTAGTTGTCCTATGACTTTATCCTACAGACACTTTTTTCTATTGACACTGATTCTTGGGCTGTCATTTTTTGTGTAGATACCAATTGAATTCATATGTATTGTTTTCTGTTTGCTATAGTGCTCAGCATTATATTTGAGGCTGATCTGTATTGTTGCAGGTAACAGTACTTCATTGATTGTAATTGCTGTAAATATTCCACTGTTTATCTGTTCTAAAATTGATGATTAATTAAGTTCAGTTTTTGGTTCTTTAAAATACTGCTGCTTTGGGGATCTAGTATATGTATATATTTAAAAAAAATTGTTTTCCATTGTGTGGGTGCTCTTTTTCAAATAATACCAGATTATTAGGCGTTTTCATAAGTTCTTACTTTTTGCTTCAGTATTTCTGTAGTGAAAATAGGTTTATACATATTTGGGTGAAGTAAGTTATGGAACTAAGGAAGAATAAGATGGACCAAGAAACTTTCAGAATCCTATTTCTATGCTGTGCCTTTTAGAGCACCTAAGAGAATTTTTAGGGAGTTTTTCCTTATTCCTTATTGGTTAATTGCTGAAAAATTGTACCTGAAGTCTTTACTATGCATTTTGAACTTAGGGTTTACAACCTTCTGGTGTCTAATTTGAGAAGAGAACTGTGAGACCTTGAAGTCATTTAACTTCTCTGTGTCTTCTCCACTTATGAAATAGTGATAAGTAATATCTGCTTCATGGTATTAGGAGTGTGAGACATGTGATTAGTGCTGAATAGCTGATATCTGCTGCTGTTTTAATTCAAATTAGCTAAAGAGCAAGGAAAGTAAACCTCAATGCAATGATATGAGAAAATTAATGTGAAAAAATCTGACCTAGCATCTTTTTGATTCTTTATTGTTTTAGAAGCATCTCTAATATATTTAATTGCTTTTCTAGATAAGATAGACTGGGACTAATTTGGGGGACTTTTTCAGTTCTGTAAAGTTCTTTTCGATGAGATGTGGTTGTATCTCTTGTTTTCCCTCCCCCTTTTTAAAAGACTGTATTATTTATTTATTTATTTATTTATTTGACAGAGACAGTGAGGGAGGGAACACAAGCAGGGGAAGTAGGACAGGGAGAAGCAGGCTTCCCACTGAGCAGAGAGCCTGATGCAGGGCTCGATCCCAGAACCCTGGGATCATGACCTGAGCTGAAGGCAGACACTTAATGACTGAGCCACCCAAGCGCCATTGCTGGGGGAGTTTTCTAAATGGTTTCCGATTATATTTGCTCAAGAAGTTCACTAGATAATGATGCCATGAGACTCAGTGGCCTAGTTAGAGGAAACAAACAGCCAAAAAAATCCTTCAGGGAAATGACTGTTTTTCAGAGTCCGTAATCTAAGTTAAAGCCTGTGAACAATTTTGTTCTCCAAGTTGTATCTTGTCAGATCATGCCCCTTAATGTTTCAGTCAGTGAAGTACTATCAGCAGTGGTAGTAGTTACCTCTTGTGGTGTACCAAATTACCCCCAAATTTAGCAGCTTAAAACAAACATTATCTCACAGTTTCTCTGGGTCAAGAATCCAGATGTAGCTGATATGGGTCCTCAGCTTGGGTTTTCTCCTCATAAGTCTGCAGTTGTGTATGTTGGGACTACAGTCATCTTAAGGCTGCATTTGGGGAGAGTTGGCTCCCAAGTCCCTCATGTGGGTGTAGACTGGCTTCACGTCTTAGCTGCCTGTTGTCAGCAACATTGGTTCCTTGCCACGGGGACCTTTTCATAGGGCAGTTCACAACATGGCAGTCGAGGTCTCTGAGAGTAAGCAAGATGGAAGTCAGAGTCTTTTAGTAATTAATCTTAGGAATCACATTTTTTTCATCAGCAAGTCAGTGATCTAGCCCACACTCAAGGGAAAGGGGCTTGCATAAAGGTTTGGGGATTATCAGGAGCCATTTTAAAGGCTAACTATATAGCAGTCTTGCAAGTATTGACAGTTTTGATGTTTATTCAACATATAATGATTTTATACTTGCAATATATCTATTAAGCATGTCTCTTGTGTGCCTTTCCCTGATGCCATCTTTTCTCCAACGCCCTTAGAAGTAACCACTATTTTAATTTAGTCTCCGTTAATCCCTTGCTTTGCCTTAGTTCTACCAGGCTGTATCTTTAGTTTTACATATTTTTTGAACTTTATATGAATCTACTTGCTTGTTTTCATTCAGCCATGTTTCTAAGATTCTTATATGTTCTTGCATAAAGTGTAGCTTATTTTTATTGTGTATGAATATAACACGTTAATCAGTCTGGACATTTGGATTTTTTGCTGTTAAAAATTGCATTGAACATGTTTGTACACGTTTCCTGTTGCATATATGCAAAATGTGTACATAGAGTTGATGGACAGAGTTATGTGCATCTGCAGTATTCTAAGTAATGAGAAATTATTTATCTAAGTGGTTTTACCACTTTAACTCCCATTAAAAGGATATAAACCTTCCATTTGCTCTGTATCCTAAACTTAGTGTTTTTGTTTTTGTTTTTATTTTTGTTTCTGCTATTGTGTTCTGGTAGAACTTTATTTACAAGAGCAAGTGGTGGGCCAGATTTGGCCTGCAGGCTGTAGTTTTCTGGCACCTGGACCAATCTATCATAGTTACATAGCAAATAAAAATAAACACACTGTGTATACAATCAGTGACTATAAGAAAATGTCCCAAAGATTAAATTGGGTGGCATTTAGGGACTTGTATTATGTGTAATTTTTATTTTGTGTATATTTTTGTATTTTACAAAATTTCCCAAATGAGTATATACTACCTCCAAATTGAAGGGGAGAAAAAGAACATTTGAAGGTGTTCATATAGTATCTGAGCCCTTGGAATAGCAAGGAAATGCTAACCTAATAAAATACTGGTGACAAGACTAATATTATTTGGATAACATGGGGCATCAACACTGCAGTTGTAATTTTAGAAATCATAGTATACTTTTTTTTGAGTATGGCTGACATACAATGTTCCATTAATTTCAGGTATTCTATATATATGCCAAATTTTGATATTGCTATGTATTTTTAGTTTTTGCCAGTCTGGCAAGTGTGAAATGATAGTTCCTTAATCTGTATTTCTCTTATTTGAAAATAAAATTGCATGTTTTTAAAAAATTTACTGGCTTTTTCAACTTTCTCTTTGAATTACCTTTTTTAGCTGGGTTGTTTGTGTTTTTCTTATTTAAGAGGTTTTTTTTTTTTTTTTATATGTACTTTGTGTAGTTCACACAGTGATTCTAAATATTTTATTTTTTCCTCCACTGAATTCTTAAGAGAGTAGGGACTTTTGAGCTTTGATTTAGCCATATTCATGAACCCTAGGGTGATGCCTGGAACATACTAATTAGATATTTGTTGAATATACTTTATCAGGGGAGATAATCATGTGAATTTTTAATCTTTCAAGTAATATATAGACAGATTATTCTTTAGTCAGCTTTGCATTCCTAGGATAAACCTTGGTTGGTCGTGATGATGGCTTTTTTGGTTTTTAAATCTCTTGCTGGATTTGATTTGCTGTTATCTTATTTGGGATTCTTTTAAAAATCGACTCAGAGGTGAGACTGGTATGTAATTTTCCTTTATCTTACTATTTTTATCAGGTTTGTTTATGAAGACCCTGCTAGTTTCATAAAATGAACTGAGAAGTATTTTTTTATATTATTTTATTATTTTAGAGAATGCTGTGGACCAGTGAGCATTACATGCTTCTCTTTGTCCCATAGTTTGTACCCATGTCTGATAACTGAGGGATAGAACTGAGCATGGAGTTTATACAGTCAGTCCTAATGAACTAGCCACAAAACTTGTTTCTTGTAGCTGAGTTCTGCTGTTTAGAATTTTCAATAGCCATATGAAAGTACTTCCAACAAAGATGAAACAATAGTTTTGTTGAATTAGAGGTATTATTTCCATCTGACCATTTGGTTGCCTTATTCTATTGAATGAACAGGCAATAATAGTTAACTATGTGGGCTGGAGTGATTGATGCTGGTTATTAAGGGAAATAGAGTTGCTACTACTACACTGTGAAGGCAAGAACTGTATCTTGAACCCGGGAGATTCTGGGGCACCTCATGATGCTATCATGTTCAATGGTAAAAGTTAATTGAGATCTGTTAGACTCATGGCTCACAAGCAGGACCACAAAGGGCTCAGGATAGTTCAGGAATGAAATGTTCGGGTTTCCCCATTTCGCATATCAGATTCTGTTTCAGGAATTACACCTGGCGGCTAACGTTAACAGACCGGAAATACATGGCTTAAACAGTATAGTGGTTTTAAAATCTCACTTAAAATAAGTCTAGAATTGGGCTATCCAGGGCTCAGATGACAGCATTATGGCATCATGAGGATCTTAAACTTGTGTTTTGTTTTCCTCTGTGCTCCATCCTTAGTACCTGATTTCCATCTTAAGGTCACCAGAGTCCAAATGGTGGCTAGAGTTTAAGCTATCATATATCCATTTCAGACAGGAAGCAGGAGAAAAGGGGAAAGACAAAAAGGGGAATGCCAGCTGAAATGAAAATGGGTATTTGGATACGCAGCTAGCAGTCTTGACCCCAAATATCTTCAGCTGGGTAAATGGTATAATTTTAGAAGGCTTTTAGAATTCCCAGAATATCTTTATACTTTGACCCTCTTAAAAAAAAAAAAAAAAAGCTTTGTTATGATTAATTTTACTATCATAGTATTGACTACATTATTCTTTGTCTTGGTGTTTTCATCAGTAGTTGGGAGGAATAAAGAATGTCTGAAAATCCCAAAGCCTAATTTATCAAAGTTAATTTTCATGTGTGTTATAATTTAATGATATGAAGTTTGTAAAAAGTAGATTGTTTTGTGTATATGAAAAGATCATAACATATTATATAGAATATTATATATTCTTTGCCACTGTTTTTGTCTATGTCCTTTTAAGAGTTGATGACTGTTCACTTGTTTTTGCTAGTTCTTGCTAAGTTGTTTTTAAAAAAAGAACTTATTTTATGAGTTTAATTTTTGCCAATTTTTGTGGACATGAGGTTTTAAAACTTGTTCTTAATATGTTTTCTTTGATGTTAGTGGGACTATTAAACTAAATAGTCTGTTTATCTTTCACTTGCTAGTAGCAATCTTTTAACAAAAACATTTACAAGTAAAAGCATACTTTATAAAGATGTCAGGATATGAAGAATGTCGTCACTGTTGGAGTTAAGAATAATTTTCCTTTGAAAATAGTTATCAGTTTGAAGTAGAGCTGTAAAAGAAGCAATTTCTCGTTTTCATGATAGTGGCAGCAGCACCTTTTTTTAAATTTACAGGTATATAAACCCAACTGGACATTAGAACTGATCCAAAGCCAACAAAAATGTTACTTAATTTATGTTTCTTATAGATTAATATTTATGGGCTAAAGGAAGAAATCTTTATTTATTTATTTATTTTTTAAAGATTTTATCTATTTATTTGAAAGAGAAAGAGAGCACAAGCAGGGGGAGCATTAGGCTGACAGAGAGAGAGGCAGAAGCAGGTTCCCTGCTGAGCAAGGAGCCTGATGCAGGACAAAGAAGAGATCTTTATGAAAAAAGAACAGTCAGATTACCAGAAGATAGTTTATTTAGAGTATGGTGTTAGCAAAACAAAGATTTGGAGCAGTTGTTCTAGACCTATTTTGAGTCACAGACTGCTGGGGGGGGGCGGATATTATGGAGACTTTTCAGAATTGTGTTTTTCCCCATCTCCTTCCTCCAGGTGTTGATTGCTAGAAACTGCCTTTTTCTGGTTATTCCTACCAGCAACATAATGAGAGTTTTCGTTGCCATACATCTTCATGTCTTTTTACAGTCAGTAGCTGCCCCAACCACTTTTTGACTTGTGTTGTAACAAATTAGTTTTGCCAGATCTAGAACTTCCTTAAGTTCAGTCATAGGAAATGTACTCCTGTGAGTGGGCATATTTTATTTAGTATAGGGTCTGTGCGATTCATCCTCTTCTCATGTATCCATAGTTTGTTATTTTTTGTTGCTGAATACTAGTCATTTGTATAAATATAATACCATTTAGTTTGCTTATCTTTTCACCTGTTGATGGATGTTTGAATCATTTTCAGTTTCTGACTATTGTGAATAATGTTGCTAAGAACATTTTTTTCATGAAAGAGTTAATGCAGGGGAGTGCCTGCGTGGTTTAGTTGGTTAAGCATCCCACTCCTTTTTTAAAAGATTTTAGTTACTTATTTGAGAGAAGAGAGCGAAAGAGAGCACAAGTGGGGGACCAGCAGAGGTAAAGGGAGAAGCAGAGTCCCTGCTAAACAGCAAGCCTGATGCTCACGGCTAGAACCCTGAGATCATGACTTGAGCTGAGGCAGATGCTTAATGTACTGAGCCACCCACGTGCCACATGCATCCGACTCTTGATCTCAGCTCAGGTCTTGATCTCAGGAGGGTTGTGAGTTCAAGTCCTGTGTTGGGCTTCACACTGGGCATGGAGCCTACAAACAAACAAACAAACAAACGAAAGCGTTAATGTGGGACACCTGAGCATGTTCACTTACCACATACTTTCAGGTTGTGTGGTTGACCCTTGACTAACTCCTGTGAACGTAGCCCTGGGATGTGACCTGTATTACTAATTGATAAGGTGGTTTTGTATAGCTGAATATGGAACTGTGTATTATCAGCTTGTTTGATTGTTTGTGTAAAACATGATTTTTGGCTTTCCTGCTTTGGGCCTGTAGTTCTGGTATCATACATAGCTGGTCACTCAGGCAAACGTGCATATTTTGTAAGTCCCCAGTAAAAGCCCTGGACTCTCTAACTCAGGCAGGCTTCTCTGGGCAGATACCCTTTGCATATGTTGTGGCTCTTCATTGTCAGAGGAGTAGAATTGTTGGATCATGTGGTAGTTTTATGTTTAACTTGGTAAGAAACTACTGAACAGTTTTTTATAGTGGTGTGCCACTTTACACTGCCTCTAGCAAAGTATGCGGA
Organism: Enhydra lutris kenyoni; assembly: GCF_002288905.1. Classification (NCBI taxonomy): domain Eukaryota; kingdom Metazoa; phylum Chordata; class Mammalia; order Carnivora; family Mustelidae; genus Enhydra; species Enhydra lutris. The sequence continues at coordinate 11,736,316 of NW_019154112.1, forward strand.
AACAGTTCTTGGCCGCACTTGGTATTGCCAGTTTACATTATTCTACATTCTTGGCCGCACTTGGTATTGCCAGTTTAATTTTAGCCATTCTTTGGGGTATGTGTATCTCATTGTGGGCTTAGTTTACATCTTCATGGCTAATGATAATGAGCACCTTTTAAAATGTGGTTTTTAGCCATTTTGTATCTTTGGCCAATATCTTCTATGGTGAAGTATCTGTCTTTTGTTCACTTTAAAAATGGATTATTTGTATTTTTTGAGTTATAGGAATTAATTTTATACTTTGTTTTTCTAATTGACTGTGATAACTATGCAGCTTACAAGATCTTTGATCATACAAGTTACAGAATACCAGGAATGTTAATAGCCATAGGCTCTCTGGCCTGCCGAAGGCTTAGGCCATCAAGTAGTAGACATAAGCAACATGCTGAGAGTGAAGCCAAACATTATTGTATCAAAATTTCTGGGATATGATGATCAGCTCATTAAACTCTGTTCTGCTAATTTAGGATTTCTCCTATTGTATACAAATTATTTGATCTTTTAAATCATAATATTAGAATGGTAATTAGAGTGATTTATAGTCCTGACCCTTTTAATTTTTTAAAACTTTTAGAATATTTATTTTGGTTACAATTTTTTTTTAAAGATTTCATTTATTTATTTGACAGGGAGGTAGAGAGCACAAGTAGGCAGAATGGCAGGCAGAGACAGAGGGAAAAGCAGGCTCTCCACTGAGCAGGGAGCCCGATGTGGGGCTTGATCCCGGACCCTAGGATCATGAACTGAAGGCAGAGGCTTAGTGACTGAGTCACCTAGGCGCCCTGGTTACATTTTTGCATATATGTTTATTTCCATTGGCTGTTAGACTTATGATAGAAATATTAATACTAACTATTGCTGGTCCTTGAACAACATAAATTTGAACTGTGTTGGGCCCATTTAATGTGGATTTTTTTCTAATAAATTCAATATGATACTGTAAATGTATTTTCTCTTCTTTATGATTTTCTTAATAACATTTTCTTTTCTCATGGTGACTTTATTGTAAGAATATGGTATATGATACATGTAACCTACAAAATATGTGTTAATTGACTTTTTTTATGTTATCAGTAAGGCTTCCAGTCAACAGTAGGCTGTTGGTTAAGGTTTAGGGGAATCAAAAGTTGTATGTAGATTATTACCTCTGCAGGGACTTGGTGCCTCATCCAACTTAAGCGGTTAACTGTACTTTCTGTTTTGTAGTAGAAACACCGGTATTCATTACCTTTAAAGATTTACTGTCATTATTAATTTCTTATAATATTAAAAGACTGCATACATTTCACTAAATATGTGAAGTGCCAGAATTCAGTTTGCTGACAGTTATTTTACGATTGGTCAATAAAAATTAACCTTTTACCTTTCTGTTGGTTATTTAGGACTTTGCTGAGTTGTAGTAGTGATGCTGAATTTAATGGAGTCTCTTTCATAAGTGGCCTCTGGATAAATGAGATAGTACTATCAAGTATTAAGATCGTGTTTAAAAATTCTATAAATTATACAATCTTTCCTTCCAAGAGAATAATTTGTGCAAAACATGATTTTTTTTTAAATTTTAATTTTTTTTTTTCAGTGATCCAAAATTCATTGTTTGTGCAGCATATAGACCACATGCAATACATGCCCTACTTAATACCCACCACCGGGCTTACCCAAACCTCCCACCCTTCTCCCCTCCAAAACCCTCAGTTTGTTTCTCAGAATCCACAGTCTCTCATGGTTTGTATCCCCTTCTGATTTCCCCGAACTCACTTTTCTTCTCCATCTCCTAGTGTCCTCCGTGTTATTACTTATGCTCCACAAGTAAGTGAAACCTTATGATAATTGGCTCTTTCTGCTTGACTTATTTCACTCAGCAAAACATGAATTTTGGTCAACACTTGCTTCCTGCTTTGGGCCTGTAGTTCTGGTATCTTTATATTTAGTTATATAAATACATATTTATATTTAGTTATATATATATAAATATCTTTATCTATGTTATATATTTACATATCTTATATATAGTTGTAGATTACTAACAAATATTTTTTACAAAGGAGTGTTAATAACTATTATCCTGTGATTTTTTAAATATATATTGTCACTCTTTCCATGAACTTATGCACATGCAAATAAATGTAATTTCACAGATTTTATTTTATTATTATTATTAATTTATTTTTTAAAGATTTTATTTACTTAGAGAGAGCACAAGCACGGGGAGGAGCAGACAGAGAGGGGGAGCTGACTCCACGCTGAGCAGGGAGCCCTGTGTGGGGCTTGATCCCAAGACCTTGAGGTAATGACCTGAGCTGAAGTGAGACACTTAACCAACTGAGCCACCCAGGTCCTCCCTTATTTTTTCATTATTTTTTTAAAAAAATTTATTAATTTTTCTTTTGAGAGAGAGGGAAAGAGCATGTGCATTGGGTAGGGGATGAGAGGGGCAGAGAGAGAGCCAGAGAGACAATCTGAACCTGAGGTTATGACCTGAGTGGAAATCAAGAGTTGGTCGCTTAGCTGACTGAGCCATCTAGGCACTCCTTCACAGAAGATTTTAAAAGCACTTTTTTTTAGGTTGTGAAGCCTTGAAAAGTTGTTTATGCTGTTCTTTTTTTAATTGTTAAATATACTTTTGTTGTTCAAATTTTAAATAGTACATTGAATTAAAAAATATTTTGACTACTGGGTCAAAGTATCTAATATTATTTTAAAGCATGTAAATAGTAATTTGTATCAGTTAACTTTGAATCTGATTTTGCTGTTTTACCATTCTTACCTTTTCTTTGTCTTGATTTGTATACAGTCAGTTTTATAACACTACATATTTTAAACTTAGGGAAAATTATTTGTACCAAAAGGATAGTATTGATTGTAGCTGTTTCTTTAATTTGAGTGACTGGGAAATGTTGTGTCTACTTTATTTGATTTTAAGTTGGAAGGAATATAAAAGTTAATGCTCATTTAATATGTTTTTTAAAGGTTTTATTTATTTGTTTATTTTAGAGTGAGAGTCATAGTGAGCGAGATACCAGGAATTATGAGTAGGGGGAGGAGCAGAAGAAGAGGGATGACAAGCAGACTCCATCCTGGGTGTGGAGTCCCTTGTGGGGCTCAACCCCACAACCCCAAGATCATGACCTGAGCTGAAAGAAGTCCAGTTGGTCACTTAACTAACTGAGCCAGCCAGTTCCCCCAAAAGTTAATGTTCATTTAAATGAGTTGGTTACAGGAAGTTCTTACGCTGTGGTGAGTACCTAGTAAGAGCTCAGGTTTTAGCTGCTACACTTGTTATAGGCATAAGTATTATCATTATTGTTGAAAATTGCCTCATGGTTAACTTGAATTATGATCTACCTAATAGTGCTGTTGATTTGTTGGGATTGAGATCAGAAAGGCTGATTGGGATATTACATATAAACATAGAGTTATGTGGGCTGCTGGGTGGCTTGGTCAGTTAAGCATCTGACTTTGGCTTAGGTCATGATCCCAGGGTCCTGGGATCAAGTCCTGCATCAGGCTCCCTACTCAGTGGGGAGTCTGATTTTCCTTCTCCCTCTGCCTGCTACTCTGCCTACTTGTGCTCTCTCTCTGTCAAATAAATAAATAAAATCTTAAAAAAAAAAGACACACAAAAGTTATGTGTATAGGGATCAGATGGAGTGAATTTGGTATGTAAATGTGAATTTGGTAAGTTAGTTTGTATGTTAATATGCACAATGTAAGTATATATATAATAATTACTAAGTTTTTATGTATTCGGTAGAACTTAGCTTATTATTTCTTTCCACAGCCTTATATTCTGTTATATTATTCTGTGTGTTTTTCTGGATCCCTTTTGTCTACTTCTACTATGAAGAAAAGGATGATGATGATACTAGTAAATGTACTGTAAGTATGTTTATTTTAGGGGGAGGAGGAAAGATGATTTCCTTTCTCCAGGAATGACATGACTGAATTTATTCTAGAGCAGCACTGTCTAATAGAAATACAATGTGAGCCAGATATGAAATTTTAAATTTTCTAGTAGTGACATTAAAATAAGTAAAAAGGAGCAGTTGAAATTATTTTTAACCATACATTGTATTTAATGTGATAGGTTCCAAGTAGTATCAGTTCAAATACAGTCAAAACACATTATTAATGAGATGCTAAATTTCTTTTTTCACACTAAGCCTTTGAAATTTAAAATGTATTTTACACTGCAGCACATCTCTGTTTGAACTAGCGATATTTCAAGAGCTCAGTAGCCACATGTGACTTGTGACTATTGTTTAGACAGCAATTCTAGAGCAGGGATTGGCAGACATTGTCTCTAAAAGTCCAGGTAGTAAACATTTTAGGCTTTGTGGGCATATAGTTTCTGTCTCAGCTACTCACCTCTGCTTTTGTACTGCGAAAGTAGTCAGAGCTAATACTTGATGAGCTTGATGTGATCCAGTAAAATAGGAGGTGAGCTACCTGTGGCCCATGGGACAGTCTGCTGACCCCTGTTCTAGGGCATAAAGGAGGAATATTTGGAGACTGTTTTTACTAATCCAGGATAACACTGATAGAAGAATCTCATAAATATAACATACGTACATGTCCAAAATTTCAGACCAACATCACTTAAATATTGGTATACAAATTTTAACTGAAATAGTAGCAAATTGAATTCAGAGATACCTTAAAAATATATGACTATAGTATAACTGAGTTGGGCCTGTCTCTAGATTGCATGGGTAGTTTAGAATCAGCACATCTGTTAATATATAGTCATTTAATACGTCAAAAAGAAATTGTATGTTGAAAAGTATTTGCTAAAATTGAGCATTTTTTCTGATTTAAGGGGGAAAACACAGCATAAAAGGAATGTTTTTATTGAGTTACAGGAATTTGCTTTATACTTTTTTATGTTTTGTATTTAAGTACAAAAAAAAATTATGTATAGCTTTCACTTAAAAGCCAGCATTATTCTTAATCATGTTTATTAAACCCTTAAAATATTTGCATTAGATCAGGAGCAAGTACATAACATTATTTTAAGTGATTCCAAGTGGTAATCAGTACAGTTATAGAAAAAAATACAGTATTTAAGTATTTATAAAGAAAGTCAAAATTAATTATTTGCAGATACTTATGTAACTCTGGATTTGTAAACCCAGCATATGTAAGGTAAAGTGTTAGGAATTTCATGTTAAAAATGGAATGAGATACAGGTTTTCTCTTTTCACCTTTTCTAAAGTTCATCCTCCCCAACCCTTTTGTTTGATCTTAAGATCCTCCTCAACCTTTATTTTAGGTTTTTTTCCCTAAAAATTGTCTTAACTACTTTGTGAAGAATTTGTCATATGAAGCTTGAATTTAAATTTTAAACGGTGACTTTTAGAGACTTCATTAATCTGAGAGACAATGTTTTGGTTTTTTGTTTTTGTTTTTTACTGATTTAACCTTTTTTCTTGAGGTTAACTTTTCTTTCCATATTTAAAATATCCAGCTTTGTGTTTTTCTTTGTCTTTGGACAAAGATAATGATAAATGTTTTATATTTTTATATATATGTTCTCTATATATTTTTATTTTATGTAAATATAATATACATTATATATAAAATAAGTACATATATATTCAAGAACATATATATATCCATACATATATATGTTCACATGTATGCATATTGAATATTGTAATTATTATAACCAATTTAAATGAGTTGGGGGAGGGGTATTATAGATTCTGATTGCATACTGTTTGGGGGAATATATTAGTAAATATTCTGATAATTTTACTAATGATTATGCCCACTGAAGAATTGATTATGTTTTTGAGTACTGATTTCCATGAGGTCTAATCATTGAAAAGACTTTAAGGTCTAGTGTGGTTTGCAAACGTAACTTATGATGTGGCATTGCATTGTTTTTCCTTAAATTTTAAGATTATTTTTCAACAGGGAAATTTTACACAGTTGACTATAAATGTACATTTGGTGTGAAAGTACTTTTACACCATAGTAAAATAGTTTATATTTTATTTTTTAAGAATATTTTATATTTTAAAGGTCTTAGTAAATGGTATACTTTTTTCCCTTGACTTCTAGCAAATTAAAACTGCATTCAAGTATACTTTGGGATTTGCTGTAATTTGTGCACTTCTTCTTTTAGTTGGGTAAGTCTCGATTTTTTTCCCCCTGACAATGGAAATAAAGTAATAATAATAAGGCTCATTCAGAAAAATCTAGAAAAAAATGTAAGAAAAAGAATAAACCACCTTTTATATTGCTACCAAGCAATAACCACAGTTAACCTTTTTTATATACGTTTTTCTACCTGGACTTTTTTTATGTGCTCAGATACATGCAGAGTGCCCTTCTTTCCCATACGCATACCCTTCATGTTATAATTTTACAGAAATGTGATTTTATTTTATGAATTCTTGGTAATCTACTTGTTGACATACTAAAGGCATCTCTTTATAATAGTAAATGTAGATTCATCAATTTTGACTATACTGCATTTTCCTTTTAGGATATAATAATTATTTAATCTAATGATGATTACTTGGGCATTTATGATGTTGGAAATTGTTCTGTTTTTATAAACAGCTCTTTGATGAAACATTTCTGTGCATCTTTTCAGATTTGGTGCATCGGTCTTTAAATTTTTGAATTAATCTTTGTCAGTGAGTTCCTTTCTTAAATCTTCTTCCTTAAGGTTTTCTACTAATATCAATAATGTTTTGCATATTTTATTTATACATTTAAAATTTTCTCTTTGGAAAACATTTGTCCTTGTTAATAGAATACATTTATCCTTGTTAAAATAGGTTTTGATTCTTTTTTTTTTTTATGTTAGGAAATACGTGTGGCGCTAATAAGCTTTTAGAAGGTCGTTCTTATAATTTGGTTTCAGAAATTTTAGTAAATAAAAAATGTCATTTATTGAATACAATTTGTGGTGGAATAAAATTGGTCAGTAAGCTTTTGTAGTTATAGGAATTTTAGAATACCAATGCTTTTTATAATCAAGGTATATTTCCAGTACCCTTTGTCTGCCTTGATGTGTCATGAGAAAGAGTACTTACTGAAAGGACAATTTTTTTTTAAGTAGTTTTTATCTTCAGCTGTTGAATATATTTTTTAATTCTCTTTTGGCCTTTTAAGAAAGACAGGTGAATTTGCTTTTGTTAATTTGAAGGTCTGTCATTTAGAACCTTAAATTTTCTAGAACAGAGATCAGCAAACTTTTCTTGAAGGGTAGTTAGTATTTTAAGTTAGAGGTCCATATATTCTTTGTGGCAACTACTCAACTCTCTTGTACCTTTATAGTAGTCATAGACAAGATGCAAACAGAAGGACATGGCTGAGTTCTAATAAAACTTTATTTACAAACAGAGGCAGTCAGTATTTTGCCATCTCCTGATTTAGAATGTGACTGAGTACCATCAGCAAAACCTCAAATCTTTATAACAACCAGAGTATCTGTCCCAGACCAAAGGTATCTGGGGGTAAATTTGCATATTTGTAAATTTACTTGTAAAATAACTTGTTCTTTGTATGGAATATTATCTTCAGTCCTCATTTAGAGTTACATTTTGTACAATTCTGATAAAGCTTTAACAGATTCTGTAGATGACATTTGTTTATTTAGAAGTGGTATACTAAAAATTAAGCAAATGTTTCCTTGCAAATATGCTAGTAACAAGAAGCAACAGTTTGACCAGCCATTTTGAACAATATAACATTCACTTATTTTCCAAATAGTATTATGTACTAGTTATGTTCCAGATACTGTACTAGGTACTGGTGAAACAGCAGTTAACAGAAAAGACAACTTCTTTTCATGGAACATACATACATTCAAGAGGTTTAGAGGGGCAGAGAAAGAAAATAAACAAAAAATGGGTTGTGTTGAGGTTATGAAATGGTAGGAAAGACACTGATGAGAAGGTAGTATTTGAGAAGATATTTGAAGGAAGTGAGGGAGCCATGAATATATGTGGGGGGAAGAGCATTCCAGTCCGAGGAAACAGCAGGTGAAAAGCCCTGTGGCAAGAAATTATCTGGCATATTTAAGACAAAGTGAAAAAACTAGTATGGCTGGAGTAGAGTGAATGAAGGCGGGAGTAGCTGAAAATATGGCCGGAGGTAACTAAAGCTGCCAGATTTAGTAGGATATCATAGGCCATTGTTATGACTTTGATATTTATTGTGAGAGAGATGGGAAGCTATCAGAGGGATTTTTGTCCTTGAACGACATAATCTGACATTTTAACAGGATTCCTGGATGGTGTTTTAAGACTTGACTTTGGCAGTAAGGGAAAAAATAAGGGAACTGTGAGGAAGCTGTTGTAACTGAGGCAAGGCATGATGGTAGCAGTAGTGATTTGATTCTGCCTATCTTTTGGAGAAGGAGCCAGCAGAATATTCTGATAGAACACATAGGTTGGGTGTGAGAGAAAGAGGAATTGAGAATGTACCTGCAGTTGGTCAAACTGCATAGTCTTTGGAACACTTCTATCACTTTGGACACCAGATGCAACTTTGGGAGGTTCCTAAAACCACTCGCAGGTTTGATTATTTTCTAGAAAGATTCATAGAAATCACTGAAAGCAATTATATTCATTGTTACCAGTTATTATAATTGAATACAGGTTAAAACCAACCAAAAGAAGAGATGTATAAGATAGAGTCTGGGAGGATTCCAAATATAAATCTTCCATTGTCCTCAAGATATGTTACTCTTCTGGCATTGATGTATGACTGTATGCATGGAATATTGCCAACCAGGGAAACTCACATGAGCTTTAACACAGTTTTTATTGAAACTTGGTTATTTAGGCAAGTTGGATTGATTGATTGCCCACAATTATTTCAGCTTCCAAGACAGTGGACTCCATGTGACTCAGAGTTCTCACCCAAAATCACATGATTGGTCTTTTTGGCCCTCCACTTAAGATATTGCCAGCTTCTGCCCTAAACAAAGACGTTGAGTACCTGCCAGAACCATGAGCAAAATTCGCACCTCTTTTGGGCAAAGCCAAATTCTTTGCTACACAGAAGGGGTGAAGTTGTCATCAACTTAGATAGGCAAATCTGAAGGAGGAGCAGATCTGGTGGGGAGTATCGGAATCTCAGTTTATTTCATGTTAAGTTTTCTAGGCAGTCAGGAAGAGATGGTGAGTAAGCCACCAAATCAGGCTTTGGGAAAGTCAAAGTATAGTTTCTGCTCTTGGAGAAGCAATATCTCGCTCCAATGAGAAAATGAGTTTTTTCTTTTGTGAAATGTAAAAGATAAGCTACAGGATTGCTAAATATTATTCCCTGTGCCACCGCCCACCTTTCTCAGTACTGCAGTCCTTTTGTAATTGAATTGATAATGTTGGCACTCAGGTGGGTAATAGGTTAGAAGGAAGGGCATAGAAAGCAACCATACAGGTTGAAGGTTTTGATTCAGGTTGAAAGAGATTTCCTCTGTTGTTATAAGAGTGATAAAAATGAGAAGAGAGGTACAAGTAGGTTCTTAAGGTTTGTATGCAAATGAAAGAATTCCTCTCTGATTGGCCTCTATTTTCTCATTGGTATTTGAGGTCTTAGCTGAGGGCACTAATGGTGGGGAGAGTATATGAACTCCTGTATTTCACAAGCCTGAAATTTGTGAATAAAAGACTAAGAATGTTTTGGTTACCCAAGGTAGTGTTCTTCTCGTTACCATATTTAAATGAGGTATACTTTTAGGTTCAGTGATTGACTAAATTCCTGAAATTTCCCGAAGGTAACCTATCCTAGTTTTTGTTAAGTGATGTATGTTTTTCTTTTAAAACAGTAGATAATTTTATGGCGAAAGTGTGGTTGAGGTTTAACTAATTCATGTAGCTAACATTTTTGGAGCACTTTGTTGTGTAGTGTGTGGTTATGTAGTGTATGTAGTGTGCAAGGTCTTAGGGATAAAGATGGAGGGTCATTTTGTCTTTCCTCAAGGTTCACAGTAGGGAGAGACAAATAACATAACTTGAGCTATAATATTTAAGTGTTCTAATAAGAGATAAGTACTAGGTTTTGATGATGGAGTAGCAAGTTCCTAGTCTTGCCTTGAAGACATCGGGGAAAACCTACTAGGGAATAATATTTGAATTGAAATTTGAGGAGTGGAAATTGATCATCAGACTAAGAAAAAAGATAAATAGCATGTATAGTATATTAATCTTTTCAGAGTGCTATATATAACAGACATTTATTTTCTCACAGTTCTGGAGGTTAGACAGAAGTCCATGGTCAGAATGTTGGCAAGTTTAGTTTCTGGTGAGAATTCTTGTCCTGGCTGCTGCCTTTCTTACTGTGTCCTACGTGATCTTTCCTGTGTGCTCTCACTTGGAGAAAGAGTGCCCTCTGGTGTCTCTTCCTCTTCCTAAAGGGACTCGATCCCCTTAGACTAGGGTACCACCATTATGACCTCATTTGACTTATTATCTTCCTGAAGGCCCCATATCCAGATGCCATTACACTGGGGGTTAGACCTTCAACAAAGGAATTTTGTAGGGACAAATTCAGTCCATAGCATTCTGTTCTCTGGGCCCCCCAAATTCATGTCCTTACTATGTGCAACGGCATTCATCCCATCCAGCAGCCCCCAAAGTCTTAATTGAGCATTAGTTCTGAGTCCAAAGTCTAATCAAAATATCACCTAATTCAGGTATGGGTGAGACCTGAAGTAGGATTCATTCTTTAACAGTGAACCCGTGAAACCAGACAAGTTATGTGCCTCAAAGATAGAATAGTAGGGCAGGCATAGGATAGACATTTCTGTTCTAAAAGGGAGAAATAGGAAAGAAAAAAAGGCGTTATGGGTCTAAGCAAGTCCAAAACCTAACAAGGCAAATTATATTAGATCTTAAGACTCAAGAATAATCATCTCTGGTTGGATGCTCTGTGCTCCAGGCCCACTGAGGGGTAGGTGGACCATGACCCTAGGTAGTGACCCTGCCTTCTTGGTTCTGGGCATAGGTCCTGTTCCCTTGACTCTTTGTAGCAGTTGCCTGGTGGCCATAACTGAGGAAACTGAGGAGCAAGCAGCTTTACCCCCTGGGCCTGTGGTGGGAGTGGCAGCCCTGATGATAACATGAATTGCGTTGGATAATTTTTCTTGAAGGATGAAGCATGTTCTTAGCTGATTAATTCTGTCATCCTGTCTTGTAGAATCCCTAAAATCTCATAGGCTACCTTATTTTGTCCCGTCTCTCTTCCTTTATTTGAAATTGTCAGTGTCCCTTCTAGTGTCATCCTACCACAGTTCCTGGTTTCTGCCAAGATGGTTGATCAAACCCATGGTTTCCACCTGTACTCCTCTCCTTATTGGATGGTTGTTCAGCCACACTCTTAGCACAGGCTTCATTGTCCTTTTATAATACGGATGGACTAGTTCCTTCACCTCATTTCTCTCCTCTCACGTATTACTGTAAACAGTAAGGAGAAACCAACCTACTCCTTCAACACTTTGCTTAGAATCCTCCTCAGCTAAATGCCCAATTTCATCTCTTAAAAGTTCTGCTTTCCATAGAACCACAAAAATAGTTCAGCCAGAGTCCCTACACTGTATTACAAGTTATCTTCTTTCTTTTAGTGTCCAATAACATGTTCTTCATTTCTAGCTGAGATTTCACCAGAATGACCTTTAGCATCCATATTTCTACAAACATTCTGTTCATGATGATATATGTCTTCTCTGAGACAACAGAGGCTTTCTCTGTAACTCTTCTTTTTGAGTCTTCCCTCTTGCCTTTAACATCCATAGTTTTATCAGTAGTCTCTTTGTTAAAATACAAAATTCAGATGAGTCAATTTGAAGCTCTGGTTGGCTTTATTCAGCAGTTTGTGAATTGGGCAGCATCTGATCTAGTGGGTAGAAAGGAGTTAAAGAGTTATGCAAAATGGAAGATTGTTATAAGTAGAAGGAAGTGAAATAAGGAAGTTCAAAGAGGGAATTAATTCAAGCAAGGTCACCTTCCCTGAAGGCATACAGGGGGTTTTATCAGGCAGATTACCTTACTAGGAAATTCCAGACTGATAGGCTTAAAATTCCACTCCTGGTAGAGACTGAAACTGCTGTTAGGTTAGATTTTAAATCTTGGTGGGGATTAGCACAAGTGACTCCATTTGGGGCCTGCCTTCCTTCCCTTTTTCCTTCCTTCCTTGCTTTCTTTTTACTTTCAGTGCAGCCTAGGCTTTTTCTGGCTTGCATCTTAAAACTCTTTCAGCCTCTGATCATTACTGAGTTTCAAAGAGACAGCCACATTTCTAGGTGTTTATTACAGTAGCAATCCACTTTATGGTACCAAAATCTGTATCAATCTACTTGGGCTGCCATAACAAAATAGCACAGACTGGGTAGCTTAAGCAGTGAACATTTATTTTCTCTCAGTTCCAGAGTTCTGGAGGCTTAAAAGGCCATGATCAGGGTGTCAGCAAATTTGGTTTCTGCTGAAGATACTTGGCTTGTAAATGGTTGCTTTTTCACTGTCTCCTTACATGGCCTTTATTTTACTCTGTGCTAACAGGGAGAGAGTACTTGTCTAGCATCTCTTCCCTTTCTTATAAGGATATCAATCCTATTGGATTAGAGTCTTACCCTTAGGACCTCATTTGACCTTAATTTACCTCCCTAAAGGCCCAGTATCCAAATATCATCACAGTGGTGGTTAGGGCTTCAACATTTGAATTTTAGAGGGACGAGTTGAGTCCATAACATTGTGGTAACTGAGAAGCTGCAGTTAACATGGAATATTTGAAGAATGATAGAAAATATATAATGTGAAAATTTTCTTTTTAAAGAGAGCCAGAGAGAGAAACCAAGACTCAGATTATTTATTAGAGGGAGAGAGCGCAAGTAGACAGAGCAGCAGGCAGAGGGACAGGGAGAAGCAGGCTCCCTTTTGAGCAGAGAGCCCATCGTGGGGCTCGATCCCAGGACTCTGGGATTATGACCTGAGCCAAAGGCAGAGAGTTAACTGACTGAGCCACCCAGGTGACCATATTTTTTTAAATGTAATTTATTATTATTTTCTTTTTTTAGAGAGATTGCTGAAGAGGGGCAGGGGGAGGGGTCAGAGGAGGGTGGGGAGAGAGAGAGAAAAAAAAAGAGAGAGAGAGAGAATCCCAAGCAATCTCTACACTCAGTGCTGAGCTGGACGCAGGGCTTAATCTCACAACCCTGAGATCAAGACCTGAGCCAAAATCAAGAGTCTGACACTCAACTGACTGAGCACCCAAGCGCCCTACAGGTAATGTGAATTTAAACTCTTACCCACCTCAATACAAAAAAAAAAAAAAAAAAAGTATGTGACATTTCAGGTATTGGTGTAGGTAAGGGATAGGCTATGACATTAGCCAGGTAGACTCTGGGTCTTATAAACAATGTTAAAGAAATTTTGAGTTTTATCCTGCTGAACAATTGAAAGACAGTGAATATGTGTATACATTTGTGTGTGTGTGTGTGTGTGTGTGTGAATGCATGAAAGTAATTACATATAAATTTATTCTAAGAGTTAAAGCACCATGAAGGATGCATTTGAAAGGGGCATTTGGGAGTTGGGTTGGAGAATTGAAATAAAAATGGTAGATAGGAATCATTGTAATAGTAATGTAATCGTTGTAATCATTGTAATAGTTCCAGTGACAGATGAGGGTCTGAACTAGAGTAGTTACAAAGAGAGCAGAGAGGAAGAAGCTAATCTATTTGGAAGATAAATATGACTGGTGATTGGGTATAAGATGTGAAAATCATATTTTTTATTCTACTGAATTTATCATTTCAGTTTCATATCTACTGAAATTTGTTAGCCTTTCCTTTGTCTTTTCCTTAAGAGATAATCTGTATGAAACTAATACAGTGAGTCAGATTGGGTATAAAGTATTTTTAATAAGTGGTTTTTCAGTTTTACTCTTTTTAAGATTGTAAAAGAAATTTATAACCTTTGAGGCTCCAGGTCTTATCTTGATCTAGTGTGGTGTGTTTTTGGAAGCTAAGGTTCTTTTTCTGCATTTTTATTTTGAGAGAAACTGAGATTAAGAAAATATCTGTACTTTTTACCACATAAATCTCATTATACACTTACTCCTCGTTACTTTACTATCATCATCATTTAGTAAATGGCTGATAACCTTATGAAATGCTACCTCCTCATCAAAATTGATGTATCTATATTCAAGACATATCTGACTTTAGTTTTGGTTGCCTTTGTATCTGTTGGGAGGTATTCCTTTCTTTTCATACATCTTTGTCTACAGGTTGACATTTCTCCAATGAACATTAGTTTGCCCCTTTTGGTTGTTGAGAAGTTGAAATGCTTGCATGTCAGTCAGCTGTGGCTCTGCCTTCCTGAGTCTTCTTTACTCATCCTAGGCCCATTTAAAGTGGGTAAAGCCTGGCTCAGCAGGGTCTTCCAGAATTAAGGCCAGTGTCTCTGTTGACTAGTTTGTATCTTTGCCAAATTGGTTGTGAAATGTTTTGAATATTATTGTTCAGGATATATAGATGAATTCAGCCTATATATGTTTTTCTTAGTTTATGTGAAAATATTTCACATCTATTTCTTAGATTATATAGTCCTGGTGAAAAGATTGCCCTAGTTGAGGAGAACCTGCTTTGGGGTTTGTGCTTTTGTTACTCCCTCTAGTTCCTACCTAAAAGTAAGTGCTAAAATGTTAACTCTGCTGGATCTCCTCAAAATAAGTATTTTCCTGAAGTCATTCTGATAGTAGTTTGGGCCATTGACCTTTAAACCAAAACATTTTTTTTTCTTTTGTCATAGAAAGTTCTTTGTTAAATTTTGAACTGCTAGAGAGTCCAGCTCAGGAGTTTGAACATGTAATTGTCATCAACAACTAAGAATTAATTTTCTTCTCCTATTGGGCAGAACCTTTGGTCACCTAAAAGTGACATAGATAAAAAATTTTTCTAAGTATGAATACTATGTTTAGATATTTGTAATACATATTTCTATTTTAATAGTAAAATCGGTGATATTTTATACAACATAGAAGTTTTTCCCACACTCACAGAATTGGTCATTCCCAATTAGCAAATTCAAAATAAACTTTTCAAAATATATATATATATATCTGGAAAAGAAAAAAAACCCTGTCCAAATAAAATGGAGGGATATTATATAGGTAGTTTTTCCTTGCTTGGTTTATACTTTAGTTCAAATGCAAATAAATAAGTTAATATCATTATAGAAGTATAATTTGCAAGTTTTTTTTTTTTTAATTTTTTGATTCCACTTTACTTCTTTTACTCGTTTTTGATCTTATGGCCAGAGCAGTGGTGAACTTTTTACATTTATTGCTCTCTGTGTGAGTAATCACTTTCCTTTCTGAAAGTGGTGTGAAGTAAGTCTCCAAGATTAAGAGTGTAGTAAATGTACATCAGTGCAAATGGCTAGAAATTTAAATAACCTCCTGACATGCTCAGACCATTCATCTTTTTGTAAGAATAATAAGTATCAGTAGTACCAAGGAGTAAAGGTTTAAAAAAAGTTGAATGATTTACTTTGTTTTACTTGTACACATTATAAGGTACTTAGTATATTGTTGAACTCTTTTAGTATTTCTTCTTTACAAAAGAGGATAGATCTTTGTGCTTTGTTTACAATTAAAATTAGGTTAGAAAGGCAGTAGTATTAGAGTTATTTCTTATATTTCTGTTTGATTCTGCACATACACATTTTAATGGATACCCAGCCCTGTAGTCTTGTTTCTGACTTGTTTTCTTCTTTCCCTTATCTTTTCTTTCTTTCTATTTTCTTGATTTTTTTTGTCCTTTCTTTCTTGTTTGTTTCTCTCATTTCTTTCTTCTATTTTCTCCCAGTTTAAACATCTAGAGCAAGTCCTAGGAAGCTGTCACTGTTATTTTATGATGCCCCTTCAGCTTCATAAAAATGAAGCTACAGAAAAATAAATAGAAACTATTTTCACTATGTGTATTGTTTAGAATCTTGAATGACATAAAAAAATGCTAGGAAGAAAGTAAAAATTATCCCTCGTTTTACAATAAGATATTTACTGTTTATTTTGGTATATTTCCTTTCTATTCTTTTCCATGTATATAAATATATTGAAATCATTACATATATTTATATTCTCTTTTTCCAATTTAATATAGAAATTCTTGGGTTTTTTGGGCCATGGACCTTTTTGATCATCTTTAGCCCATGGCTCCTTCTCAAAATATTTTAAATGCAAAAAATAAAATACGTAGGACCACAAAGGAAACTAATTATTTTGAATGCAATAATAAAATTATTTTTTTTTTAAAGATTTTATTTATTTATTTGACAGAGAGAGATCACAAGTAGACGGAGAGGCAGGCAGAGAGAGAGAGAGAGAGGGAAGCAGGCTCCCTGCTGAGCAGAGAGCCCGATGTGGGACTCGATCCCAGGACCCTGAGATCATGACCTGAGCCGAAGGCAGCGGCTTAACCCACTGAGCCACCCAGGCGCCCCGCAATAATAAAATTATTAAATGAAATTTATAATATGGTAAACACATAGGTAGGAAACTTATCAAACCCCTCTGTACGTGTGCAGATTTGGTTTGTTTGTGTGTGTGTGGTGGGGGCAGTTGATCTATTAGATTTATTGATCTATTGATTTATTAGAAATTTATTATCTATAGATCTATTGATTTATTAGAAACTGAGTTTTAGAGGGGAGCCTGTGTGGCTCAGTTGGTTAAGCATCTGCCTTTGGCTAAGGTCATAATCCTAGGGTCCTGGGATCCAGCCCCTCATCAGCTTCCTGCTCAGTGGGGAGCCTGCTTCTTCCTTTCCCTCTGCTGCTCCCCCTGCTTCTGCTTTCTTGTTCTCTTTCTCAAATAAATAAGTGAATAAAATCTTAGAGAAAAAAAAAAAAGGAATTGAGTTTTAGACCATTTCCTTTTATTTAAATTTTTATCTTTAACAGCCATTAACCAGATTTATTTTCTTTTTTGTAGAGCTTTTGTTCCTCTGAATGTTCCTAATAACAAAAATTCTACAGAGTGGGAAAAAGTGAAGTTCTTGTTTGAAGAACTTGGAAGTAGTCGTAAGTATTCTTTTTAAAAAAATATTCATAATAGTTCATATTTTGTGACTCTTGGGACTTTTCTGAGTAGTCTGTTTTTACAATGTTAAGAATTTAATCTCACAGTTCTTTTACCTTGTGATTAAACGTGTGCTAGAAAAATTAGGAGCCTTGTGTTGTTAAGACTCAATTCCAGCTATTATGTAGTGAAATCTCTTCATATACTTACCAAGTTGAAACAAAAATATAATCTTCAAAGTATTTTAGCATTGTAGGTTTTATGATTCCTACATGTTTGTTAATTCACTTGGGATTATATAGAATATGTTAAAGAAATGTGCTTGATATATTGTTTTTTATTTGTAATCTTTAGCCAGTGAGCGAATACATATTGCTGTTTGATCATTAAGTCATTTTTATGTAGAATATAAATTACACATGTTTCATACAAATGAAATAATATTTTATTATAAATTTACCTCACCAAAACATTTTGGAATTGCTTTTCCGGAAGTTTTCCTTAACTTTATTAGTGTGACTTAGGTTTTTAGAGGGAAAAAAGTAGGCAGGTTCAGGAAGTTAGGTTATAGAAAGATGCATAGTCATTGAAAAATGCAGTTGATATTAGAAACCGGTATCAGATAAGAATGTGTATCTTATTACTCAGAATTTCATGTGCGTTTGAACTTGGTAATAATTTTATTTTCAAGGAAACCTAGAATATTTATTTTATAAACCTGAAAAATGTTTATTGCTTTTGTATTTATTCTTTTTAATAAGTACTATATATAGTCTTGATCAACTTTTCTTTTTCTTGATCTAGTTACAATATTAAATGATGATTAAATTAAGTCTTGGAATCTTTGCTATACAACTTCTTAATTTTCTTGCTTTCCACTTAAGATTTCATTGTGTAAATCATGGTCCATTAGTATCTTGCTGATACTAGCAAGAACTAGGATAGCAGTTCTGGCATGTACTAATATTGAATTGTCAGGATTCATGCTCCTGGTCCCATTACTGAGAAATACATTGCTTCTTTTCTCATAGTTAACTCCTTCAGGTCTCTTGCGTAACCACTCTTCTGCCTTAAACATTAAGTTATACACTAGTCTTTGAGTATTAGTATAACTTGGATTAGTAATTACATAGGTAGCATTTTTCTAATTTCTGTAATCTCATGCTCTTTAGTCTTAGCATTATTTCTTTTATCTCAAATCTTAAACACCATACCCTAGAGCACATTTTGCTTATTGGTATTAGTAATACTAACTTTTTTGATTGGCCAAATATGTTAACATAATACTCCAGATCAGTTGCAGGGTGCATATTTTCTCACATTTTTCTATTTCTGATATTGTGATGTATTGCTGTTAGCTAACTACCAGATCTCTCCTAGGTTTTTTTTTTTTTTAAGAGATTTTATTCGAGAGCATGAACAGGGGGGAGGGGCAGAAAACAGGGGAGGAGGGAGAAGCAGACTCCTGCTGAGCGGGAAGCCCAACACCAGGCTCCATCCCAGAACCCTAAGAACATGACCTGAGCCAAAGGCAGTTGCTTAACCAACTGAGCCATCCAGGTGCACTTCTGCTAGTTTTATGAATACTTTCTGTTGATAATTCTGGTATGATCAAGAAGGTAATAGCATCAGAATGTCTTTGACTTAATAACATCTAATATTTTAGTTTTATGAAATGAAGGCTTAAAAATTAGGCATACATAGTTCATGAATTTGTTTATTAATATGCTTTTGCCAGGTGTTACATAAAACTGAGACATGAGTTTTAAGAAGATAAATAATTCTGATTTTATTGTTATTCATTAAAGATTAATATACATTAAATTAAAATTATATTTGGTTCCACAGGACCTGCATTTTAACTAAATCAAAACAGGTTCAGTAGGACCTGTATTGAAACTGAAAAAATTAGTATTACTCCCATTTATGAATATTCAAATTAGTATCACACCCATTTATGAATATTCAAATATTCAAAGTGTTTCTTTGTATAATCTAATTATTTAAAAGTGTCAGTCTTGCCTCTGACTTATTGGCCTTCCCTTAAGTAACTGACTGTGTCTAACTTGTTAACATAGTATTCCTGTGTTGGTACTTTGTTGGAATTTATTTCCTGTTTGTGTTTGCTTTTTATTTGGTTTTGTTTTTTACCTGCCAGATGGGCAGTCTAACTCCTTTCAAATTAAAGAATGAAGTAAACTCTTTAAATTTTAGTTTAGACTGTATGTTGAAAACGTGTTTGAAAATTAAGAAAGAAACTGGGAGTATCAGGATTGAGGGCAGAGGGAAGAGAAGTAGTCAGTGTGAGTGGCTTTCCTATGTAATGTTATTTCTCAAGGACTGCCATTCAGAAAGTCTAGGACTGTTTTTTGCCACCTTTTGAGCATCTAATATTTTTGTGATTTCATTTTAGGCTCAATAATTAGATAATACTTTCTCTCTTTAAGAAGTGAAAGAAAGAAAATCTTAGTCCAAAAGATCTTTTGCAAATCAGTTTGTGAAGAGCCCTTTAAAAAGCTCTTTTCTCAGGGCACCTGGGTGGCTCAGTGGATTAAAGCCTCTGCCTTTGGCTCAGGTCATGATCCCAGGGTCCTGGGATCGAGAACCAAGTGGGGCTCTCTGCTCAGCGGGGAGCCTGCTTCCCTTCCTCTCTCCCTGCCTGCCTTTCTGCCTACTTGTGATCTCTGTCTGTCAAATAAATAAATAAAATCTTAAAAAAAAAAAACAAACCCAAACTCTTTTCTCAGGCCACCTTGCTAGCTCAATCAATAAAGCATGTAACTCTTGATCTCAAGGTTGTGGTTTCAAGCCCCATGTTGGGTGCAGAGATTTTCTCCACTTGGAGTTGGCACTTCAAAGATGAGGAATACACATTAGGTTTTTTCCTTCAGAATGTGTAAGAAACCCAGTTTTTATATCTTTATATTGATTTTTTGAATATAAACATTTTAATAATATATGTGTACATTTTTAACAAAGTTCTGCTTCCTTTGCAGATGGTTTAGCTGCATTGTCATTTTCTATTAGTTCTCTGACCTTGATTGGAATGTTGGCAGCTATAACTTACACAGTAAGTGTAATGGTGATAATTGAGTTAAAATTAAGAAATTACTTTATGAAGCAATTTCATTTTACCTTAGTCATGTATTCAATTAATTATATTTTCCTCTTTAATATTTTAGTGCTTTGCGTCTTCATTTCCTTAAGTTTTCTTTATTGAAGAGGAGTCACTACTAAGTCACTACTTAGTCACAATAATTTTATCTATATTTTTAAAATTTAATATTCAGAAACATTTTATAACTTGTGAACCTTGAAGATGGTTATATATTATGCAGTAGTAGATTTAGTGATTTATAAGCTCTGAAATGTAGATCAGTATCTATTACTGATGTAGTAGATTCATCCTACTTGGGTATATGGAGTTTTTAAAGTTAGATATGTTAAATAATATAATATTTCCTTAGCATATAGAATCTAATCTTATTCTCTGAGAAACTGCCTTTTCTTTCTTTTTTTTTTTTTCCCCAGTTTTTCTAGAGATAGTAAGGTATGAGTTATAGCCTGCCAAACTTATGTACAGTCCGCTTTTTGAAATTTTTGCTCAAATTAGAGAGGAAAAACCAACAATAAGTGCTTCTTACCTACCTCTTGAAAGAGAGTGGTGTAGGAAGCTTTAAATTATCTAGAATCTTTTCAGATTAATTGAGTTTGTTTACAGAATTCTTAATTCTTGCAGAAATGGGAAATACTGGTTACAAAGAAAACATTTTTGGATATTGTTCTGATATATCTGTCTTTAGACATGAAAGAAATGGGCTTTTAGTGTGATAGCAGAATCTAATTTTGTTACATAATTATTCAAGGGTCATCATTTAGAATAAAAGCAGTCTAAAATGCATGCATTTTAATATCTGTCAGGTGTTTATTTGGATCATCTGTTTTCTTTATTGCTCTTTTTTTCCATGGATTACTACATAAGGAATTTGTCCTACTATTAGTGGATAATTATCCTTCCATCTTACAGAATATATGTGTGCTATCTTACTTATTTGTCTTTTCTTTTTTTTTCACCTTTTTGGAGAGAGGGTGTGAGCAGGGTGATGAGGGGTAGAGGGAGGAAGAGAGAGAGAATCCTGAGCAGGCTCCTTCCTCAGCATGAGTCCACGCAGGGCTTGATCCCACCATCTTGAGATCATGACTTAACCAGATGAGCCACCCAGATACCCTCCTCGTCTTGTAAGAAACAGTCACAAATTAACAACAAATTAGGAGTTCAACCTGTTCTCTAATTGCTATTCTGTGATTGATGTGGTAAGGTAATTTTGCATGTTTTTTTTAGCCTTCCTGGGTCGGTGTCTTTCCCATTAAATTAGATTAAAAAAATGCCTCTTAGAGATTTTTGAAGATCAAATGATACTGTGTAAAAGTGCTTTGAAAATTATAGGAAAATGAGTATATAACAGTTGATAAAAGATTAGTCAGGAGAAACAAATGGAAAAAGAGGAAACCAATATGTAAAGTCAACATCAAGAACTTTGAAGGGTCTAAAATCTAAGATTTTAACCTATTTGTAGCCTGCTATAGTTCTGTGGATGTTGGCTATAAATGCAAGACTTCTGAGTCAAAGACTAAGACTTTTATATTACAGCAATAACAGTAGCCATAGCATTAGCATTTTCTTGTGCTGGTTTCCTGAGTTTTGGTTCCAATGAGGCAATGTGAGGCACACCAGATGATACTCTCATAGAGAAGAGGAACTTTGAACTTAGGGAAGCTAAAGCTTTTATAATGGACAGTAAGTCTACTTGCCCTTTGCTCCAGGGGAAGATGCAGTCTTTGTTTTCCAAGGCTATTTTGCTATATAAACATCCTTGAAAAGATAGTATAGAAAAAAAATGAGCATTTGTGCCTGGTTTGCAAGGTGTGCAAAAATGAGAGATCCATGGAAGATTGTCTTCCAATAGTCAAATGGTATTTGCTATGAAAAAAATAAGACAGCTGGTTCTACTGAACTGGTTCTACTGGAAGCTGGTTCTACTATAAAGGTCAGGAGTGACTTCTCTAACACTTGACAGAGACCTGAGTAAAGTGACTGAGCCAGCCATGAAGCAAGAATAAGCAGAAATCCTGAGGTAGGCACATGTATGCTGTGTTCAGGTAAGAGCAAAGAGGCAAAGCCGGTGTGGCTGGAGCTCAGTTAACCAGGGGAGGGATGGCTGAGATTTAGATGAGAAATAGCCAGAGGCCAAGTTATGTAGAGCCTTATGCACCATGGTTAGGATTGTGAATTTTATTTTGATTGAGATTAGAAACCATTGGAAGGTTTTAAATGGAGAAGTAGTAAGATCTGTCTAACATTTTAACACTATTACTCTTGTGGCTCTGAATTACATAAGCTGTGGCAGTGATGAGTGGGAGTGGGAAAAATCTGTGAAATTATTAAAATTCTTTGAAAGAAAAAAAATAAAAAAAAATAAAATTCTTTGAAAGAGAGCTTCCCTGTAAAGCTCTGTATTATTACTGTAAATATTTTGAACTAGTATTTTATATTACTCTAACTCAAACTGAAAGTTATCATTTAAATAATCAAGCCAAATAAAATAGTCATACCACCATAGTTAAGATATCCTTAGAAGAACTTTACTTTTTTAGAATACAGAGGACTTTATGATGGGGCCTAGGTTGGGAAGCTAAAAGACATAGAAAGTATGCTGAATAGGTAGGGAGGGGTCCCTTAAGATCTAAGCCCAGAGGGGGAGGGGGGCCAATTTAACAGCATAGTCAGGTCATACTATCTAAGAGTTATATTTTTTCTTTAAGTAGCATAAGCAATAAAATGTGATCCTTGGTAGAGAGTCTTATATGTAGATTCTTTTTAAATCTGTGCATCTCTTGAACTTTACTATCTAAATTTACTAATTTCTAAACTGGGAATAATGTTTAATAAGATTGTGAGGATTTAATTTAGAAATTTACCAGGTCTTGGAATTTATTGGTCACCCAGCAGTCAGTAGTAGCTCAAATTGTTGAATATTCACAGTTTAGTATGGTAAACTATAATTTACAGCTCTTTCCACATCTTGTAGTGAAAGTAAACCAGATGCTAATAGCAGTTGTATCATGATCATTGAGAAGGTGGTTTATCAAAAGATGAGTAAGTCAAAGGAGGTATTCAGAGTTGTGTGGTAGTTACTTGGGGGAAGGGATAGACAGACAAACATCATTTATGTCAGAACTCAGTGGAAGAATGTTTTGCTACCAAACCAGTCTGGCCAGTTTTACTATCTACTGTGTATAGAGGAGACCCTGTTTAAGGGGAGAGCATGGCATTTATACCTGAGCACTAGTTATGAGTGAAAGTCTTTATATAAAATCTAATATCTGAACTTAGCTTCCCCATCTGTAAAAATGTGCCATTAATACTCAAACTTTATTAAAAAAGCTAGTTGAAAATCAGTTGTTTATAGATAGGTGGTTTTATTATAGAGAGGTGGTTAATAGTACTAATTATCATATTTGCTTGCAGATAGAAAGTTTTGTCCTAACTTGTTATGGAAAGGCTTGAGAATTGAGTTTTTCATATGGTGGAACATGGAAAGAGGGCATAGTATATATTCTTGGAAAGTAGAAGAAATTTATTTATTTTACTTTATTTTATTTTACTTCACTTCACTTCACGAGAGAATATGCATGCAAGCAGGAGAAGGAGCAGAGGGAGATGGAGAGAGGGTATCTTAAGCAGGCTCCACCCTTGGTGTTAAGCCTAAACAGTGCTCAGTCTCATGACCTTGAGATCCTGACCTAAGCTGAAATCAAGAGTTGAATGCTTAATCAACTGAGCCATGCAGGCTGTCCAAGAGATTAATCTTAATTAAAGTTCCCAAAGTGGGAAGTTAATACTTAGAGTACTTTGACCCTGAGGACAAAGAACTAATTATTAAAGACTATTACTATAGACTCTGTAACTGTTAGTATTGAGATCAGAAAAGTTTTTGTAATGTGTCGGTAGAGTGTGATTTTCTTAGCTACCCATTATTGTTTGGTTTAGAAACTAGTTGATTATTTAAATTTTGCCAGGATTGTATCTACTCTACCATGTCTTAAGGGATAACCTATTAATTAGGCACTTAATATTAGAAGAATGTCAAATAACATACAGCTTGCCTATTGTTCTCATCTTAAATTGAAAGGGAATGCTATTTTTTAAATTAAAAAAATGAAACCTCTAGACACAAATATTTATGTAGATATTTTAATTTTTTGGTGCCACCAAGTGGGGAAATGTTGAATAATGATACTTTCATACAAAACGTAGCTTATGGACAAATGAAGTACCTGTAGAAACAGTGACTACTGAACTTCTTATTATATACACATATCAGTGAAAACTTGATCATGTCATATGGTCCATATAAATATACACATGTAGGGCGCCTGGGTGGCTCAGTGGGTTAAGCCTCTGTCTTCGGCTCAGGTCATGATCTCAGGGTCCTGGGATCGAGGCCCACATCAGGCTCTCTGTTCAGCAAGGAGCCAGCTTCCCCCTCTCTCTCTGCCTGCCTCTCTGCCTACTGTGATCTCTCTTTCTGTCAAATAAATAAATAAAATCTTAAAAAAAAATATATATATATATATACACACATGTATATTTATATGCACACACGTATTACACATATGACATTATGCTAATCTATATACATTTAATATAAAATATGAAGTAATTAAAGAAAATTAAAGTGGTAAATTAAGGATTCAGAAATAGAAATAGAGCATTGGTTTTTAGTAGTCTTTGAAGAGAGAAATGCTCTTTAAAAGTCGTTTTTCAGCCTTCCTTGTGGTACTGTTTCATTGAATCTGTGCTCCTGATTGTAAGAGGTACCTGCCTATTCTTTCTTATCATTTATAATTTTTGTTTTATACTTAGTGTGAGTTTTTTATACATATAAATAATTCTGTTTCTTAATTTTTTGACTTATATAAATACTTTATGAGACTGACGTGCTACCTACTGCACTAACGAGGCACCTTGACTTACATAAATACTTTAAAAAAACATATCATTCTCCATACATAATAAAGAAAGTATAAGTGAAATAAATTGGAAAAGTGTACCTGAAAACTTCACATTTGCAATCTGAGTCTTCTGAATCACTTTTTAAAATTAGTTATTCATGTCCATGTTTTATTGTACAAGATTGTTTCTTTTATGCTTTCAAGAGAATTGATGATGCAGCATTTCTTAAGTCCTCCACTGGTCTCTGGAATTTTCTTTGAAGCTGCTAACATACCCACTGTTAACTGTAAGCTGTTTTTGTTGTTTCTTGTCTTGCCATGTGAGGGGCAAATGGAAATGGCTTTTAGTTTAGGTATGTTCCTTTAAGCTCATAAAGCACTTGGTTGTTGGTTTGTAAGAAAATATGGAATTATGCTTTTTTTTTTTTTTTTTTAAAGATCTATGTATTTATTTTGAGAGGAAAGACAGCAAGAGTACGCACATGTGGGAGGGGCAGAGAGGGAGAGAGAGAACCTCGAACAGACTCCATGTTCAGTGCGGATCCCCATGCGGGCTCGTTCTCACGACCTGAGCCGAAACCAAGAATCAAATGCTTAACCCACTGAGCCACCCAGGTGTCCCTGCTCCTTGTTTCAATAAATATTTGCTTCACTGTTTGCTCCTTTGTTCTCTTCCTCCTTGCACGTTAACTTTTTGTTTCAATGTCAAATCAACAGTACTATCTTAAAAACATTTTAAGTGGCAGTTAAACTCAGTAGTGGTAGCAAGAATGCATGTAACTCAAATAGAGAAGTAGCTTTAATGTAACCAGCTGTGACCAAATTTGTGACCATGCAGGTAATGACAGCAATGACGACTTCTTTGTAGCCGATGATTGTAAGATGCATCCAGTGTTAAATGTGAGAAAATATATAGGTGTCTTGGAGTCAATGAATAATTGAAGGAGAAGTTTTTTTTTTTAAGATTTTATTTATTTATTTGACAGAGAGAGAGAGAGAGGGAATATAAGGAGGGAGAGGGGGAGCGGGGAATGGGAGAGGGAGAAGCAGTCTTCTCGCCGAGCAGGGAGCCCCATGGGCTCAGTCCCAGGACCCTGGGATCATGACCTGAGCCGAAGTCAGAAGCCTAACAACTGAGCCACTGAGGCACCCCTAAAGGAGAAATCTTAATTGAGTATGCGTAATGAATTGTTTCATTAGTCATAAGCTCATACATATCCTCGAATAATAGGTGTAACAAATATATGCTCGACATTTATGCAGTGTATAAGTAGTACTTGATGTTGAACCTTTACAGTAATCCAAGGATCACAGGTTGGGAATTATTATTCTAGATATTAGAGAGGTACATAAGGAAAAGGTGCTGTTCTAAACTGGGCAGTGTAAGAAGGTATTAGAAATGTTGAGACACCTGGGTGGGTCATTGGGGTAAGCATCTGCCTTCGGCTCAGGTCATGATCCCAGGATCCTAGGATAGAGCCCCACATTGGACTCCTTACTCAGCAGAGAGCCTGCTTGTTCCTCTGCCTGCCATTCCCCATGTTTGTGCTGACAAATAAATAAAATATTAAAAAAAAATTATCTTAAAAAATGTTTGTAGTTTGTATGTATTCTTTCAAACATTTATGTGTATTCATTCAAACATTTTAGGTTTTAATACATACTGTGATTTATTTTTGGAACTTGAACAAATAAAATTGGAGGCAATTATGACCAACCTAGAAGCATTTTAAAGGACGTAATCTCTTTAGCCTTGTTGATTTTTTGATAATTCACTAGAGGGCAGTAGTAAGCAATAAATGTTTTGTTTCTGAAAAGGATGGCTTTTTTATACTTTTTTTTTTTCAAAGAAGTCTGAGGCTAAATTCAGAAGATTATTATTTAAAGACCTCAGGTTGTAATGATTAAGTGTGTTATGTAATGTTTTATGTTAGTTTTATCATAATCTAAATATTACAGTTAAATTTCCTGTTAATCCTTAAAACTTAAACATGCAGTCCAAAAAAAAAAAAAAAAAGCTAAAAGGTACATGATCCAAAACAATGACAACTTTCTTTTACTGTTCTTATTAGACTTAAAAGTTCGCAAGAAGATACTGTATTCTGGTCCCATATTACCACAAGGTGTTACCAAGGATATGTCTTTATTTCCTAAGATTTTTATATGAAGTTATTTCCGAATTTAGTTCAGCTCTTCTAATACATATGTAAATTTCATGTATGGAAATAAGTTCATGTAAATTAAGATTTCTTTTTTAAAACAATTTTTGGTTTATTAGGAGAAAAAGTAGGAGAAAAAATAATTAAGACCTAGTTTTTACATTCCAAATAGTCTACTGCACTTGTTACTAGTCTGGCTGAGGAATCTGTATTTTTAAGAATTTTCTGAGTGATTCTGATTAGCCAAGTTTGTCAGATCTAGCGATGAAGCAAATGTGCAGACCAATATGGCGTTTGTACTATAATTGAGTTATAAGCAAGGCACATTTACAAGTCAAGACATATTTCTCAGACATGGTATAATTAAGTTTAGACCTGAAAGACACTGAAATTTGCTGAAGAAATAGGGTTGAGAAGTTAGGCATTCTAGTTGAAGGCACTACATGTACTAAAGTGTGGAAACTGGACAAAGCCAGTAGTAGTATAAAACCAGAGTGTTTTAAGAACATTGAACAATTCAGAGGTGTGAGACATGAGATGAGGTTGGTAGGGATCAGGTTTTGAAGGTTTTGTATGCCAGGATTAGATAATTGCAGTCTGTTCATAAGACCCGTAATTCTACCTCTCATAGAGAAAATAACAAAACAACTTTTGAACAACCTTACCTGAAATTCTGATACACAAAAAAGTTAGATGTGCAACATAGAACTGCGCTGGTTGAAGTAGTAGCAGATCCCTGTGTGGCTACCTGTCTTCTTTTCTCCTGTAGTGGCCTTAAAGTCATCTACCCCAAATCCTAGGATGTCCTCCCAGAGCACTTTAAAAACCTTCTAGTTAGTCCTGGAGATCTTAATGGATATTAATAACAGGAGTGACATAATCTGACATGGGTATCTAAAGATTACTTTGGAAACAGTGTAGAAGATGGATTTATAGAAAGTGAGAACAGCAGACCAGGAAGGAGAATTTAGGTGACATTGTGTTTGACAGTGGACTCTAAATAAGGACCACATTGTTGATATTGACTAGAGCAAAAGATTCCTTGGGAAATAATATTGAACATTGAGGTTCCCTACTTAAGGACCAAATCCATCTAAATAAGCATTGGGGCAAAATAAGCTTGTTTGGAGGTGTTTGAGAAGACAGGGGATTTATTTGGGTATAAACTGTGGTTAGCAAAATATTTTTGCTTTGGAATTTGGTTTAACACAACATAGGTGTGTTAAAAATCATATATGACTGTGGATAATTGGTAAATAATTATTATGTAAATACTGCTTATTTATCAGAGTCTTCAAGTTTTATGTTTTTCTTTTTCAATGTTTTAGAAAGTTGTGGAACTACTAGAAGAAACAAATGGGTCAAATGATAATTGGGTTAGGAAAGCTCGGTAAGGAAAGATTAGATGAGCTGTGGGATACTTTGGTTCCCATAGACTTTTTTATTTACATTTTCAGTGTTTTAAGGCTATGATATTTTGTATTCTTTCCTTTTTATACTTTACCAAGGTCATTACAAGCATAAAGTTGATAAGAATTGATTAATTACAAGAAAATTACTCTGTCTAAATTAAATTTCCTTATAACATGAAACAATCTTTTCTATTTTTTCAGCAGGGGAGGCGGGAAGGAGGGGAGATGATGGGGAAATCATGAGAACATTAACTTAGGTTTTAATAATATGTAAAATGCAAGATTTTAAGGTATTTCTTCATTAGAAATACAAGGATTTGAATATTGGGTAATAAGTTCAAAATTAATTATCTAGTTACATTGTGCCATAAATAGTTGATATTTGATAGAACTAGTTGATTTCTGGGATTTCTTTTTGGTCACGTTCTTTGCTCATATTCTCCCTTAATTAAAACAAAACAAAACAAAACAAAACAAAGCCATGGAGGGAGTTTCAAGATAGTTGCATAAGAAGACTCTGAACTCACCTTCTCCCATGGACACAATAAACTTACAGCTATATCTGGAATAAATTTTCCCTGAAAACCACCTGAGAACTTGAAGAACAGCACCTCCACAACAAAAGACTAAAGAAACACATCAAGTAGTGTAGGCAAGTCAAAGACACGGCCTCACCCCCAACCCCATCCCAGGTGACCCCACAATCAGGAGGTATCCCATAATAAGGAACTCTCTTTGAGGGGTAAGGAGATTGTGCCCCTCATCAGGCATCTTGACTCTAGGGGCTAGCACTGGAAAGATGACCCCCCCACAAACATCTGGTTTTGAAAATCAATGGGGAGTTAAGAGAGGGAGAATCATAGAAAGATAGGTAACAGAGATCCTGCTGTGGCTTGTATACAAACCTGCTCTCCCTGAGATCAGCACAAAAGCCACAAATTGAAAAGTGCCTACCCTGTAAATGAGGGAGAACCACTAACTAATTTTAAGGAGGCTGTGGCAAAGGCAGGGACCTATAGACGTTTTGTCTGGTGATAGAAGCATTGTTGGAGTCCATTTTTGGAATGTCATTCTAACTTGCTGGTGACAGAGCAGATGAGTGCCATTTCTAGTGCTCTCCCTCTAACATGCAAGCACTAGAGGACATATTCTGCCCACTTAACTCTTAAACTAGCTGGCAAGCACCGCACGCCACACAGCACCCCAGCTACAAAGGGCCAGGCTTGTGTCCTGAGCCCTATTCTCCTCACTCAGCGATTGGGCTGCAAATGGGCCAGATGAGCACCTGATCTCTACTTCTCCTATGTAGCAACCAAGCTGCAATGAGTCCAGGTGGCTGCCCTAAATCCTGCCCGACCTATGCAGAGAACCAAGTTGTAACTGGCCTGGGAAAGTGCACTGAACCCTACCCTCACTGTGCAGCACCCAAACCCCAAACCAGTTGGTCCAGTGACCTGAGTCCCACCTTCCCTGTGCCACACATGGGATACAACTCGGTTGGTAAGCGCCAGAGCCGCGTCCTCCCCTAGCAGCAGGTAAGCTGTAATTAGCTCCCAGGGACACCCTAAGCCCCACCTAATCAGCACAGAGACTGAGCCATAACTGTGATGGGCAAGCAGCTAGAACCCCAGTCTACCTGCACAGTGTCTGAGCCTCAGCTGGGCAGGGTGAGTGCCCTGAGCCCTGACCTCCCCGTACAATAGTGTTGGCTGTATCACAACTGGTGGGCACATGTAGCCCATAGAGTGGTTGCCCATATGAAGTGTCTGGCTCTGATGGCCAAGGGAGATTGCTCTAATGGCCCACATGAACCAGCTGTTAAACAAGACCACCCCTTCAAGACTGAGGGAGGTAGCAATTTCACTTAATATATAGACAAACAGAGAGGCAGAATGAGGAGATCAAAGAATGCGTTCCATACCAAAAAATAAGGTAAATCTCCATTAAAAAACTTTAATGAAAGGGAGATAGCAACCTACCTGATAAAGAATTCAAGTAATAGTCATAAAGATACTTAGCAGTGTTGGTGGGAGAGTGGATGAACACAAGAACCTTGTCAGAGCCAGAGAAAATACAAGAAAGTATCAAATAGAAATTATAACTGAACTGAAAAATACAGTAGAGAGGTTCAGTAGCAGAAATGGTAAAACAGGAGCATGAAGGCAAAGCTTGAAGACAAAGTAATGGAAGACATCTAGACAGAGCAGTAAAATGAAAAGAATTAAAAGTGAGGACAACTTAAGGGACTTCAGGAACTACATCAAGTGGAATAGCAATAAAAGTTCTCAGAGGAGATAAGAGAGGGAAAGGGCCAGAAAAATTATTTGAAGAAATAATGGCTGAAAACTTCCATAATCTGGAGAAGAAAACACATCCAGGTTCTGGAAGCCCTGGGAGTTCCAAACAAGATGAGCTCAACAAGAAACAATCTCAGACACATTGTAATTAAAATGGTAAAAGGTAAGCATAAAGAGAGGATCTTAAAAGCAGCAAGAGAAAAGCAACATATTACATACAGGGGAAACTCTAATGCCATCAGCAGATTTTTCAGCAGAAACTTCATAAGCCAGAAAAGGGAGTGACATAACTAACATTTATTTATGAAGCATAACATATTTAAAGTGCTGAAAGGGAAAAGCTGCTACCTAAGAATTTTCTACCTGGCAAGATTATCATTTAGAATTGAAGGAGAGGTAATAGTTTCCCATATAAGCAAAAGCTGAGGGAATTCATTGCCCCTAAAGTATGAAGGGTTAAAGACAAGAATAGTAAAATTAAAAATATAATTAGGTGCCTGGGTGGCTCAGTTAGTTGTGTCTGACTCTTGATTTGAGCTTATGTCATGATCTCAGAGTCGTAAGATTGAACCCTATGTTGGGCTCTGTGCTCAGTGGGCATATGCTTGAGATTCTGTCTCCTTCTCCCTCTGCCCCTCCCCCTAAACACGTGCACATGCATGCTCTCTTTCTAAAATATCTATATAATCAGTGAAGGGATACATAAAATAAGATGTAAAATGTGTTATCAAAAATACAAAATGTGGGTAGGGGAAGTAAATATAAAAGCTTTGGGATGTATTCCAAATTACCTTACTTTCAACTTAAAAGAGATTTTATTTACATGAGATATTCTATATGAACAATACAGTAACCACAACGAAAAAACTTAGGAAATCTACAAAAGGAAAAGAGAAAGGAAACTAAACACTAAATAAAACAAGTCCAACCACAGGGAAGAGGGAAGAAAGGAACAAAGAGAAACCACAAAAATAGAAAACAATTAGCAAAATAATACATACCTGTCAATATTTTTTTTTAAAGATTTACATATTTATTTGAGATAGAGTGAGAGAGAGCTAGAGTGGGGAGGAGGGGTAGAGGTAGAGGGAGAAGCAGGCTCTCTGTAGGGAGCTCGATGCAGGACTCAGTCCCCCCTAAGATCATGACCTGAGCTGAAGGCAGATGCTTAACCAACTGAGCCACCCAGGTGCCCCTCAATAATTGCTTTAAATGGACTAAGTTCTCCAATCAAAAGATGTAGGTGATTGAATGGATTAAAAAAAAAAAAAAAAAGCCAGGATCCTTCTACATGCTGCTTGTAAGAGATTTACTTCAAATGTAACGACCCACACAGACTGAAAATGAAGGGATAGAAAAAAGATATACCATGGAAATGGAAAGAAAGCTGGGGTAATAATACTTCTATCCGACAAAATAGACTTTAACGAAACCAAGATGATAAGAAAAAGAAGGGCATTACATATTAATAAAGGTCTCAATCTAACAAGAGGATATAACATTTTAAATGTTTATGTACCCAGTTTGGGGTACCTAAATATAAATGGTAGATAGTAACAGAAATAAAAGGAGAAATAGCAATACAATAATAGTAGTGGATTTTAGTACTCTCTTGGATCAATGAATTGGCCATCCAGACAAAATCAATAAGGAAACATTGGCCTTAAGTGTCATATTAGACTAGATGGACTTTGATATGTATAGTACGTTCTATCCTAAAACAGCAGAATACACATTCTTTTCAAATACGCATGTCTAGGATAGTTCATATGTTATGCCATAAAACAAGTTTCAGTAAATTTAAGAAGATTGAAATCATATCAAGTATCTTTCCAACCTCATGCTATGAAACTATAAATCAGTTACATCTTAGAAGAAAACTGGGGGGGGGGGGGCAGTAACACGTGGGGCACCTGGGTGGCTCAGTTGTTAAGCATCTGCCTTCGGCTCGGGTCATGATCCCAGAGTCCTGGGATCGAGCCTCACATCAGGCCCCGTGCTTGGTGGGAAGCCTGCTTCTCCCACTCCCTGTGCTTCTGTTCTGTCTCTCTCTGTCAAGTAAACAAACAAACAGTAATATGTGGAAGCTAAACAACATGTTATTAAACAACCAGTGGGTCAGCAAGGAAATCAAAGAGGAAATCTAAAAGTACTTTGAGACAAATGAAAATGAAACACAACATTCCAAAATCTCTGGGATGCAGCAAAAGCAGGTCTAAGAGGCAAGTTCATAACAATACAAGCCTACCTCAAGCAACAAGAAAAATGTCACATTAACAATCTACGTAAAGGAACTAGAGAAAGAAGAACAAACAACCCCAAAGTTAGTAGAGGGAAAGAAAGAATAAAGATCAGAGTAGAAATAAATAGGAACTAAAAAAACAACAGAGAAGATCAATGAAACAAAGAGCTGGTTCCTTGAAATGATAAACAAAATTGGCAGGCCTTTAGCCAGACTCATAAAAAAATAAAATAAGTCATCTGAAATGAAAAAAAAAAACAAAATCAAATCTGAAATGAAGAAGAAGTTAAAACTAGTAACAGAAATTAAAAGGATCATAAGAAAATACTATAAACAATTATATGCCAACAAATTAGACAATCTAGAAGAGTCGGATAAATTTCTAGAAACAACAGTCTTCTAAAATTGACCATGAAGAATATAAAATCTGAATAGACCAATTACTAGTAATGAAACTGAGTCATCTACCAAAAACTCCAAGAAATAAAAGGTGAGATGTAGATGGCTTCACACATATATTTTACCACAATTTAAAGAAGAGTTAATATCTTATCTGCCTGAAACTATTACAAAAAACTGAAGAGGAGGGAACACTTCCAAACTCATTTTATGAGGCCAGCATTACCCTATTAACAAAACCAGACAAAGACACTGCAGAAAAAGAAAACTATAGGCAAACACCCCTGATGAACACAGATGCTAAAATTCTCAAGAAACCAAAGCAATACATGAAAAGGATCGTACACCATCACCAAGTGAGATTTATTTCAGAGATATAAGGATGGTTTAACATTTGCAAATCAATCAATGTGATACACTTCACTAACAAAATAGATGATGAAAATCACATGATCATCTCAGTAGATGCAGACAAACCATTGACATGATTCAATATCTGCTTATGATAAAAACTCTCAACAAAATGGGTATAAACGGAACATTCCTTAACATAGTGAAGGCTGTGTATGACATTAATGAAGGCCGTACATGACAGACCCACAGCTGACATCATATTCAATGGTAAAAAGCTGAAAAATTTTTCTCTAAGATTAGGAACAAGACAAGAATGCACACTCGTGCCATCTTAATTTAACATAATATTGGAAGTCCTAGTGACTGCTGGTAGGCAGGGAAAAGAAAAGGCCTCCAAACTGAAAAGAAGTAAAACTTTCACTATTTGTCGATGACATGATACTATATGGAGTAAATCCTAAAGACCATCAAAAAACTACTGGAACTACTAAATGAATTCAGTGAAGTTGAGGGATACAAAAGTAATATACAGAAATCTGTTGCATTTCTATTCACTAATAACAAAGTAGCAGAGAGATTAAAAATCCCATCTACAGTTGTATCAAAAAGGACAAAATACCTAGGAATAAATTTAACCAAGGAGGTGAAAGATCTATACCCTGAAAACCATAAGACCTTGAGGAAAGAAATTGAAGGCAACCCTCAAAATGGAAAGATACACCGTGCTCATGGATTGGAAGAATTAATATTGTTAAAGTGTTCATACTACCCAAAGCAATCTACAGAATCTATGTAATCCCTCTCAATATGCCAATGGCATTTTTCACAGAACTAGAACAAATAATCCTAAAATTTTTGTGAAGCGCCAAAGAGCCAAAGCAATCTTGAGAAAGAAGAACAAAGCTGGAGGAATCATGCTGCCTGATTTCAAATTATACTACCAAGCTGCAGTAATGAAAATAGTATGGTACCACAAAACAGACACCTGAATCAACAGAATAGAATAGAAATCCTGGAAATAAACCCACATTTGTATGGTCAATTAATCTTCATGAAAGGAGGCAAAAACAGGTGATGGGGAAAGGGAGCCTTTTAAAATAATGGTGGTGTGAAAACTGGACAATTGCATGAGAAAGAATGAAATTGAGCCACTTTGTTAAATCATATACAAAAATAAGCTCTAAATGAATAAAAGACTTGACTATAATACCTGAAGCCATAATAAATCTCCTTGAAGAAAATATAGTAGTAAGCTTTTTGACATTGCTCTTAGCAGTATTTTGGGGGGATCTATCTCTTCAGGCAAAGGCAACAATAGCATAAATAAATGGGACTATACACAGTGAAGAAACTCATCAACAAAAGGAAAAGGCAACTTACTGAATGGAAGAAGATACCTACAAATGATATACCCAGTATGGAGTTGGTACCCAAAATATAGGAAGAACTCGTACAACTCAGTAGCAAAAAAAAAAAAAAAAAAAAAAAAAAAATCCCAATCTGATTTAAAAATGGGGACTGAATAGATATTTTTCTAAGAAGAGATGAATGGCTAACAGGCACATGAAAAGATGTAACATCACTAATTATCAGGGAAATGCAAATCAAAGCCACAATGAGGTATTACTTTACCCTGTTGGAATGGCTAACATCAAGAAGACAAGAAATAACACATTTGGTGAAGATAAAAGAGAACCCTCATGCACTGTTGGAGGGAATACAAGTTGGTGCAGCCACTATAGAAAATAGTATGGAGGTTCCTCAAAAAATTAAAAATGGAAATACCATCTGATCCAGCATTTCTACTGCTGGGTATTTATCTGATGAAAATAAAAACACTAATTTGAAAAGACGTATGTACCACTCTGTTCATTACAACATTATTTACAATAGGCAAGGCATGGAAGCAGTCTATGTGTCCAGCAGGTGAATGGATAAAGAAGATGTGATGTGTATGTGAGAACAACATGGGGTTAGGGGTGCTGATCTTTCCACATGTGTGAAAATCTGCATATGATTTTTGACTCTCCCCAAACTTAACTATTAATAGGCTATTGTTGACCAGAAGCCTTACTGATAGCATAAATAGTCAATTAAAACATACTTTGTATGTTATATGTGTTATATACTGTATTCCTAAAATAAAATAGGAAAAACAATGTCGTTAAAATCGTAAGGGAAATACATTTGTAGTACTATATTGTATTTATGAAGAATCCATGTGTAAATGGACCCATGTAATTCCAACCCAAGTTATTCAAGGGTCAACTGTAATTAAAATTGTCACTGAAGTTTTTTCGGAGTTGACATCTAAGTTGCAGAGACTTTGAGAGAAAATATTCAGGATCACCCAGGATATTTTGAAGTTTTGGGGTTAAGCCCAAGAAATTGCGTTTATCACTTCTGCCTACATTTGTTGTCTTGAACTCAATTTCATGAGCTTACTTAACTTCAGGGAGACTGGCTAAAGTAGTTTGGCTGTGTGCTCAGCAGGAAAATGAAAAAGATTTAAATATATAATGTGTCTGCTTTAGAGCCTGTTGCTGCAGTTGGGAAGTGATAGTTGTCAGTGTTGTTTCTAAAGATTTAATGATTTAGAGTAACAGTTATGTGGCAACTGCCATTATTAAGTGTTTTTAACAGTTACCATTAAAAGTCTTCATTTGGGGCTGGCTGATATGGAAAAATATAAAATAATATGTTTATTCTTAATGCAATCAACAGAAAATTACTTGTAGGAAAATATTTAAAATACTTAGCAAAATGATTAATTATACTTAAAACTTGTAATAAATTGTGTACAGATAATTGGTATGCTAATTAAATAACATGCATTTATTAAAATATGTTTTAGTGAGGGTTTACTATATATAGTTGGATAAAATTGTTTTTTCCATAGAAAATAGTTCTATAAAATGTTTTTACTAATTCACACTCTGTTAACCCCTCATTAATCTGGAGTTACAGTTTATTACTTTGGTATTCTATTTACAGTAATTTGGCAACTTACCCTTTGAAGAATATATATTATCTCTTCTATGAATAGTTAGTATTACTCATGTCAGTTTATATAACTGTAAGTGTGAAATAAACAAGAGAATTATGAGACAGTATATGATTCACTCCCAGGTACTTTGTTCTTCAGTGACTGTAATCCTTCACAACTGTACCCTGGCACTTCCTTTAAAGTTTAAAGGACGTTTTAACCTCAAAATTGTGTATAATATGTATAAAATAGTATTAATGAAACACATTTTTATTTTGTTCTTTTAGGCCTATGGCATGTCTGCATTACCTTTAAATCTAATAAAAGGCACTAGAAGTGCTGCTTATGAACGTTTAGAAAACACCGAAGACATTGAAGAAGTGGAGCAACACATTCAAACGATTAAATCAAAAGTGAGTTGTTATTTTATTGTAATTGGAAAGCATGTAAGTGCATTGTCTTTGCACTACTTTCTAATTATTCTAAGACATTGCAACCCCATATTTTTTATGTCGTTTGAGTTTTTTTGCAACATGTCCTTAGCAAAATATGTCCATGGTTTTAAAATTTGTCTTCTGTGAAATGCAAGACACTAAAAATTTGAGAATTTCTATCAGTGTTCTAATACGTAAAAGCAGAAGTTTTGCTCAGGTATGATCAAGACCTTGCTTATTCCCAGGTATATTGATTTCTTGTGTAACATCATATTTTACTGTATCACTTATGTTCAAGTTTTATTTACTAGTGGAATAAGGTAAAAATTACATGTAATCACTTTCCAGTTGAGTGTACTTCTAAAAACACAAAGAAGTTTCTTCTTTATCACCTTGAAGTAACAGATGAACATAATTTATAGAACGTATTTATAGAACAGATAAATAATACTTGTAGACATATAAAACCTATTTATAGAACATTTTTAAGTATGTATTAAACTAGCATAATCCTGATACAGAAACCAGATGATCATTGCATACAAAAAAGAAGACTACATATGTACTGGTCTCTCTTATGAACATAGTTTTAATATAAAGAAAAATATTAGCAATTCAAACCTGTGCTGTAATAAGAGAATATTTTATAATTATCAGATCAGTTTTATCCTAGAAATTCAAGGATGATACATTAAAAAATTTATTAAAGTAGTTTAATGTATTGAGAATAAATGAGAAATAAGCATTTGAATAGATGCTAAAGAATATTTAATAAAAGTCAATTTATAGTTATGATTTAAAAAAAAGCCTTACCAAATTAGAAGAGAAGAGTGTACTTAGGAAAGGAAGCCTATAATGAGCATCTTACTTAAATGATGAATTAAACATTCTCATTGAAGTCGGACACAGGTCAGTGCAGTCAGTATCATTGTTGCTCATTAGCATATTCCTGGAGGTCTTTGTCAGATAAGAAAGAATGCAGGTATAAACATTGGAGGGAGAGAGAGGAAAAGGGCAATATCCTTTATTATTCACAGATATCATACACTAAGAAAATATGAAAGAATGAACTGATAAATTAATAGAACTAATAAGAGTTCATCAAAGTACCTGGATATAAACATATAGAAATCATTAGCTAGTTGGAAGATGTAATAAAAAATGGTCTCATTCACAATAGCTGCAAACTATAAAATAATAAGAAATGTCAGAATCATCCTGGTAGAAATTATAAAAGTTACTGAAATACATAATAGAAGACTGAAATATATGGAGAACTTCATCCGTTCCTGATTGGGAAGATTGAGTAATGTAGAGATGATAGTTTTTCTAAAGTTTAGGTGGAAATTTATAAAAGACAAAATATGAAATTTTTGTAGACCCCCCTACCATATAGTAAAACAATCCTGAATTCAAATCAATACAAAATTTACAAGACATTAGGAGAAAGTGGAAGTAAAATTTTATCTTGGTGTATAGAAGATCTTTCTGAACAAGCCACAAAAAACCCCAAATGCTAATTGAGAGATTGGTGAGTTTTACATTTTTGAGTTCTAAAATTTATGGACCCAAAAGCACCACCAAAAGAAAGTCTATAATATAGGAGGATATCGCAGTATGGATATGTATAAAGAACATCTTCAAATCAGTAAGAAAAAAGGACAAGCAATACATAAGATAATGAACAAAAGACCCAAATAGAGTTTACTGAAGGAAAAATTAAACTCTCCAGTGAAAATGTAAAATGATGCTTCAGCTCTTCAGCAGTAAGTAGGTTTGCCATGCATCCCAGTTTGCCTGGAACTTGAGGGGATTTTCCAGAATGTGGAATTTGGAGTATGGAGACCATGATGGTTGGTCCCCCTGTAATCAGAGATATGCTAATTAGAGCAACTCAATATTACTTTTAACTTTTAGAAGTCTTTTTTATTTATTTATTTGACAGAGAGAGAGAGAGATCACAAGTAGGCAGAGAGGCAGGCAGAGAGAGGAGGAAGCAGGCTCACTGCCGAGCAGAGAGCCCGATGCGGGGCTCAATCCTGGGACCCCGAGATCATGACCTGAGCTGAAGGCAGAGGCTTAACCCACTGAGCCACCCAGGTGCCCCAACTTTTAGAAGTCTTTACAGTATTTATCTTTGTCAGGTGTTAATGGGATTTTGGGGATAGATATACTGCTTGTGGGAATGTAAAATATACAGCTTTTTAAAGAAAATAATATGATGTGTGCCTATACACAAAAACACATCCCTTTTTAATAAAGTTTAAAGTTTAATGAAAGTTTAATAAAGTTTAATTAATAAAGTTTACTCCCATTTAATAAAGTTAAAGTTTAAAAGCTATTGATGTCTAGGAACATCTCCTACTCAAGTATGTATATATACTTATATCTGGGTGAAAAAGGATGTTCATGCACATTGTTAATGCTCCCAAAAAATAAAACAATCTAAGTTTTCAAAAATAAGGTAATTATTAATATACCATGGTATAATGTGGTATGCAGTGATGAAAAAAAATGAGCTGGATTTATATAGACTAAAGAATATATCTTTATAGAATTAAAGCAGACTCAGTTAAAATTCTAACCCTCCTTATTATGCATGTAATTATCTGTGGGGCTTATTTTCCTCATTTAGTAAATGGAAATAATATTATTACCAACTTCAAAGTTTTATTCTGAAGATTTGGGGAGAATAAATGTTAAAGAACAGAAGATTAGGGAGAATAAATGCTAAAGAACAGATCAGTTTTAGGTACAAGAAATGTGCTCAAGAAATGTTAGCTATTATGTACAACAAAAACTCATATTAGCATATATGCATGTGTGCAAATACGTAGAAAATGTGTAGAAGGATATTGTATTGCTTAATGGTAGTAACAGTAGGAAAGGGCAGTGTAAAAGGAAGCTTTCACATTTTACTTTTTTTAAACAAAGGGTATGTATTCATATGCTTTATAACTAGCCCCCCCCACCCCGCCACCATGAAATAGTTAACTGCTGATTTTCTATCCTGGTGTTTGTTTCTCTGACCAAAATTCTTCTTCTGTTGTTTTGGTCAGTAGGCAAAGCAGAGTGGGCCTCTAGCCCTCACTGCACTGAAATATTCACCAAATAGGTAACTTGGGTTTATTTTTAGTGGACCCTTAATATACTGATTTTTTTCCTGAAATAGTGAACGCTAGTTGTTAAGTAAAGCCACCTCATGTTGTTATCCTTTGGATACTAGAATGGCATTTCTGAGAAAAATTATATGTTTAGGATACAAAGTACTGTTTTTTTCTCATGACACACACTTGAAGTATTATTGCCTGGATCTGTCTTCTAGAAGGGAATGTTTATTTTATTCTTTGTCCTTCCTAAAATACCTTTCTCTGAAGTGCCTTTTGGGAAAAAGTTTGAATAGTACCCATTGTACTTGACTTAAAGGAGTGAAGATAATTAAATATAGTGTAGCGTATGCAAAGTATGATCTCTAGAGCGGTAGCACCAGCATCTCCTAGGGCTTTGGTAGAAATGCACATATTAGGCCCCACCCAAGACCAACTAAATTTTATTTATAGGATCTAGAAATCTGTGTTTAACAAACTTTTCAGGTAATTGTTATGCATGATAAAGTTTGAGAGGCAATTATCTTAAGGTATGGAAGACAACAGCTAGTTCCAGAAGAGCATGGCAGTGCCAATAATAATAATATTATAATAATCATTATAACTGTATAGATCTCTTTATTAAATGATATTTTTGAATATTGTCTTCATTATATCTATGATTTCAGATGAGGCTGCACTGGCATATGCTAGAGAGCAATTTTGTTGTCTCTCTCTTAAGAACCTATTTAAACCTGAATAGGGATATTAACATTTTAATATCTGATGTCTTTACTTTTTTTTTTTTTTTAAAGATTTGAGAGAGAGAGAGCAAGTGCAAGCATGAGTTAGGGGAGGAGCAGAGGGAGAGGGAAAGGGAGAAGCAGATTCCTAAAATACCTTTCTCTGAAGTGCCTTTGGGAAAAAGTTTGAATAGTACCCATTGTACTTGACTTAAAGGAGTGTTATCTTTTAACCACAATGGTATGGGTACTGCTTGTGGTTACAGTAAGCATCACATAAAAATAGATGGATGAAAGTTACCTATCAGTAGGTTGGCCAAAGAAAATGTAACTTATTTGCAAAAGTAGTAGGAGAATAAGAAAGTGACAGTTCTTAGCAATTGTTATAAATATCTCTGCATAGCACATACTAGTATTATATCTCTGTGCTGGTATCTGAATCAGGGGCTGACCAAAAGGAGATAAGGGGTAGAACCAAATATATTAAGATAAGGGATAGAAGAGGAGCTTGGAGGTGAGAAAGAGTAATGGCGCAAATTGAATAAAGTACCCTGTTAAAAAGGCATTTTTCAAGATATTTATCTTCTTTCCACATAACTTTACCATATAGTTGGAAAACAGGAATCAAGAAGTTCATTAGTAAATGTACACACATCTACATTTTGATGCTGATCTTGTTTCAGAGATGTGTATTCTCACAAAGATGATGTCATTTTTTTTTTTTCAGGTTGTAAATTTGCCTAAGGCATATCCAACCTAAAAAAGGTTTTGTTGCATGATTTGCTAAATCTGATGGGTACTTTACTAAGACCTTAACTGTAAAAAACTGTTATATTTTCTTCTGTTATTTACAGAGCAAAGATGGTCGACCTTTGCCAGCAAGGGATAAACGCGCCTTAAAACAATTTGAAGAAAGGTTACGAACACTTAGGAAAAGAGAGAGGCACTTAGAATTCATTGAAAACAGCTGGTGGACAAAATTTTGTGGTGCTCTGCGTCCCCTGAAGGTAAATGGAGTTTTAAAAAAATTATGTTGTCACTCTTTTCCCAAGTTTATATAGACCTTTTAGAGTAATTGAGTTCTCTTTGTGAGGCATTGCAGTGTGGTACTTGTGAGCATGAATTTTGGAGGTAAAGTGATTTTGATTCATAGTTCTGTCATTTGGTAGTTCAGCCAGTTACACACCTCTCTGAGCTTCATTCATTTACTCATGTGTACAGCAAGTGTTATAACAGAGGTGCTGGGAAATTGTTTTATGAGTGAGTTACAGGAATTCTTTATATATTCTGCATTAAGTACTTTGTGAAATATATATATTGTGAATGTTGTCTCTATAGCTTGCCTTTATGTTTTCTTAAACTGTTATTCAAAGAGATCTTAAATTTTTATTGCAATCATTTTTTCATATGTTTTCTTCTGGAAATTTTATGGTTTTAGCTTTATAAATTTTAGGTTCATAGTCCATTTTAAGTTAATTTTGTGGGATGGTATAACCTCGGGGTTTATTTTCCATATGGATATTCAATTGTTTCAGCAGCATTTTTGTAAAGACTCTTCTTTGCTCATTGACGTTCCTTGATACTTTTGTCAAACCCATTGATCATGTGTATGTGTGGGTCTATTTCAGGACTTTTTCTTTTGCTCCATTGATTCGTATGTCCTTATGATGAAACTTGATTACTGATTTGTTATACAGTCAGTCAGGAAATCAAGGAGTATAAATTCTTCAGTTTTGGTTTTCTTTTTCAATATTGTTTTAGCTATGCTAGCTTTTCTGCATGTTCATGTAAATTTTAGAATCAACTTAGAATTCTACAGAATATCCACTGGGATTTCTGTTAGGATTACTTTGAATCTGTAGGCAAATTTGGGGAGAATTGACATTGTAAACTTGAACCAAATGAGAGTCTGTAAGCCACTAAAACTGACATCAGCCTTTTGCAGTGAAGAAAGAAAGGCTATTTATTGCTGTGGCACCACCTAGGATAGCAGGGAGCTAATGCTCTGAAGATCTGAACTGCCTGATGGCTTGCAAGTGAAGGTTTTTTGTTGTTTTTTTTTTTTTAAAGATTTTATTTATTTATTTGACAGACAGAGATCACAAGTAGGCAGAGAGTCAGGCAGAGAGAGAGAGGAGGAAGCAAGCTCCCTCCTGAGCAGAGAGCCCGATGCCGGGTCAGGGTGGGGCTCAATCCCAGGACCCTGGGATCCTGACCTGAGCTGAAGGCAGAGGCTTTAACCCACTGAGCCACCCAGGCGCCCCTGCAAGTGAAGGTTTTTAAAGGCAGATTTTGGGGGAGGAGGCCTCCTGAGAAGGTCAACCCCACTGATTGGAGGCCCATGTTAGCTGTTAGCGGTTTTGTCTGGTACCCCAGAGGTCTTTTCCATCTCAAAAGGCTCAGAATCTGAAAAATACCTTTATTCTTTATGTTAAAAATTTCTAGTCTGTGAACATGAGAGCTTTCCATTTATTTATTGTATCTGAAGGTTCTCTTTGCAGTATTTTGTATATTAAGCATAAAGGTCTCTCGAATATTTTGATAAATTTTTCTGTATTTTTGTTTATACTGTTACACATGATTTTGTTTAATTCCAGTTTTCAATTTTTGACTTTTAGTATGTAGAAATTTGTTTTTGTTCATTGATGTCATATCATGCAACCTGGCTAAATTATTACTTCTAGTAGTCTTTTTATAGATTCCTAAGGAATTTTTATGTACATGGACATGTTGGCTGCTAAAAGGCAATTTTATGTCTTCCTTTTCAATCTAAGAGTTCCATGTGTGTTTTTTTTTTCTTATTACACTGGCTAAAACCTGCCACACAATTTACCACTTATTCTTTTTGTTATATAAATGTATTATTCTTGAATATGGATTGAAATTTTTATCTACTTTTCATTTTCTGGGCCTGTTAGGAATAATAGGAATAATTAGGAACAGGTAGGAGTAATAGGCATGCCTGGAGAAAAACTCTGGGCATATAAACTTATTGTTATATAATTGAGGGTTTAACATGAA
Source organism: Enhydra lutris kenyoni (assembly GCF_002288905.1). Taxonomy (NCBI): domain Eukaryota; kingdom Metazoa; phylum Chordata; class Mammalia; order Carnivora; family Mustelidae; genus Enhydra; species Enhydra lutris. The sequence continues at coordinate 11,780,544 of NW_019154112.1, forward strand.
TGTGAAGGGATAAGCACTGCTTTGAAATATGAAAATTGTTTATTCATCATTCTATGCACAGTTGATATAATTCAGAAATAGGAAGCCACGTGCTCTTAGTGTCTCTTCAACATTAGGATCCAAGTAGTCCTAGTCAAAGAAAGTAGAGACAGGCCCACTCATTCCTATGCATTGCTCAGTATATTTTAGAGGTGACAGACCTGTGAGAAGCTCCTGATAGAAAATTTCTTTGAAGTTATGCTCCATCTCAAAATTTTGTGCTAGTATTGCCTTTTACTCTGTATTCGAATCCATGTTTATTATAAAATGAATTAGACTTTTTTTTTTGCAAATGCAGAAGTTTAGAGTTTGATGATTCTACAATTTTTTGTTAAAAATACTATAATTTCTTAAGATTAGATCCCCATGAGATAACTGCTGATCTTGTGATTTCACATTGCCATGTATTTTGTAGGGTATGCATACCTCGTTTCTTCTTTTCTTTTTTTTTTTTTTTTAAGATTTTTATTTATTTGAGAGAGGGAGCACAAGTGGGGTTGGGGGGAAGGGGCAGAAGGAGAGGGAGAAGCAGGCTTCCCGCTAAGCAGGGAGCCAGATGCCGGGTCTCTATCCCAGGACTCTGGAATTATGACCTGAGCCAAAGGCAGACACTTAACTGCCAGAGCCACCCAGGTGTCCCTGCATACCTCATTTCAGAGGCATAGATTTTGCTGTCACATACATCTGGTTTTGAGTGCTTGTTCCTATCCTTACCAGCTATATAAACTTGTTACTTAACCTTTCTTTTTTTTTTTTTTTTTAAGATTTATTTATTTATTTTTGAGAGAGAGCGCACACACGCACACACGAATGCAGGGAGGAGCAGAGGGAGAGAGAAATTTTAGTAGATTCCATGCTGAGTTTGGAGTCTGACATGGGGCTTAGTCTCACAACCCTGAGATCTTGGCCTGAGCCGAAATCAGGAGTCAGATTAGTAACCCACTGCACCACCCAGGTGCCCCATTACTTCACCTTTCTAAACCTTAACTTTTCTCATCCTTATAATGGAGTTATATACTTACTTTATTTTTGTTATGGGAATTAAAAGAAATAAGGTATGTAGTGTTAGTGCCTTTTGATTAAAACAGCTCAGAAAGCTGCAGGCTGCTATTGTTAGAGTTCTGTATATAGGATTTTTCAACTTCTTAAATGCTGCCATAGAACTCAAGGGAAAAAAAAATCCATTTTATGTTGTAGACATTTATAAAACTAAGCATCTAATTAGAATAAGTTAATGGCTCCTTAAAGCAACTTTTATATATAATACTGAATACATTTCTAAACATACAGTCTAATGTTAATTAAATACTTCAATAAATTCTCCTCTGACAGGCATTCTATGAACTTTTACAGCTAATTGGCCTGGGTAACCTATAGATTCACTAGGTTTTAAATATAATTTTTGATTTTATTATATCACTACATTTACTATACACACACACACTCTAGATATTTGCCTATTTGGGGTATCTTATGTAAGTGGAATTATTCTGTATTTGTTATTTTATGTATGGCTTATTTCAGTTTGTATAATGTCTTCAGGATTCATCCATGTTGTAGATGTATCAAAATTTCATTCCTTTTTAAGACTCAATAATATTGGGTTATATGTATATTTCACATTTTGTTTATCTGTTGGTACACATTTGGATCATTTCCAGCTTTTGGCTATTGTGAATAGTGCTGCTCTGGTAACTGATGTACAAGTATGTTTGAGTCCCTGCTTTCAATTCTTCTGCGTATATACTTAGAAATGAAATTGCTGGATCATATTTCAGTTTTGTGTTTAGCCTTTTGAGTTATTTTTCACAGTGGCTGTACCATTTTATATTCCCACCAGAAATGCACAAGGCTTTCAGTTTTTCCACATTCTTTCAAACACTTAATTTTCTATTGTTTTGATAATAACCAACCTTATGGTTGTGAAGTGATATATCATTGTGGCTTTGATTTGCATTTCCCTAATAATTAGTGATGTTGAGCATCTTTTCATTTGATTATTGACCATTTGTATATTTTCTTTATAGAAATGTTCATTCAAGTCTGTTGCCCATTTTTAAGTTATTTATATTTTGTCAAGTTGTAAGAGTTTTTTTTTAATAATCTGAATATTAACTCCTTATATATATGATTTGCAAAGATTTTCTCCCAGTCTTGGGTTGCCTTTTCACTGTGTTAATAGTGTCTTTGATACACTAAAGTTTTTAATCTTGATGAAGTCCAATTTATTTAATGTTTTTGTTTTACCTATCCTTCAGTATGCTATCCAAAAAACAATTGCCAAGTCCAGTGCCATGAAGATGTTCCCCCTTTATAAAAGTTTAATAGCTTCCACTCTTAGGTTTAGGTCTTTCTATATATTGAATTAACTTTTGTATATGGTTAAGGGTAAGGATCCAGTTCCATTCTTTTGCATTTGGATGACTCTTACCCAGCACCATTTGTTGAAAGGACTGGCCTTCTCCCATGAAATGGTCTTGGCACCATTATCAAACATCACTGGATCATATAGAGGAGAGTTCATTTCTGGGGTCTCTTCCATTGGTTATATATCTGCCTTTATGCCAGTACCAAGCTGTTTTGATTACTGTAGCTTTGTAGTTTTTTTTTTTTTTTTTAAATTTGATAGAGATCACAAGTAGTCAGAGAGGCAGGCAGGAGAGAGAGGAGGAAGCAGGTTCCCTGCTAAGCAGAGAGCTCGATGCGGCGCTTGATCCCGGGACCCTGGGATCATGACCTGAGCCGAAGGCAGAGGCTTTAACCCACTGAACCACTCAGGCGCCCCTGTAGTTTTTTTTTTTTTTTTAAATTAACATATAATGTATTATTTGTTTCAGGGGTACACGTCTGTGAGTTATCAGTCTTACACAATTCACAGCACTCACCATAGCACATACCTTCCCCAGTATCCCATCACCCAGCCACCCCACCCCTCCTACCCACCTCCAGTCCAGGAACCCTCAGTTTGTTTCCTGAGATTAAGAGTCTCTTACGGTTTGTCTCCCTCTCTGGATTTGTCTTGTTTCATTTTTCCCTCCCTCCGCTATGATCCTCTGTCTTGTTTCTCAAATTCCTCAAATCAGAGAGATATGATAGTTGTCTTTCTCTGATTGACTGATTTCACTTAGCATAATACCCTCTAGTTCCATCCGTGTTGTTGCAAATGGCAAGATTTTGTTGTTGTTTTTAATGGCTGTGTGATATTCCATTGTACACACACACACACACACACACACACACACACACCACATCTTCTTTATCCATTCATCTGTTGATGGACATCTAGGCTCTTTCCATAGTTTGGCTATTGTAGACATTGCTGCTATACACATTCAGGTGCATGTGCCTCTATGAATCACTACATTTGTGTCTTTAGAGTAAATACTGAGTAGTGTGATTGCTTGGTTGTAGGGTAGCTCTATTTTCAACTTTTTGAGGAACCTCCATACTGTTTCCAGAGCGACTGTACCAGCTTGCATTCCCAACAACAGTATAGGAGGATTCCCCCTTTTCTGCATCCTCACCAACATCTGTCATTTCCCGACTTGTTAATTTTAGCCATTCTGACTGGTCTGAGGTGGTTTTGTGATTTTGTGATTTTAATTTGTATTTCCCTGATGGTGAGTGATGTTGAACATTTTTTCTTGTGTCTGTTGGCCATTTGGATGTCTTCTTTGCAGAAATATCAGTTCCTGTCTTCTGCCCAGTTCTTGATTGGATTATTTGTTCTTTGGGTTTTGACTTTGATGAGTTCTTTACAGATTTTGGATACTAGCCCTTTATCTGATATGTCATTTGCAAATATCTTCTCCATTCTGTCCGTTGTCTTTTGGTTTTGTTGACTGTTTCCTTTTGTGTGCAAAAGCTTTTGATCTTGATCAAGTTCCAGTAGTTCATTTTTGCCCTTGTTTCCCTTGCCTTTGGCGATGTTTCTAAAGAAGTTGCTACAGGTGAGGTCGAAGAGGTTGTTGCCTGTGTTCTCCTCAAGGATTTTGTTGGATTCCTGTCTCACAATTAGGTCTTTCATCCATTTTGAATCTTTTTGTGTGTGTGTGGTGTAAGGAAATGGTCTGGTTTCATTCTTCTGAATGTGGTTGTCAAACTTTCTCTACACCATTTGTTTAAAAAACAGTCTTTTTTTCCATTGGACATTCTTTCTTGTTTTGTCAAAGATTAGTTGACCATAGAGTTGAGAGTCCATTTCTGGGCTCCCCATTCTGTTCCACAGATCTGTGTGTCTGTTTTTGTGCCAGTACCACACTGTCTCAATGATTACAGCTTTGTAATAGAGCTTGAAGTCTGGAATCGTGATGCCACCAGCTTTGGTTTTCTTTTTCTACATTCCTCTGGCAATTCAGGGTCTTTTCTGGCTCCATACAAATTTTAAGATTATTTGCTCCATTTCTTTGAACAGAGTTGATGGTATTTTGATAGGGATTGCATTAAATATGTCAATTGCTCTGGGTAGCATAGACATTTTGACAATATTTGTTCTTCCAATTTATAAACATGGAAAGTTTTTCCATTTCTTTGTGTCTTTCTCCATGTCTTTCATGAGTATTCTGTAGTTTTCTGAGTACAGATTCTTTGCCTCTTTGGTTAGATTTATTCCTAGGTATCTTATGGTTTTGGGTACAGTTGGAAATGGGATCGACTCCTTAATTTCTCTTTCTTCTATCTTGCTGTTGGTATATAGAAATGCAACTGATTTCTGTGCACTGATTTTATATCCTGACACTTTACTGAATTTCTGTATGAGTTCTAGCATTTTTGGGGTGGAGTCTTTGGATTTTCTATAAAAGTATCATATCATCTTCAGAGAGTAATAGTTTGACGACTTCTTTGCCAATTCAGATGCCTTTTATTTCTTTTTGTTGTCTGATTGCTGAGGCTAGGACTTCTAGTACTATGTTGAGTAGCAGTGGTGATACTAGACATTCCTGCTGTATTCCTGACCTTAAAGGAAAAGCTCTCAGTTTTTCCCCATTGAGAATGGTATTCACTGTGGGTTTTTCATGGATGGCTTTGATGATATTGAGGTATGTACCCTGTATCCCTACACTTTGAAGAGTTTTGATCAAGAAAGTATGCTGTACTTTGTCAAATGCTTTTTCAGCATCTATTGAGAGCATCATATCAACAAGTTCTTGTTCTTTCTTTTATTAATGTATTGTATCACATAGATTGATTTGTGAATGTTGAACCAACCTTGCAGCCCAGGAATAAATCCCACTTGGTTATGGTGAATAATCCTTTTAATGTACTGTTGGATCCTATTGGCTAATATTTTGGTGAGGATTTTTCCATTCATGTTCCTCAGGATTGTTGGTTTGTAATTCTCCTTTTTGATGGGGTCTTTGTCTGGTTTTGGGATGAAGGTAACGCTGGACTCATAAAATGAGTTTGGAAGGTTTCCTTCCATTTCTATTTTTTGGAACTGTTTCAGGAGCATAGGTATTAATTCTTCTTTAAATGTTTGGTAGAATTCCCCTGGGAAGCCGTCTGGCCCTGGGCTCTTGTTTGTTAGGAAATTTTTGATGACTGCTTCAGTTTCTTTACTGGTTATGGGTCTGTTCAGGTTTTCTGTTTCTTCCTGGTTTGGTTTTAGTAGTTTATATGTCTCTAGGAATGCATCTATTTCTTCTGGATTGTCTTAATTTGCTGGCCTATAGTTGTTCATAATATGTTCTTATAATTGTGTTTCCTTAACGTTGGTTGTGTTCTCTCCTCTTTCATTCATGATTTTATTTATTTGGGTCCTTTCTCTTTTCTTTTTGATAAATCTGGCCAGGGGTTTATCAGTCTTATTTGTTCTAAGAACCAACTGCTACTTTCTTGATCTGTTCTACTCTTCTTTTGGTTTCATTTCATTGATTTCTGCTCTGGTCTTTATTATTTCTTTTCGCCTGCTGGGTTTAGGCTTTGTTTGCTGTTCTTTCTCCATCTCCTTTAAGTGTAGGGGTAGGTTGTATATTTGAGACCTTTCTTGTTTCTTGAGAAAGGCTTGTATAGTCATATACTTTCATCTCAAGACCGCCTTTGCTGTGTCCCAAAGATTTGAACAGTTGTATTTTGACTTTTATTTGATTCCATGAATTTTTTTCAATTCTTCTTTAGTGTTCTGATTGACTCATTCATCTTTAGTAGGATGCTCTTTAGCCTCCATGTATTTGAGTTCTTTCCATATTTCCTCTTGTGATTGAGTTTTTGCTTCAGAGCATTGTGGTCTGAAAATATGCAGGGAATGATCCTAATCTTTTGGTACTGGGTGAGACCTGATTTGTGACCCAGGATCTGATCTATTCTGAAGAATGTTCCATGTGTAGTAGAGAAGAACGTGTATTCTGTTGCTTTGGGATGGAGTGTTCTGAATAGAACTGTGATGTCCATCTGGTCCAGTGTGTCATTTAAGGCCTTTATTTCCTTGTTGAGCTTTTGCTTGCATGATCTGTCCATTTCAGTGAGGAGGGTGTTAAATTCCCCTACTATTATTTTTTTATTGTCAATGGGTTTCTTTGGTTTTGTTATTAATTGGTTTATATAGTTGTCTGCTCCCATGTTAGGGGCATAGATATTTAAAATGGTTAGATCTTCTTGTTGGACAGACCCTTTGAGTATGATATAGTGTCCTTTCTCATCTCTTATTGTAATCTTTGGCTTAAAATCTGATTTATCTGATATAAGGATTGCCACCCCAGCTTTTCTTTTGATGTCCATAAGCATGGTAAATTGTCTTTCACCCCCTCACTTTAAATCTGGAGGTGTCCTTGGGTCTAAAATGAGTTTCTTGTAGACAGTATATTGATGGATCTTGTTTTTGTTCTTGTTTTTGTTTTTTTTTAAATCCATGCTGATACCCTGTGTCTTTTGATTGGGACATTTAGCCCATTTATATTCAGGATAGCTATTGAAAGGTAGGAATTTAGTGCCATTGTATTGCCTGTAGGATGACTTTTACTGTACCTTGTCTCTATTCCTTTCTGGTCTACTACTTTTAGGCTCTCTCTTTGCTTAGAGGACTCCTTTCAGTATTTCCTGTAGAGCTGGTTTGGTGTTTGCAAATTCTTTTAATTTTTGTTTGTCCTGGAAGCTTTTTATCTCTCCTTCTATTTTCAATGGTAGCCTAACTGGATATAGTATTCGTTGGCTGGATATTTTTCTCATTTAGTGCCCTGAATATATCATGGCAGTTCTTTCTGGCCTGCCAGGTCTCTGTGGATAAGTGTGCTGCCAGTCTAATATTTCTACCAATTTATGGTACAGACTTCTTGTCCTGAGATGCTTTCAGGTTTATTCTCTTTGTCAGTAAGACTTGTAAGTTTTACTATTAGATGATGGGGTGTGGGCCTATTGTTATTGATTTTGAGAGGGATTCTCTGTGCCTCCTGGATTTTGATGCTTGTTCCCTTTGCCATTTTAGGGAAATCTCTTGTATAATTTGCTCCATTATACTTTCTGCCCCTCTTTCTTTCTTCTTCTTCTTCTGGAATCCCAATTATTCTAATATTGTTTTGTCTTATGGTATCACTTAGCTCTCAAATTCTCCCTTTGATGTCCAGTTGTTGTTTGTCTTTTTCTCAGCTTCTTTGTTCTCCATCATTTGGTCTTCTGTATCACTAATTCTCTTCTGCCTCATTTATCCTAGCAGTTAGAGCCTCCATTTTTTAGTTCACCTCATTAATAGCCTTTTTGATTTTGATTTGGTTATATTTTCTTTTATTTCTCCTGAAATGGATTCTTTAGTATCTTCTTTGCTTTTTTTCAAGGCCAGCTGATATCTTTATAATCGTCATTCTGAACTCTAGTTCTGACACCTTACTAATGTCCGTATTGATTAGGTTCCTGGGAGTCGGTACTGCTTCTTTTCTTTTGAGGTGAGTTTTTCCGTTTTGTCATTTTGCCCAGAGAAGAGTAGATGAATGAGAGAAAAAAATGCTAAAAGGGTAACAGTGACCCCTGGAAAATATACATTTCCAGAAAGTGGTCGCTTTTCTGTTCATAGAATTGTTGTTATTCTTTTCTTCAATCTCCAGTTGAGTTTGTGGGTGTTCAGAATGGTTTCATAACTATCTAGCTGAATTCCTGGGACCAGATGAAATTTAGGTCTCTTACTCCTCTACCATTGTGCTCCTCTGTAGTAAGTTTTGAAATAAGGAAATATGAGGCTTATAGCTTCTTCTTCTGTAAGATTGTTTTGGCTATTTGAGGTTTTTAGAAATTCCTTATGAATTTTAGGATGGGTTTTTCTATTTCTGCAAAAAAAAAAAACCACTTTTGCAAAAACACCTTTGTACTTTTCATAGGCATTGTGTTCATTGTCTAGATACTTTCAGTGATACTGTTACTTTAACAATATTAAGGCTTTAAGTACATTAACGTGGCATGTCTTTACATTTACTTATGTCTACTTGAGTTTCTTTCAGCAGTGTTTTTTAGTTTTCAGTGTATTAAGTCTTTTGTCTCTTTGTTTATTAAATTTATTCCTAAGCATTTTATTATATTTGGTTCTGTTTATTTGAATCAGACCCATAATAAAGAAGTAGCAAAATTTTTATTTCTGCTTGTCCCACCAATATCCTAACCCCCCCCCAACACATATACAAACATAAACATAACAAAATTTCATAAGGTAAGCAAACAGTGAAAATAATTTCATCATACACAGACAGTGCATTGTTGTTTTGAAGTTGTGTGGGAATATTTTAATTTTTCTTTACTGATATTTTTGTCATGTCATTTTACCCTTTGAAATTTACTGTGAATTATGTCTAAAGATGTAGCAGATTTCCTTTCTCAGAATAATACTTAAAGCATGTCTGTTTTTGTTTTGGTGGTGGTGGTTTGTTTTAAGCCATACCATTTGAGTATGTCTAAAGACAAAGACTGGCGCTTTCTAACTTTAAAGAAGTCTTATTAAGTATTTTATTGGAAGTATAATCGTGCATTCCAGGTTTTTGCTTGATCGCTATTGATAGATATAGTTTAGTGTAGATGCTTCTTAAGATCTGTTTTGGGTGGTTTAGGTTGGTATTAATTGTGCTAAAGTTCCTGTAACCTACAGTGTCTTATAGATTACCAGTAAATTTATGGTATGGACATTGAAGTTCATATAAGAATAAACCCCCTAGTAAGCAACCTAACCCATCTTTATATAAGTACAGTCATGAAACTCAAGTATATAGAAAACCTTGGATTGGGTCTTGGAAATAAGTGAGTGAACAATACATAACCTTGTTTTTTTGTGTTTGTGTTGAAGAACAACCTGTTTAATATATATGGTTGATTCATTAACATTGAACTTAAGACTACCAGTAGTATAGCTTATATTTGAACAAGGCTTACCTAACACATGTACTTTCTCAGTAATCATGGCCTTCTTAGTCTTAGTAACACTAGATAGCACTTCATCACTGTGCTTGGGGGCTGTTTGAAAGAGCAAAACTACCAACACAAAAGCACAAAAATATAAAGAATGTAACACTAAATAGAGAAAGGATACTTGTTTACAGTATGTGAGCTGAAATAAAGTGTTGCCTTGTTGTGCAAGTTGGGAACTTGCAAATCAGGTGACTTACATTTTTTATTACTTTGCACATATCCCAGAAGACCACAAGTGCCCCAAGTATTGATTTTAAGTTTATAAATAAATTTTAATGAGTAGATGGATTTGCAGATGCAGATCTGCAAATGAGACTCAACTGTACCTATAAGTGAAAACAAAACAAAAATCCCCAAATCCAGCAAGTGTTATCTCCAGCTCTTACTGTAAAACTTTGTGTTTAAACAAAGATAATTTGGGGAAAATTGCATGAGAGATAGAAGAAATTTGGAGGTTGAGCCTAAGAGTGATCTGAAATCCCGTAAAAGTTAAATAAACTGGTCAAACAAAAAAACAATAAATATTGTATGATTCCAGTTATGTGAGATATCTAGAGTGGTCAAATTCATAGAAACTGAAGGAATGATGGCTGCCGGGGGCTGGGGAGAGAGACATGGAGAGTTGTTGAATTGATGCAGAGTTTCAGTTTTGCAAGATAGAATTCCTGGGGATTGGTTGCACAAACATGTGAACGTATTTAACACTACTAAACCGTACACTTAAAAAAGGTTAAGATGTAAATTTTATGTTATGTATCTTTTACCACTATTTAAAAAATAGAAAAAAAAAAAAAAAACAAATGGCCAAAAACCAGGGAGAAATGAAGAGTCGGACTGTCTGAAAAAAATGGGAGGAAAACACAGTTAATTTCAGAAATGAAGAAAAATTATAGGGTGTCCAAAGGAGAATAGAAGCAAATAAAATTTAGTAAGTGGCACTGAATAAAGGTATGTAACAACCAAGAGAAAGAAAACAAGGTGAAATAAAAAGGATCAAAAAGTGTTGAAATGGAAGAGAAGAAAGAGAAACTACATGTTTAATTGGTGTCCATGCAGTAGCAAAACAAAACAAATTAGCAGAACTAATATTTAAAGCCGTATTCCAAAAATCCACCTAAAAATAGACATACATAAATCTCCATATTGAAATAGCCACCTTGTACCTGGGAAAATTTTATGTGCATTTTTCTATAACACTGACTTCAAAATTAACGAAGAGCCCTCCAGATTTCCAAGTAAAAAAATCAACTGACTTTACAAGGGCAACAGAGTTAGAATCAGACTCCTCAAAAAACATGATAAAGCAAGGCAAGAATGGGGGAAACTTAAAAAAAAGTTTCAGTGAAAAAGTATGAAGCCAGAAGTTTATATATAGCCAAACTATCTTTTAGAAAAACAGTTTTTAAACATTTAAAACTCAGAGAATTCTGTACTCATGTGCTCTTGAGAAAGCCACTAATTGCCAAGTTCTAACCAACCAAGAAGTGAGAGGAGAAACATCAGCAAAAGAAATAAAGGGGAATATTTAATATTGCAGATCTGTGAAGAAAAGATGTGGGCAAGGATGAGACTATGTATAAACACTGTTCTGATTAAACAAATCATGCAATTGAGAAAGGAAAAAGAAGTAGGATTTCTTATAGATTACTGTGTGGGGAGTTAGGTGGAAGTTGGATACATAAAAACTAAACAACTCTATACCAAAGGGCTAAATAAGAAAATTGAAGTACACCAAAACAAAAGTATAAACCTTCTTCACATTTGCATGGAGCACTGGGTGTGGTGCAAAAACAATGAATACTGTTACGCTGAAAAGAAATAAAAAATAAAAAAAAAAAAGTATAAGCCTCTTGACAAAAAGGAACTAAAACAGTGAAGAACACACATTAAGTAAGAAACACAGGAAATATACACACAATTCTCAGACAGTAAGACTGTTGAGATTAATGTTTCAGGCATATCAATAAATATGAATGGAACTAACTCACTATTAAAAGAAAAATTTTAATTTTCCTCAGAATGTTACATGAAGTGGTGAAGGGGACTGTGCAGATGCAGTTATGGTTACAGACTTTACGGAGGTTATCCTGGATTATCTGAGTGGGCCCAGTCTAATAACATGAGCTTTTGAAATCATAGAACTTTTTTTGGCTAGGTTAGAGAGAGAGAGTTAAAAATGTGAGAAGGCTTGACTTGCCATTACTAATTTGAAAATGAAGGGTGCAGTGTGAAAAGGAATGCCAGCAGCTTAAGGAATTGAGAGGCTCCCCGTTGATAGCCAGCAGACTATTGGCCTTGTCACCTCAAGGAACTGAATTCTGTGAACAATCTCAAAGAGCATGAAGTGATTCTTCCCCAGAGTCTCTGGAAGGGATTACAGCTCTGTTGACAACTTGGTATTATGTGACCTTAAGCAGAGAACCAGCAGAACTGTGCTGTGTGTGTATTTCTGACCTACAGAATAATAAGTAGTTGCTGTTTTAAGCCACTAAATTTGTAGTGATTTGTCAGTGTAGCAATAGAAAACTAATATACCTGTTAATATGAAAATTCACAAGTTGCAAGGAAGATAAAATAGTTATGTACCAAAGAACACAGCCAATCTTATGAAGCAAGAAGTATGAGAGATCAAGAAGACATAGGTTGAAATATGTTAACGGTATGAGAATAACATAACACCATACTCAGGGGAAGACTTTGAGGTGCACAAAATTGAGTAAGATTATAGAAGACTTAAATTTAATCAATAAGGTGTATCATAACTTTTGAACTTTACATCCCAATAATAGCAACTGTACCTTCTCTCCAAGTGCACATGGAATATTCACTAAATTGATCATATATTGTGTCGTGAAGAAGCTGTCAGTGAATTCTACAGAGTAGATGTATTACAAACAACTCTTCCCTGATTGCAGTGCAGCATTAAAACTAGAAATTACAACAAAATCAATAAGCTAAGGCACTTTTCACTTGGAAATTAACCTTCTATTCAGCAACTCTTGGGTGAAAGGAAAGGAGAAAAACAAATGGCAAAATTTCTAAAAATTAATGATGGAAACACCATATTAGAATCTATGGGATACATTTAAAACAGTGTTCAGGAAATAGTGATCACAAAATTCAAAGCCATAAACACACTTATTCATAAAAATAAAAGGATAAAAACACACACACTAAATTCCAAGCACAAAAGGTGAGCAAAGTATACCAAAAGAAAACACAAGGAAAAGAACAAACATAAAAGCAGAAAATAATCAGAGAGGAAAAACAGATCATTTAATATAATTTCTAGGTGTATGTTTTAATTAATAATAAAACATTAATTTAATAAATAGATAAAACACTAACTGCATTGAAAGAAGACAGGGCTGATTGGAGAAATGGTACTGAGACAGGTGCTGGGAAAATATATAAGCCCACACCTGCTTATGTCAGAAGGAGGGGATGTTCTGAGGAGTAGCTGGGGTATGATTAAAGGAACTAGCTTAAAGGGACTCCCACTTCCTAAATCTGGGACCATTTAAGTATCAAAATATATGAATATATTGATATTTATTAAATGAGTAAATGGAGAAAGGAAGGCTCTTCCCTGCTATGGAATCCTAATAAATGTAGAATGAGTATCAGAAAATGTTTGGTAAACACCACATACTGCTTCTTGCAAGAGACATAAATGAATACTAAAATTAGAAGGTGAGAGTTTGGAGAGAATAGGATATTCCCATAATCTCAGACTATATCCCTACAAGACTTACTAATTTTACAAAGAGGACAGTAGTCATTTTACAGTGGAGAAATATGACCAGAACCACCTTAACCATGTGATCCAAGTTAAGCTCATCAGTAATGAGACAATAGGTATGATTGTTCCTCTGTCATTTTTGCTAAAAAATACATGAGCTGAATTAAGTGTGAGGAAATAGGCAATCCACGTTGAAGGACAACACAGATAACTGCCTTCTACTCCTCAAGATCTAAAGGTCATGAAAATAAAAGCGATTTAGGAGCTGTTCCAAATTAAAGGATGCTAAACAGAAATGCTAAACAAAAGCAATGTATAATGCTGAATTTATTTTGATCCAGGAAAAAAAAAAAAAACAGCTTTTTTTTTGTGGAACAATTGAAGTTTGAATAAGGTCTATAGATTAGATAATAGCATTCTATCAGTATTAATTTCTTGATTTTGACAATTGAAATATGATAATGTGAAAGAATTTGCTTTTAGAGAATAGGTATTAAAATATATTTCTGTAACTCATTCTCAAAAATAATAGTTCAGGGACGCCTGGGTGGCTCAGTTGGTTAAGCAGCTGCCTTTGGCTCAGGTCATGATCCCAGCGTCCTGGGATCGAGTCCCACATCGGGCTCCTTGCTTGGCGGGGAGCCTGCTTCTCCCTCTGCCTCTGCCTGCCATTCTGTCTGCCTGTGCTCGCTCTCTCTCCCTCTCTCTCTGACAAATAAATAAAAAAAAAAAATAATAATAATAATAGTTCAGCCAGATGGAGAATGATAAAGCAAAGTAAATGTTATGATTTGTTGAATCTGGTTGGAAGATATATCAAAATTCTTTGTGCAATTTTTGCAGTTTTCTCCATATATCTGAAATTATACTAAAATAAAGCATTAAAGTCTTAACTTTTACTAGATTTCCCCTACTTCCTCACCCCCAGTTTTTGGCATTATCCTTTTACCACTTCCATTTGAAAGTCTCTTCCATCAGAATAGTATTGAACTGAAGAAATTGCTTCTAATATAAGGAAAATTGTAACCATGACCAAGTATCATAAGCTGGTACTACATTGACAAATCACCGTGAGGATCTTTGCAATAGTAATAATTTTCTATTTTTAAATTTATTTATTTTTATTATGTTAGTCACCATACAGTACATCATTAGTTTTTGATGTGTTCCAGGATTCATTGTTTACATGTAACCACCCAGTGTTCCATGCAATATGTTGCAAATATTTTATTTGTAATATAATTTATAGCCAGAGCTGAATATTACTGATTTTCTAACTTTTTAAAAAAACTTTTGTAGGACATTTGCAACCTATAAAACTTCAAAAACAACCTATAAAACTATAACTTACAAACTATATCAAATTTGATAGTGGAAATCGTATGTTCTTACCTTCTACCCATGAGGAAAGTCTTGAAGACTAATTGATTTGGGCTCTAGAGTTAGGAGACTGAGACCCATGGCCACTGGCTATGTAATACTTAACATATAAAGTCAGATGGTGCTATGTAATACTTGACATATGATGTCTGATAGCCTCTGGAGAGAAGAAAGTTCAGTTTGGGTTAAAATTTCAATTCAGTTCTCCATTCCAAAATTCTCTTTTCAAACTTTTAACCTGGGTTTACTTGGTATCTTTTTAATGTAGTCATCTAACATTCTAAATGACTTTTTTAAGGCACAGCTTCTCAATTCTAATGTAAGTATTCCTCAGGAATCTTGTTAAAATACAGATTCTGATCTAGTCCACCTGAATTAGACCCCAAAAGTATGTATTTCCAACAAGCTCCCAGGTGATACTGATTCTACTGGTCCATGACCACTCTTTGGTTAACAAGATTCTAAGCAATTTTAAAGAAGGAATGCTTCTGTTTCCTAACCTCATTCTTATTAAAGAGTTAGAAAACTACACTTTTTTTTAAAACATTCTTGATACCAGCTATTGCTTTTGACAAAAAAGGAAAAAGTACATGGTATTTTACTTAAGGTATAATTTTTATATATATAAATATATAATATATAAATAAATAAATAAATATTTATATAAGGTATATATTTTAATAATAAAATACAATAGAAATTACTGTAATTTTATCCTCTAACTTTTGTTTGAATTTCTAGATGTGTGGCACCTTCCTACTGTTTTTTATCATATTCCTGGATATACAAAAGTTATTTATGGATATGGGAAATTAACCTATGAAATCTGATAAGAGGTGTGTCTAAAAAAAAAAAACCAGCTCACCTATATTATTTCTTTTATATTGGTTGGAAGTTTTGTTTCACATTGTCAGATGATATCAAATTCTAGGATAAGAGATCTATTTTAAGCTAATAAGCATCTTAAAATAATTTGAAGAGAATGATAAGTTTATTTTTGCTAAAATGATAGCTTACTCATGCTCCTTTCTAATACCATGCAGGGTTCAATTTAAATCACACTTTCCCCATCTCAGCATCTTTGACATTTGCGGCCCAATAGTGCTTTGTTGGAGAGGCTGAGTACTGTCCTGTGTGTTGTAGGATGTTTAACAGCATTCCTTTAGCCTCATTCTTAACTGCTTGATGTAAACTTCCCTTCCCCCTAAATCATGACAGGCTTTCTGTAAACATTGTCAAATGTCCTTTGAAGGGGGATTTGTCCAGTTTAGAACTACTGATTTAAATGAAAAGAACACAGGGTTTTTAAAACTTAATGTTAAAGGGGAAGGGAAGAGATTTTGGGGGATGGTAATGCTTTCATGACATAGAGGAACTTAAATTTTCTTTGCAGGTAATGGAGAATTTTCTAGCCAGTTGATCCATCATTGGTTTAGAAAACATCGCATATAAAGTTAGTAGCATTAACAGTATTTTTACTCGACAAAAGTAATGTCTTACTTGGTATTCTTCATAGATTATAACATTTCACTTTTTACTGTGCTTTAACGAAAGTAACATGATTTTTATCTGATTAATACACAGGAAAAAATTGGTTTCTGTTCTATATATTTATATTTCTAAAACAACATTTTTTCCCAACTTGATCTGTAAATTTAGTACAATTCCAATGAAAACCCCAGCAATATTGTGTGGATATTGACAAATTGATCTAAAACAGATGTGGAGGAAAAGAGACCCAGAATAGCCTGCACAATACTTAAGGACAAAGTCAGAGGACTGATACCACCCAACTTCAAGACTTCCTATAAAGCTACAGTAATCAAGACAGCATAGTATTGGTGGAAGAAGAGACGTATAGACCAGTGCAACAGAATAGAGAGCCCAGAAATAGACCCATACTGTAGTCAACTGATCTTTGATAAAGAAGCAAAGACAATTCATTAGAGAAAGGATAGTCTTTTCAACAAGTGGTGCTGAAAAAATTTGGCATTTATTAAAAAAAAAAGTGAATCAAGACATAGACCTTATACCTTTCACAAAACTTAACTCAAAGTGAATTATGGACCCAGTATATTAAAAAAATATAAAAGTTATAGAAAGTAATGTAGAAGAAAATCTAGCTTACCTTAGTTTTTGAATACATCACTAAAGCCTGATCCATGAAGGAAAAACTTGATAACTTTACTAAAATTAGAAACTTCTGCTCTGTGAAGGACACTGTTAAGAGAATAAAAAGATCACAGACTGAGAGAAAATATTTGCAGAATGCATATCTGATAAAGGGCCTCAATCCAAAATATACAAAATACTCCTAAAACTCAATGATAAGAAATTACCCAATTTTTTAAAAAGGGTGAGCCTGGTGGTGGGTATTAAGTAGAGCACGTATGTTATGTTATGTTATGTTATGTTATGTTATGTTATGTTATGTTATGTTAATTAAGGAGGAGCACTGGGTGGGCTGCATAAACAGTGAATCTTGGAACACTGAAAAAAATATATAATTTTTTAAAATGGGCCAAAGTTGACACACCCATCCCGAAAGAAGATATGCAAATGGAAAATAAGCATATAAAAAGATACTTAACATAATATATCTTTAAGGAATTGCAGATTAAACCAGTGAAAAATTTCACACTAAAAATTATCTGACAAAACCAAATGCTGGCAAAGATGTAGAACAACAGGAACTCATTCGTTGCTGATGGAAATGCAAAGTTGTACTGCCATCTTGGAACACAGTTTGGCAGGTTTTTTTTTCTTTTTAAAACATTTATTTGAGAGAGAGCATGCAAGCGGGAAGGGCAGAGGGAGAGAGAGAATCCCAGGTGGACTTGGGGGTGATCACAAAGTGTGATGCAGGGCTCTATCCCACAGCCCTAAGATCACAACCCAATCTGAAACCAAGAGTTAGTCACTTAATCAACTGCACCATCAGGCACCACTGGCAGTTTCTTGTAAAACTAAATAAACTTGGTCTTTTCATACAATCCAGCAGGTATGCTCCTAGGTGTTTATCCAGCTGTGTTGAAAGGTTATGTCTGCACAAAAATCTGTGCATGAATGTTTGTAGTTGCTTTATTCATAATTGCCAAAACTTTGAAGCAACCAAGATATCCTTCATGGTAAATGGACAAATTATGGTATTTCCATACAATGGAATATTACTCAGTAAAGAAGAAGAAATGACCCACCAAACCACACAAAAGAATGAAGGAATATATATATATATATATATATGTATATATATATATATATATATACACACACACACACACACACACACACACACACATATGTGTGTGTGTATATATATATGTGTGTATGTATATGTATGTATGTATAGTAAGGCAAAGGAGGCAGTGTATGAACACTACATAATTTATGATTCTAGCTCTGTTCTGGAAAAGGCAAAACTGTAAAGACAGAGAAAAGATCACTGGTTGTCAGGGGTTAGAGTGAGGTAAAATAAGATGGATAGGTGAAACAGGAGATTTTATTTTATTTATTTATTTATTTATTTTAAAGATTTTATTTATTTATTTGACAGATATCACAAGTAGGCAGAGAGGCAAGCAGAGAGAGAGAGAGAGGAGGAAGCAGGCTCTCCGCAGAGCAGAGAGCCCGATGCGGGGCTCGATCCCAGGACCCTGGGATCATGACCTGAGCCGAAGGCAGAGGCTTTAACCCACAGAGCCACCCAGGTGCCCCGAAACAGGAGATTTTAAACCAGTGAAGCTATTTGGTGTGATACTGTAGTGGTGGATACAGGAGGTTATGCATTTGGCAAACCCCATAGAACTTTATAACATAAAAAATTTTTTTTTTCAAAAATTGAATTTTAATGTAAACTATGAACTTTAGGTAATGTGTCAGTATTATCAGTTGTAACAAATGTACCACACTAATGCAGAATGTTAAAAGGAGAAACTATATGGGAGAGGTTTATGAGAACTTCAGTACTGTTACCTCAATTTTTCTGTAAACTCAAAAATGTTATAAAAGTCTATTAAGTGTTTAAGAATCACTTTTTGTTTGTTGCACCTTTGGTTCTAATAAACACATGTAAAAATAACTAGTGTCCATCAGTAGGAGATTGGCTTAATGAATTATTTACCTCCATACTTGGAAGTATTGTACTCTATCTATAGCCATTAAAATGAAGTTATATGTGTTATATATAAAATGAAATCATTTCTTAAATGCTTAAAGTAGTCTACAGGATGTGTGTTGTATTTTAATTGAAATTAATGTTCAGGTTGCAGATATTGTGTATGGTAGATACTCTTTTGAAACACACACACCCCTCAGCATACACCTTTTGGACAGGATTTGTAAGAATTAGTGGTAGTTACCACTGAGGGGTGGAACTGAAGACTTAGGGGTTAGTAATGAGGCTTATTCAATTTTTAAATTTCTATCCAACCTTTGTACCTAATTTTAAATGCCAGTTTTTTTAAGGGTGTCTTTCTTTTCTGTCCCCATTTGGTAATAGACCTTTTCCCAACTTCTCATGTTTCTTGTCTCCCTTGAATCTCCTGTTTTATTCAAGCTAGCCTTATTGTTCCATATGTGTGGGAGGGTTTTTGTATATTTTCATTTCAGACAGTACACTGCTAGCATACAGAATACAGCTAATTTTTGTATGTTGATCTTGTATCCTGCGGTCTTTTAAAATTCATTTATTTGTTCCGATTGTTTTATTGTAATATTCTTAGGATTTTCTGTCTATAAAATGTCATCTGCAGAGGTATATATATATATATAGAGAGAGAGAGATAGGTCTCTCTCTCTCTTTCTATATACACACACACACACACACACACACATACACATATGACAAGAAGTGGCAAGAGTTATCATCCTTGGGGCACCTGGCTTGCGAAGTCAGTTAAGCTGTCAACTCATGATCCCAGGGTCCTAGGATCAAGCTCCAAGTTGGGCTCCCTGTTCAGTGTGGAGCCTGCTTCTCCCTCTCCTCCCCGCTTGTGCTTTCTGTCTCTATTTCTGTCTGTCTCTCTCTCTCTAAGTAAATAAAATCTTTAAAAAAAAAAAAAAAAGTGAACATCCTTGCTTTTTCCTTGCTTTTAATGGGAAAGCTTTTAGTGTGTCACCATTAAATATAATATTAGCTGTATAAGTTTTGTAGATACACTTAACAGATTGAGGACTATCCCATGTATTTCTAATTTATTGTGCCTTTTTTTTTTTAATAAAAGTGTGTTGCATTTGGTCGAGTGCTTTTTCTGTGCCTGTTGAGATCATGTGGTTTCTGACCTTTTTTCTGTTAAAACATTGTATAATATTGATTTCTTTATGTTGAATCAACCTGTATTCCTTGGATATATTGCACATGATTATGTACATAATTTTTTTTTTTTACACATGTTGCCCAATTTGGTTTGCTAATATTTTGTTTAGGACTCTAGCAGTCATTTTTATAAGGAACATTAGTCTATAGTTTTCATTTTTTTGTGATTGTATTTGACTGGTTTTAGTATCAGAGTAATACTGGTATCATAGATTGAGCTAGGAAGTCATCCTTCCTTTTCTTCCTTTCTTTTTTGGAAAAGTTTGTAAAAGATTGGTATTAATTCTTAACCTTTAGTAAAATTCACTAGTGAAGTCATCTTTTTGGGTAGTTTATTTTTTGCCTGTTACTTACCAGTTCTTATGGCCATAATATTAATTGGTTGCCTGTAGTTTTTTGACAGACACTCCTGAGAAGGGATTTTTGTATTGTGTGAGCTTCAGTTCTTGTCAAACAGATGGTCTTGCAAGTGGGATCTTCCATGGAATTAACCAACAGGTCAAATAATAACAATACTCTGCGAATGAGACTTTGAAAGAGCTCCATCCCCTTTTTGTTTCCTCAGGTGGCTGCTAGGCTTCTGGCTTTTACAGACTATCTTTCAAGGCTCTACCATACACTAGAGAGAAGTGTTTGGGACTACAAGTTAAAATGCCATAATGCTCTGTGTTCTTACTGAGAATCAGTCATTTTTCTTGGTAAATGTCCTTAGGTTGTTGCATGGCTTTGGTAAATTTCCGTAGTGTTGAAAAAGTTGATTCTGAGAATTTATGCCAGTTTCTTCATTGCTTTTAGGGAGGAGAGGATTTTCAGACGTTCTTACCCTCTCTCTCTTTACTGATGTCACCTCTATAGCTTAATCTTTATTTCAAAATTGACATTATACCTAAGAGTGGGATATTTAGGTCAGTTCAAGGGGGTCATCACTGACATGATTCTGGAAGTGCTAATTTAGGGTCTCATTGAAATGTATGTTGTTTTCTTGGTTTTTGTAAAAGTTATATTTTTTACATTCTGTTTTCTGTTGGGTGGCTATGATTAAACAATGTAACTTTTGGTCATTCATCCCAACAGATTGGGAAAATAGTCCAGGATTTTTTTTTCCTTTTTTTTTTTCTTTCCCCAAAATGTACATCAAGGAAAGGGAATTTTAACTTCTGCTGTTTCTGTGTTATGTCTTTGTACTACTAATTGGCATCTGGCAGTTATATGCCCTCATGCTACAAACTATTTCTTATTAGCAATCTATTAGGAAATAATTTGTTTCAGTTGTAGATCCTCAGTGTAATTATATTGTCTTCTGGTTCACCTAGGTATCAAATAAAGGTGCTCAAATCTAGTAGAAAAAGATTGTGTAGGCTCTTTTATACCTTCTACTAATGAACTTTTGTTACTATAAAGGGGTCATTTCAAACTTCTTTAGCAATGAGACCTTTTTTTAAGATTTAGTTATTTCTTTTAGAGAGAGGGAGAGCAGGTGATCACAAGTAGGGGGAGGGGCCGAGGGGGGAAGGAGAGCGATAAGCAGATTCCATGCTGAGCAGGGAGCCTGTTGTGGGGCTCAAGCCCATTACCCAGAGGTCATGACTTAGCCAAAGTGAAGAGCTAGCTGTTCAACAGCCAGCTACCCAGAAACACCAGCAGTGATACCTTTTTTAAATAAATGAATTCTCACATGAAATTCCAGTATGTAAAATACATACAAGTGGTGTTTTCTATTTCAGGTAATGACTATATCCTTTTTGGTTCTCTCTTACCAGTTTTCTTTCCCAGTGGTTCCAGAGGCACTCTTTCAGAACTGAAGAATATTCTAGAACACAGCCTAAAATTTATTCCAAAATTCATCTTTATATGTGGGGAGGCTGATGTGTTACTATTTTGTTTCATTTATCCTGGCAGAATTCTAAAGTATACTTTAGCAGTTATGTGGAATAAGATGAAAATCACCTTCACATTCATGATATTATCCATCTATTCCTATCAATTCCAATTCTTTCTCCAAAAGAGAAGCCCAAAACACTTAATTGTGCTTAATCAGAATCTTCTTTTTTTGTTCTGATTTTGTGGATTCTTCAGCCTTCTTGTTGCTAGAAGTTAGAGAAGATGTCAGGTAAAAAAAGAGCCAAGGTTATTACTAACATAGATTGCAGCCCTTTTTTTTATTCCTTAGAGACCCAGTTTCAAAAATTTTTCACTTGTTTTTTACTATCTCTTATGTAAAGTTCATATGGTAGAAGGAAATGTATTCTACCAATTACAATGCTTAATACATTTCTTCCCAGAAATATTATTAAGGTGACAGTTTCTTCAGTGCTGTTAATACTTTCTATTTCAGGAATAGTAGCAGTTATATAGACTTTTCTGGGCCATGGTATTAAGATATAGATAGATATACACACACATACAAACACACACAAAACATGTAGACAAAAACTGTAAATTATATGCTTGTGTGTGCATGTGTATATATGTGTGTGTATATACCTCTGTGTGTGTGTGTGTGTGTGTGTGTGTGTGTGTGTGTTTATATAAAAATTCCATGGGAAATGTTCCACGTTCCCTTTTTTAATAACAGGTTTATATAACTTGATGAGTTTCATGGGTTTGGTTTTTTATGTATGTATGTAAGTCTTAATTTAGTTTTCAGTTATCTTTGAAGTTTATATTTCATTGTAACTGAATATAAACCTTTTATATGGCCTAGCAGAATCTCATTTGTTTACTTACTAATTAAGACTTTTAAATACTTTGTCTCTTTTGTGTATGTGTTTTCAAACAGTCTCATAATGAAAATTTAGATGACAAATGTCTAAGATTACTAAATTGAAATAGACATTGGATCATTGTGTTTAGATCATTGTCATATGCTTGCAACTCATATTGAGCATAATGGTTTTGTGCTTTTAATATCAACTTCTAGAACTATATTTTAATGAATTTCTTTTTACTTTTAGATCATTTGGGGAATATTTTTCATCTTAGTTGCATTGCTGTTTATAATTTCTCTCTTCCTGTCAAAGTAAGTATAGTATACGTATTTTCCAAAGCACACATCCTGTATGTCGTACATTTTCCATACTTGATTCCATTAGTAGCCTATTCATCTTTAGCTGTTTTACTTGAAGTTTTCTACAGCATTAACTCAAAGACTGACTAAAAAGGTGCAATAATAGACAGTGTTTCTTTGTTTTGTTTCAGTTGAGCAGTATCTGTAAGATATTTAAGTGAGGTTTAATTTGTTACCTGGGGTTTTCTTTGACTCTGTTGAATCTGCATGCTTAACTTAGGATATTTTTTCTAAGTTAATTGAAAATATGCCAGTATAATATGTAAATTCACTCTTTATCATTTTTGTTGTTTTAGTTTGGATAAAGCCCTTCATTCAGCTGGAATAGATTCTGGTTTTATAATTTTTGGAGCTAACTTGAGTAATCCACTGAATATGCTTTTGCCTGTACTACAAACAGTGAGTAAACAACAACAACAAAAAAACATTTTATTCTTCAGCCAACATTGTCATTCTGTCAAATTACTATATTAACAAACTAGTAATACTTGGCAATATAGGCTGTGCCCTCTACTGATTTGGCTCTTCATTCATGTGTAATTTCCACATTGATACATTACTTTAAAGATTATATTGATACATTGCTGAACTCTTACACATAATTTGATTTGGGATATATTATAATACCTAATGAACTTTTCCAATCCCTATTTTTAATTTTTAATGAAGTCTTTTATTCCATATATAAGTATAATTTTAGTTTAATTCATTATAGGATTTTCCTTAGGATAATGAGTACTAAACAATTTAGTAACAGTGTAGTAATTGATTTTTGGAGGATTCTTTTCTTTTGTATTATCATAGTAACCTGATCAAAATCAGGGTTGATATTTTAAACATTTGTCAAATATGAATAATGAAGTTTCAGTTAATTTTATATGACTTCTAGACCCCTGTGTATTTTGTGTATTAAATTTGTGTATTTATTTGTTTATGTATTAAATTAAATTTTATTTTTTCAGGTGTTTCCTCTTGATTATATTCTTATAACAATTATTATTATGTACTTTATTTTTACTTCAATGGCGGGAATTCGAAATATTGGCATATGGTTCTTTTGGGTTAGAGTAAGTATAACAATATTGTTTTCATAATTTTGTACATAATCTCCATTACTATGTTAACTTAGATTTATAATATAAATTTGTAAATATCTTGATATTAAAAGGAAATACTAGCTTTTTCACTTCACATTAGCATAAAGGTGCTTTTTGTCCAAGTGGTGGTTTTTAAATGGGCAGGTTTACCTCCTGCATACATTTGGCTATGCTGGGGATATTTGCAGTTGTTGAAACTAGTGGGTGCTTGATTTATTTCACTTAGCATGATCTCCTCCAGTTCCATCCATGTCAGTGCAAATGGTGGGTATTCATCCTTTCTGATGGCTGAGTAATAGTCCATTGTATATATGGACCATGTCTTCTTTATCCATTCATCTGTTGAAGGGCATCTTGGCTCCTTCCACAGTAAAAAACAACAACAACAACAAACAACCAAAAAACTAGTGGGTGCTACTGGTGTCTAATGGATAGAAACCCTAAACATTCTGGATTGTGCAGGGTGGCCATCCATAACAAAGACTTATCCAGCCCAAAATGGCAATAATGCCAAGGTTGAGAAAACCTGATCTGGAAGTTACATTATTTTCCTTAGTGTTTGGCTGCATGAAAACACATTGAAGTATAAATGAATACACTGTAGCTCTCAAGATGACCCTTCCTACTAGAAGTTAAAATTGCTATATGATTGGAGAAGGGTTATTTTCTTCTTACACTCATTTTGAGATAAATTAAGAATTTCAAGGGGCACCTGGGTGGCTCAGTCAGTTAAGCATCTACCTTCAGCACAGGTCATGATCTCCAGGTCCTAGGATTGAGCCGCGCATCAGGCTTCTGCTCAGGGGGGTCTGCTTCTCCCTCTCCCTCTGCTCCTTCTCCCTGCTCATGTTCTCTCTCTCTCTCTCTTTTAAATAAATACATAAATAAATCTTAAAAAAATTTTTTTTCAAAATGAAGATGATTTGACTAGAGATTACTTCCACCCGGGAGTAAAAGAAAAAACAGTTAACTAATAAAAGTTGAACTAATAAAAGATTTCCTGTGAAAATTTTTAAAAATCTAGCATTGCTTTTTAGTTCAAAAATGTCAAGTCCAACATCTCTGTATTGCTCTTGGCTTCTTCCTCATGACTGTAATATGGCTTCTGCAGCTCCATTTATCTTGTTCATGCTCCATTAAAAAAACACTTTCCCAGAAGGCCCCAGCAAACTTCTTTCCTTTCAGTGTTTAATGTTTTATCACTGTTAGTTATGACTAGATGTAAGGGAAGCTGGGAAGTGTCAATTTTTAGGTGTTCTTATTGTCATCCCATCCAGAACTGAAGTTCTTCTACTCTTTGTTGTACTAACATCTGTTAATAAAATAGCGTGGTGATTTCTTAGTTGCTAAAATAAAAATGTGCTCTTGCCATTGAAATGAAGCAAGTCCCTTGGCTTATTGTATTTGTTATCATGTTTTAGTTTTCCTTTATTGTAAATGTATATGAAAATATTTGTAGTCAGATTGATATAAATCGTGATAAACTAGAACTTAGAGTATAATAGAAGGATGTCATGAGTATTTCATAGAAATGAGTATTTATAAATGTATGACATGTCTGTTCTTGTGCAGTAATATGTAAAACCACAAATATATTACTAATACATATAGTTTAAACTCCTTCCTCTAACCTTCAGATAGCATTAGTGGTAGTTCATAATTTTTCTTAGCTCTATAAACTTCTAATAGATGCTATTACATAATAAGTTTAGATTTGCCTGGAAACAAACCAGATGAATACTCTATATGTTCTCTAGGTCTTGAGTTTTTCATGGATCATTTATAGAATCCTTTGAATATAGATGCTTTGCTGTGATTTTTAAATAAACATGAATGTAAAACTAAAAGCTTTGCAGAGAAAAAATTGTCAATCTCATAATCATTTGAAATGATTAAGAATTTTTTTTTTTTAAAGATTTTATTTATTTATTTGACAGACAGAGATCACAAGTAGGCTGAGAGGCAGGCAGAGAGAGAGAGGAGGAAGCAGGCTCCCCACTGAGCAGAGAGCCCGATGCGGGACCCGATCCCAGGACTCTGAGATCATGACCTGAGCCAAAGGCAGCAGCTTAACCCACTGAGCCACTCAGGCGCCCCATGATTAAGAATTTTTAATATTTATTTTAGAAAAAGAAATCATTGGTTGACCTGTATTCATTACCTCTAACACAAAAGCAGAACTTAATGCCTTACAAATAAAGCATATTGCTGAAATACTGTTACTGTCTTTTTTTCTTTCCAGCTATATAAAATTAGAAGAGGTAGAACCAGGCCCCAGGCCCTCTTATTTCTTTGCATGATACTTCTGCTTATTGTCCTTCATACTAGCTACATGATTTATAGTCTTGCTCCCCAATATGTCATGTATGGAAGCCAAAATTACTTAATAGAGGTAAGTACAAAATGTTTAACTTCATTATTTTGATATTTTAAAGAGGGTGGTATTTAAAACCAAATTTTAATGTGTGAAGGTTGGCATAAGATAATAGCTCATCAGATCAAGTTGAATATCACTAAAACGGGTTTCACTCCTATTTTTGAGCATATTTATATTTGTTTTATTCAGGTTTTTTTTAATAACCGCACTGAATTTTATTATTATAGTTCCTTAAATGGATCCCATGATGCCAAGCTACTGAACTTTATCTCAGCACTTTATTAAAACTCAGAGTATTTTCTCTAAAATACTATTTTAAGTAGTTTTATTAATATGGCTCCCCAAAATTTTGATGAACAAAGTATGTCTGGTCACCAGTACTGTGAATCCCACAGGAGATTCTTTAAAACATGTTTTATTTGTAGTGTTACAAAGGAAAGCAGTGACATACAAGAGAAACCCCTTACAGCAGTCAGTGGGTTTTTCAGCAGAAACTTTATCGGCCAGAAGGGAGCAGCATGATAAATTCCAAGTGCTAAAAGGAAAAAATCTACAGCCAAGAATACTCTATCCAGGAAGGCTTTCATTTAGAATAGAAGGAGAAAGAGAGAATTTCCCAGAAAAACAAATGTTACAAGCAAAACCAGCTACGTCTTTGTCATACACAATGCCATCAGCCTGTGGGTCTCAAATTCACAGTCTAGCTGCCCTCCTGCCCGAGTCAGCATGCACGGCCTGCCACCTGATCAATGTCAAGTCAGCATACCTTCACCTCACATTGCCAAGAACTCAAACTGGCACTCTCCCCCTCAAATTTCAGCCCCTGTGCTCAAGTTTGTGCACAAAAGGTGGCATAATTATAACAGCAGAACGAAGCAACCCAAAACAGTGGTACTACTTATGTGGAATGTATGATGGATAAAAGGAGTGTGCTAGGCTGAGAACATCTCCCAACAAGCACATCAAAGAACAATACACACGGTATGCTTCTGGTTAGTAAAAGAAACAAACCTGGGAAAAATAAAACAAGATGAAATCAGAGAGGGAGACAAACCATAAGAGACTCTCAAGCATAGGAAACAAACAGGGTTGCTGGAGGGGGTGGGGGGTGGAGGGTTGGGATATCTGAGTGATGGGCATTAAGGAGGGCACATGATATAATGAGCACTGGCTGTTGTACGCAAGTGATGAACCACTGAATTCTACCTCTGAAATTAATAATATACTATATGTTAATTAATTGAATTTAAATTAAAAAGAACCCCCCCCAAATTTTTATTTGTGGTTATCTGAGCTTTCTTTCAACATGATAGGTATTACCTGTTATACTCTATGTTAATTTTTCAGAAACCAGCTGTGGCTCCTGGTTGTAACTGGACAGCTAATTTGTTTTTTTTGACAGTTTAAAATATTTTGACTATATCTGACTCAGTCTTTGTGTCATTTGTTTCTTTTTCCTAAAATACCTCTCCCTCTACTTAAGAATGGAAATCAAGTATGTGTTTCAGGTTCTAGTTAGAGCCTTGCTTTAATGGAGTCTTTGATTACTAATCTATTCTGTCCAGATCACCCCTTTTTTTATACTGTATTCCTCTGTTCTTTCTTTAGTTTAACATGTAATTAGTAACAAAAATTTAACAAGCACATCAAAGTTTCCGTCAGTACTATACATAATATTACCAATGGTTGAAAAATTAGTTCATTGACAAATAGTAAGTAATAATGTAGGTGGAACAAATAAAAGGCACAAATTGTAATAGACGTACATGAGTAACCTGAGTTTGAGAAACACAGTACTAGAAAATCACCTGAATCCTATTTTCCACTTCATAAATCTTTTTATTCTCTTCTTGCCTTATTGTGTCCACCTAGTTCACTAGGTCATGCTTATTAAAGTTTTTCCTATGAATAAATGAAGTGAGATCATGGATTTGCATGAACAAAAGATAGCCTTTTCTCGTTTCACAGTGGAAAAATAAGTAGGCTGTTTCTTTGGGAAGAAGCTCTGTTGTTCAGTCCAGAATCTAAAGATTGTTGCAAAAAAGCCCTAATGTTAAAATTTACCATAAATCTTTTTCTTCTAATTGTAATCTTGTGTAAAATTTACCTTTTAGAATATTAGCTAGATGTAGTTTAATAGAAAACAGAGTATAAAATTCATAATGTGATTACTTTTTGATCCAAATATTTATTAATTTGTTTACATTTTAGCCTTATTTTTGTCTTTTAGAGCAATATAACTTATGATGACCATAAAAACAATTCAGCCTTCCCTGTGCCAAAGAGATGTGATGCTGATGCCCCTGAAGGTAAGGCAGCTCTTATCAACTATCTTAGAATTTATAACTCCATGAGGAAAGAGTTGGCTTGCATTTTTCTGTGTTAATCATTTGATGCATCTGTTCTAATATGTGGTGATAAAGGAACTTCTGGCAGGAACAAATTGGTAAGTCTTTTCAATAGAATTTCTTGGTGATCTATTGATTTCCAGTAGGGAAAGGACCGTTATAAATTAGTTACTTATCAAGTAACAAAAGGTAGTTCTTATTTATTACATTTAGTAATATAATAAGAAATCACTCTTAAATGATTGTCTTTTTCCTTGAAAAACTCAAGATAGTTTTGGTGGAACCTGTAATTCCTAGGACCAAGACCAAAAGTACCTATGACTTAGAACTTTTCATTCATACACGTCTAGTTATTTTGCTTAATAATAATAATGTTAATTATAATAGCAGTTCACTTTTAAGAACATATAATTGTGTTCCAGGCACTATGCTAAGATTTCATGTGTATTCTGAGAAAAACTCTCTGATCCTATGCTTTTAACCTCTGTTTTTTTAGAGAATATTTTTCTTCTTTCTGTTCATTAAGGTGATTTTTTTTCTTTTGAGTATTATTCTTTTCCTGATTAAGGGTTCCAGGCTCATTCTCTCAGAATTTGTGGTTCTTTTCTTCTTTTTTTTTTGTTTGTTTAAGATTTTATTTTATTTGATAGAGAGCACAAGCAGAGGGAGCATCAGAAGGAGTTGCAGAGGGAGAGGTAGAAGCAGGCTTTCCATGGAGCAGGGAGACCGCTCAGTCCCAGGACTCTGGGATCATAACCTGAGTAGAAGACAGACTTAAAACCAACTGAGCCACCCAGGCATCCCTGCAACTTTTTCCCTACTTTTATCTTCAAAATGCTTTTATATCAGGATAAGTAATATGTCAGATACAGTAAATTTCTTCATAAATCACTCATGGGTACCATTATATAAAGATAAATTCTGAGTTTTACTACAGACTGTGATGGAGTAATAGGAAGAATAAGCATGGAATACAGAGAAAGCCCAGAGGGAAAGTAATTACCTCTACCTGGAGGAGATCACTGTGCAGTGGTAGTCAAAAGAAGGGTTTTTGGAAAAATGACATCAGAGCTGCATTTAAAGGTTAAAGCAGAATTTATCTGCTGTGTGCATCAAGGGAAGTTGTTTTGAGCAGAGGAACAAAATACACAAAATTGTCTTAAACTATATTATGGGTATGTGTTTAAAGAATTTAAAACATTGTTACTGTTTTGTATTTTATATTACAGGCATAGGAGGTTGGAGGGAGGGAGGAAATGAGATTGAAGAGTTAGGCGTCAGATTGCAAAATGTTTTAGAAAGTAAAGAGTCAGTGAAGGGATTTTTTGTTTGTTCTGTTTTTTCAGTGAAGGGTTTTAAACTAGAAAGTAGAAGTTATGATCTGGTTTATTGTCAATAACATAATGATAACAGTTATATAGAGCCTGGATTTGGGACCAAAGCATAGATCAGATGGGAGACATAGCCAGAAAGAGCTATCACAGTAATCCAGGAGAAATGGTAGAAGCCTGAATTAAGCAGTGGTAATGAGCATATGAAATGAAGAAAGAAATTCAGGGGTGAATTAAGAGGATTTCTGATTGTTTGGATCCAGAGCAATTTCGAGAAAGACAGTAGATTCTAGAATAACCCTGTAGTTACTGAGTAGTTTGGTAAATTTTGGTATCAGCGCACTGAGATAAAAATACTAAGATTAGAGAAAATTGTAAGAAATGATTAGTTGACCTGAGATATCTCCAGAACATTGAGGTGGAGGTTTCATAGGCAGTTGAATGTATACGTAAGGAACTGAGAGGGAAGAGAGTGAGTGAAAGGAGCACAGAGACTGGACCTCAGAAAAAGTGTTATCTGAGGGGAATCGGAAAAAGAAGGTATAGAGGAGAAGACTAACAAAAAGTGAGAAAAATGTTGATGAAGAGAAATCTAATTGCATTGAATAAAAATGCATTTAAGTCATTGACTGAGTTTATATTAGTTTTCATGGAAATTCTTCATAGAGATTGAGAGAGATTAGGCAGAAACTAAATAAGGCATGCAGGGTCAAGGAAATTTTTGTTTCTCTTTTTTTTTATTTTTCTTTTCTTTTCTTTTTTTTTTTTTATAGATTAGGAGAGACTTCAGGGATGATGGGATGAAACTAATGGAATAGGAGAAGCTGAAAAATATCAGAAGGGCTGAATGATGGGACAATATACAGTTC
This sequence comes from Enhydra lutris kenyoni, assembly GCF_002288905.1. Taxonomy (NCBI): domain Eukaryota; kingdom Metazoa; phylum Chordata; class Mammalia; order Carnivora; family Mustelidae; genus Enhydra; species Enhydra lutris. The sequence goes on from NW_019154112.1 coordinate 11,811,486, forward strand.
TAGAGGAGAGAGTATTAAGAACATCCAAGACAGGGTGCTTTAGATAAAATGAAGGGTACCTCCTCTAGGTTGTAAGGAACTACTCAGATAGTAATTTCTTAGTGAGTATGGACAGGAAGTTGTCATTTGTATCTGATTGTCTTAGTTTGCTGTGAAGTGTGAGTTCACGTCACATGCTGAGAATTGAGTAGGCCATTGGGGCACATAATTGAGGAAAGTGGCAAAAGTTTTTGATAGGTCATGGAAGTTAATAAAGAGGGAAAATAAATCAGTGATAGATAAATATGTCAGGGGATAGAGATGAAGTTATCAATTTGTGTTTTTATTGAACAGATCTGTACAACCAGTGTGATTATTCTCCATCAACGCTTAGTTGTCTAGGGAGGGTAGTTTGAAGGATTAAAGTAAATGCAAAGCAAAAGAGTGACAGAATAAAGTGACCAACCACAGAGCCTCGGATGCATAAGGAAATAAGGGAAGAGACAAAAACTGGGATAAAAGAACAAAATAGAGAAGAGATGGGAAAACAAATCCAGTGAGACATCTTTTGTCGCCTAAAGAAATAATAGTAAAATATTTCTAGTTTAAATAAATATGACTTTCCAGTTCTCCTTTTGTAATGACTTTAGTCCCAGATTTTTTTCTTTGAAATGTACACATACATCACATCACAGAGTGGATAGTTGAAATGCTTTGGATTGTCATTTTTAGCTAAGTGAAAATAGAATGAAATATTACTGCTGAGTTGATTTGTAATTTTTTTTTTTTTGAGCTAAGAAGACATTGACCCTAAATATCTAAAATAGATTCTGCTTTAAAAGTTCTTATGGCAGTATTGAAATCTTAGCAGGAAAAATAAATAAAAACAAAATAAGATTTCAAAATTATGTTGCACTGGTAAAAGGAATTCAGATGCTCCTGTACTGCTGAACTGAGTGAATTTGTGTATTATAGCTCAATAAGCTTCAGTCAGATGATACGCTTGACCATAATTTTTTATGAATCCTATTTAGCATTTTTCTTTTTCAGTCTGATCTCATTTACAGTAGTTAAAATGACTCTCTCTGAACTGTTGAATATTTTTCTTAAATATTTCAGTTGACTTATCCTTTGAAATGTTACTTTGCAGTACAAAACATACCCTTTAGGTTTATGATTTTGATTAATTTTTCTCAACCTTTTCTTTTGTTCTCTAGCTCATCCTTAGGTTCTTGGCAGAAATATCATTGATCTGGGGTAGTAGGGTAGATTCTTTTAAATAAAAATAGTGATGGAGAAAGATGAGCAGATTAGGACATGAGATTTGATACATAGGGTGGGGAGTGTGTGGAATATATAATTACAGGCTGCTATGACTGCATCCATTTGAACACAAACTTGGAAATCTCAGCATACAGAGAAAAAAAAAACTCTTATTTTGACATTTTGGTGGGCACATTTGACTAGAGTAGATGGTGCTATCATATAAATATACCATAAGACACTTGATGGCACCTTTGTTATATGTCTGTTGCAAATAACAGAATCTTTAAGCGTGAGCTTTAGATTTAGAAGCAAAAATTACGGGGCGCCTGGGTGGCTCAGTGGTTAAAGCCTCTGCCTTTGGCTCAGGTCATGATCTCAGGATCCTGGGATCGAGTTCCGCATTGGGCTTTCTGCTCAGCAGGGAGCCTGCCTCCTCCTCCTGTCTCTCTCTGCCTGCCTCTCTGCCTACTTGTGATCAGTCTGTCAAATAAATTAAAAAAAAAAAAAGAAGCAAAAATTACAATGTTATACTTAAAATTATTTCTGAAAAAAGATAATCTCCCTGGAAAGATATTAAAGCAGCAGTTTCTAAAAATACATATATGAATCTCTTATCAGTCAGTGTATTTTAGAGACTTTTTTCCTTAAGTAATACTTTGTTCATGTATGAGATAGTCTTGCACTTATTAAGCATATAGAAAACTTTACTGACACCCTAGTTTTAAGTGCTTATAGTATCTAAGATTCAAAAGAGAGTCATTCATCTAAAAATAGTTAGGTTTTTCTGTTTAAAATAACCTCTTCAGAATAGAATAGTTGAGCAGATTTATGAGGAATACCTATCATACTATGTTTATAAAGTTCTCCTAAAGTGACAGTATTATATAATTTATCTTGACAGGTAGTGCATTGTTGACATGTTTAAAGTGAGTCAACTTGGCAAATCAGAAATCAAGTTTTGAATTTTGTATGCCATTTTGGCAAAAAGGATGTTTGCATTCCAGTTTTATATTCTTTAATTGCTATTTAATCTAACAAACATTAATACACAATTTATGTGTTAATGTGAATAAAATAGTTAAACACAGAATTATTACAAGTAACATAAATGTACATAAATACTTGAATCAAAATAGGAAGATGAGAGATCATTGTCCCTTAATGGATAAACACAATAGGCATTTTGAGTACTACTGGGGTAGATTTTGGAAAAGTGTCAGAGAAACACAGATACCTATTATATGTCTCTCTGCCATTGAATAGCATACAGCCTAATGGACTTCGATATGAAAATAAATAATTGTAATAGAAGGAAAAGTAAGTGTCAAGCTATAAAGCAATGATAGACAAAGTGCTGTGGGAAAGCAAGAGGGGATAATGATTTATTCTGCCCAGGGGCCAGTATAACATTTCAGCTGGGCCCAAAAGCGTAAGTTAAATAAATCTAAATGAGCAACAACAACAAAAAATTGGAGGATATTCCAAGCAGAGAAGGCACCTGCATTAACAAGGCCTAAAGACATAAATATATTTGGCATGTTATAGTAACAATAAATTATGGCAGGAGCATTGAATATGCTCCAGTGAGGGATGAAGGAAGATAATATGTTTCCAAATGACTATTTTTAAAAATCCATGAATCCCAAGTCTTAGACTTGTGCTGTTCTATTTAATTCTCTTTTCTTGACATAAATTTGTGTTGACTTACTTGGAACTGGAAATGAAGTGATCTGTATAAGTCAAACTTGATTTTTGTTATTAGGTTATTCTGGTTAAGTATATTTGTAAATATATATAGCCGGTCTTAAATAATCAAATGATCTATATAATTTTGATTTTAGCTTTAGGATATAATTTTACTAGGACAAATGGTTAAGATGACTCAAGTTAGCTGGTGATGCTAAAATAGAAGTTGATGTGTTAAACTAAACCACATGAATTACAAAAAACTGAGCAGACTTAAAAAGCCAAAGTGAGATTATAATTATATACACTAAGTACAAAGGGAAAGTGAGAATTACTTTGAATCACTAAAGATAATGTTGGAAAAAAGTTAATAAAGTAAAATGTGTATGATACTTAAGAAAGTTGTTAAACACTAAATTCTGCAGTAAACAAGCCCATCATCAAGACATGATTCAAAATACGGTCTCTATAAGTAAAACTTGTTTAGGTCTCTGTGTTGCCAGCAAATAAACAGGTTGACCTGTTTTCTTAGAACCTCAAGTACCTGTCCTTCTAAAAACATTTATCCAACATAGTATGTCTGGGTTAGAGAATTTTTTTTCTCCCCATTTTCTCTGTGAGAATTACAGAAATGGAAATACAGGCCACAAAGAGATACATAAATTGTAAACTGTTTTAAAATACAAATTACAATGTTAAATCAAAAACAACAAAAAACAAAAAACAACCTTTAGAGAGGCCATCTAACTCAGGTAATCCTCTTTATTGCAGATACAGAAACTAAAGCCCTAGAAAATGACAATTAAAAGGTGTACAGATGAGACTTGGGGCGATAATGCAAGTGTCTGGATTCCCAGTTTTTTTTTTCTTTAATTTAGTTAATTAAGGTATTATGTATTATTGGTTTTAGGGGTACAGGTCTGTGATTCATAAGTCTATATAATACCCATTGCTCATTATAACATGTATCCTCCCCAGTGTCCATCACCCAGTTACCCCATCTCTTTACCCCTGTCCCCTCCAGCAACCCTCAGTTTGTTTCCTATGATTAAGAGTCTCTTATGGTTTGTCTCCCTCTCTGGTTTCATCTTTTTTTCATTTTTTCCTCTCTTCCCTTATGGTCCTCTGCCTTGTTTCTTAAATTCCATATATCATTGAGATCATACGAAAATTGTCTTTCTCTAACTGACTTATTTTGTTTAGCATTATACCCTCTAGTTCCATCCATGTCATTGCAAATGGCAGGATTTCTTTTTTTTTTTTTTTTCCTGATGGCTGCATCATACTCCAGTGTGTGTGTGTGTGTGTGTGTGTGTGTGTGTGTATACACACATATATGTACGTACACACACACACACACCCCACATCTTCTTTTTCCATTCATCTCCCAATATCTTTTTTTAGGTACATTCTATGTTTTGTGTTTTATTTGCATTGTCTGTCCTTTAAATTTTAAAAATAAGACTGTTACTGCTTTTTTAATGGAGATAGCCATTTGAAGCCATGAGAGAATGAAAGTCACAGACAATATAAAGGAAATTCAGAGGTTGAGGAACTGAAACTAGATTATTGGAGAAGGAAACATAAGAATCTGGAAAATGAGAGATGAAAGCCAGAATACTATAGCATTATGGTATCCAAGAGTGTTGTACCCATGAGTCAGTAGTGCTGATGCTTCAGAGAGAGATTTAACAAGCAAATCTTAAACCTTTGAGAATGCAGTTTTAGCAGGTTGAGTATGGGGCTAAAGTAGTAGAGAATTAAGTAAAAAGATTTAACAATGAAGATAGTTATCTTACCTTGATGCAGTTTTGGTTTGTGATTTTTGTCATGCTTATCTACATGGCCTTTAAAAATCCCATATATTTAATGGCACATGAACTAAAAGCATGGATATATTACCGAAGCTGTATATCAGTTTAATTTCTAGTATGAAATCATATTAAAATGCATTCAGGAGCTTGCTCTTTGGCCAGGTCCTTGAGTCTTTTTGCAAAGTTAATGTATTCTTAATTTCAGATCTCTATTTCCTTAATTCATGCATTGAAGAAGAACATAAAGTTCAGTTTTGAATCATTTTTATTTGAGAATTCCTTAAAATCCAAGTGGAGGTCTTGAGTTAGAATTTGAATTGGATCTAATGTTCTGGAGAAGTTTATGCTGGATTAGTCAGGGTTTGATGTGAGACTGGATGAGAGATCATCAATAGACTGAGTATAAATGGAGAAGAGGTACAAGGACTGAGCTCTGTGACTATCCAATGGTAAGAGGTTAGAGAGAAGAGCAACCAGAGAAGAACTAAGAACAGACAAACAGTGAGGTAGCTGGAAAATTAGGCAAGGGAAGAGTGAACCATTTCAAGTGCTAGCATTTGTCATATTAAAAGAGAGAGAGAAAGAAACTGGATTTAAACAGATGATAACAGTAGGAAAAGGGGGACTGTTAAAATAAGGAAAACTTCTCTGACCGTGAGATCGGTAATTGTTTCAAGATCAGGCAGAAAAGGGTTTTTTTTGGTTTGTTTGTATGTTTTCTAGGTAGGGAAGAGTAAATAAGGCTAGAAAGATCCAGGTGTTAGGGAGTAGGATGATCAGAGAATGTTTTTCCCTGAGGTTAGTGAAGAGGTGTGTTGTTCAGGAGTGGGTGTAGGCTAGGGTAAGCCAAATTTCAGGTGTCTAGGGAAGGAGAGGATTTTAAATTTTGGGCAAGTCAATTAATAAGCCTTTTGCTTTGATTGACCAGTGTGGACAAACAGCTGAGGTAATCTTTTTTGAAGCAGAGACTGGGAATCTAGAGAGCCTATGTCTGGTTTGTCAAAGGTAAGCATGTAGGGGACATCCATGAGTCTTAACCAAGTCCTATGGGAAGGGGAGTTCTTGCAGTAAATGCACAAAGAGTAGAGAGATTTCTTTAATCATGTTTCCAGAATCACAGGGCTCTGGTCAAGTTCAGCATTGTCAGGATAAATCAGGTAAGACAAGGACTAGGAAATGACTCTTGGTGGGGTTAATTGGGTGACTGACAAGAACAGTTCTGATGGGATTGTGGGGCAGAAACCTGATTGGAGCAGGTTAAAGATGGAATGGGGACTGGAGTAGCTTAAAGTTTGAAATAATTATCAAGAAAAAATAACTGCTGAGTAAAGTAACCAAATTTCTTGAAAGTATCAAAGTGCTGATAAGGTCTTAAGACAAAAATCTCAGTTGTTCTCAGTCATCATCATTAGACCAGCAGCATCTGGGAACTTGGGAACTTGTTAGAAATGTAAATTATTAGACCCCACCTTAAACTTTCTGAATCAGAAACTCTAGGGATGTAACCTAGCAGTCTGTTTAAATAATTGCTCCAGGAGGGGTGCGTGGGTGACTCAGTCAATTAAATGTCCAACTCTTGGTTTCAGCTCAGGTCATGATCTTAGGGGTCGTGGGATGGACCCCTGGGTCGGGCTTTGGGCTCAGAGTGGAATCTGCTTGAGATTCTTTCCCTCAATCTCCTCTACCCCCTTCCCACCCCACATGCGCACTCTTTCTCTCTCTCTAAAATAAATAAATAAATCTTAAAAACAAAAAAAAATCTCTCCAAGTGATTCTGATGCTGCATTGGTCTGAGTGAAGGAAAGAAACCAGAACAAAGTAGTAAGTAGAGTGCTGAGCTGCTTTGTTCTGAGGGTACTTACCAAATCCAGTGATTTAAGCTCCAATTTTCACAGCCTTTTGAGGCAAAAGGAACAGAAAATAATAGAGCAGTCCTGTCCAATGAAAATATAATGTGAATCATATACATGATTTAAATTTTTTTAGCAGTCTCATTAAAAGAGAAACTGATGACTTTGATTTTATTAAATGGCATTATATTTAACCTACTTATATCCAAAATATTGTTTCAACATGTAACTAACATAATGTTTTACTGAGATACTTTATATCCTTTTTCATACTAATCTTCAAAATTTGGTGTATATTTTGCACTTAAATAACACCATAATTCAAACTCCAAATTTTCATCATCTAAATGAAACAATTTATTAAAGTAAAATACAGTTCTACCAAAGCAATAAAGTTGTGTTTTATGAAAAAATATTTTATACTGCTTCAGTTTTTAATTTATATTTGAATTAAAATTCAAAATAAAGTTAGAAATTCGGTTCCTTAGTAGTCACATGTGAATTATTTAATAGACATGTTACTATTATATTGGACATGCAAATGTAGAGCACACATGGGTGGTGGCATCTTGTAGATGCATGTGTCCTCTTGTAAAGCTGAGCCCTTCCATCTCCCAAGTATTACATTACTATCTGAGGTGAATAAGTAGCAAAGTTATATTACTTGCAGAAAACTGAAGGCAAAGTTGGCCTTAATGTCAAGAACAGGAAGGTAAGAATCACATCCCCATGAAACTGTAACTACAGAACTACCAGCTCTTTGCAGATTTGCAGTCTACATACCCATCACCAGAGTGAATTTGTTTCATTGTCATCTCAGACTGGCATACTAGGCACAGGGCACAAGTAAATATAAAATGCTTAGCAAGGGATGTACCTTAATTCTCGGCCTCAAGGAATTCCTGCAAAGGAACACAAATGAAGACATTGGAGCCAAATATTTAAGCACACAAGGCAACAAAACACCATGAAAGAAAGGTAGAAGAAATAGCAGGCAGCAAGAAGAGACTTGCTAAGACCAGATATTGGAATTATCAACACAGATTATAGAACAGTAAGTTATGATAAAAGGAATAAGACCAGATCAGAATATTGGCAGGGAACAACAAACAGAATAAATAAAAGAAAGTGTGACAGATTTATAATGGACCCAAATATAATATTTAGAAATGAACATACAGTTATGGGAATTAAACACACTTCAGGGAACTATAGTTTAAAACCACAGTAAGTTCTGCGTACTTGAATATTAGTTGTAAGAGGAAATGTAGTAGCTGTCATATCTATACATCAGAGAAACTGGGCAGTGTATGTATCAGGTGAACAAAATTACCATCGCTGAAGGGCAGTGCATGACATACCTAAGGATATGACACCCTGAGAAGAACAGAGAGCATGATTCAAATCATGAGGAAATATGAGACAAAACCAAATTGACAGTTGACAAGCATGGTATAAAGTGAGTAGCTTGTATGGTTTAAAAATGTCAAGATTTTCATAAAAGACAGGTTGAGGAACTTACTGATTAGGCATGTTAACCAAAAGTAATACATGATCGTGGAGTGGATCCAATACTAGAGGATAAAACTTCTAGAAAGAATACATTGGGATAAATGGCAGAGTTAGAATATTAACTGTAAAGTTTTAAAAATATAGTATCAATGTTAAAATTCTTCAGTAGCTATACTGACTGCGGTTATGTAAGAAAATATCCTTCTGCTTAAAAAAATGATGAAATATTAAGTCACCATACATGGTTCAGAAAACATAAGTGTGTATATATTGAGAGAATGATAAAAGGGGGAAAAAACCACATGAGACCTGCTGTACACCACCAAATGACAACTTTTTTAAAAACGTAGTCCCAAGTATAGGCCAAGATATGAAACTCCTAAAGATAATCATTTCTAGCTTCTGTTTAGGGGGTAGTAAACATTATACTATTTATATAATTTCACGTTATTTTTATACTGTTAAAAATTTACACTTAAATGTTATTTTTCTTAAATTCCATAAATTTCAGTTTATATCCAGGTTCGACATGATGTATTTGCCCTACAAAATGACAGAACACATTTTGAACGTAAAAGTTAGTGAATTCCCTAAGCAATTTAGAATAGAAGGTATAACTTTTTATGAAAGTGAGTTAATCTTTGTTGTTTATTTTTAATTTTGAATCTGCTACAAAATAATTCATCTCTCATATTTTCCTGTCACTTCTGGTATAAATTTCTAGCATCAGATAAACCTTGATTTAATTATAGACCTATTCAATCATGTAAAATGAGTTATTCTTTGGCTAGGTTTACAGAACGTATTCCTATTGAGGCTCTATGCAGAAGGACAGTTTATATCCACAAAGAACATATTAAAAACTCTTCAGAAATTAAACCTCTTCTCTAAAGGCACATAGTACTTTAAAACTTACTAAAGAGGGGCGCCTGGGTGGCTCAGTGGGTTAAGCCGCTGCCTTCAGCTCAGGTCATGATCTCAGGGTCCTGGGATCGAGTCCCGCATCGGGCTCTCTGCTCAGCAGGGAGCCTGTTTCCCTCCTCCTCTCTCTGCCTGCCTCTCTGTCTACTTGTGATCTCTCTCTACTTGTGATCTCTCTCTGTCAAATAAATAAAATCTTTAAAAAAAAAAACAAAAAAAACTTACTGAAGAATTTTTTCATATTTTTAATAATCCAGTAAGTGCAAAGATTATATTCTATATTTGGTAATATAATCCAACTGCTTTAAACAATTTAAGATTTTTCTATAAATTTATTACCTATTTTTAATGATAGAACAATTTTTACATTTTCTTATGTGAAGCTTTTGCTTTGAAAGCTATGAGCTGAAACAGGTGGATTTTCTAACTAAAGTGGTTTCTTATGATCATGTCAGCAACCTAGCCTTTTTTCTGAAAACTTTGCAAATTTATTCTTTTAACTCTAGCATATTGTCCACTACAGAGTATATTTTAACAATACATGATAGACTATCTAAAGTCCAAACTATTCCCAAATGCTCATCAATAAATTTTAAACCCTTTTTAATCTCATAAAAGGTAGGGAACTGACACCAATATAATGTGCTAATGTTCAGTAATTCTGGGCACAGAAATATTTCCCTATCCCTGTATTAAATAATACTGAGAACAAAAATAGTTAATCTGCTTCCTTTAGGAAATGCTCCTGACCATGAAACTACTAAAATAGCTTTGTGGCTCAGTAGGACTTACTTCAAGACTTCTCATTTCATTATATCCACTAATCCAAAACTTACATCATACATTTAGCCCAATTCTACCCTGTTCTTCACCTTTCAAAGCCTTAATTAAAGTGGTCCAGCCCATTCCAATCCCTTAAATTTTTATAAATATCCTATTTTTCTCTTTCTTGTTTTCCCTTACTACATTTAGTCTAATAAACTTAGCTTTGCTAGTTGACAATAAACCTAATCACGCTGAATAATTTAAGGAGGATTAATAATATAGTCAGTAGATTCAGAATCTTAAATCTCTGTTCTTGTTTTCTGCCTGCTGGTTTACCTATATGGAAATGCATGTCCTGCCAACCCCTCAAACCTCAAGTCTAAGACTGAACTCCTTTTCTTCCCTCTCCTACTTTTCCCACCTGTCACCATCATGTCATGGGGTAGGAGAAGTTGTCCTATTCCCTTTCTGTGCCCACAACTACTTTCTCAATTGGAAGTCTTGAAATCATATTCACATTTTTTTGCCCTTTGAATAGCTAACCAGTTCCCAAGTCCCACTGATAGAAATAGCAAACAAAAAGAAACAACTGGATGATTATCCATCAGTGAGAATACTTGAAATAACATTACATACAATGTAATGATATAGCTTTATTTTTCAATATAGAAAAATATATACTGTATGATGATATGATGGTAGGTAGAACAGTGTATCTATTACCTCATTTTTTATGCTGTTGCACATAAACACATTAGAAGTCTGGCTGCTTTCTCAAGGAAATGAAATTTGGAGTAAAGACAGAAAGTGAATATTTACTCCTTTTTAATAAATAGATATTACTCTTTTTTAATAAATAGATTTTATTCTATTTAAATTTAAATTTAAAGACCTTGTTAAGCCTTTTTATGGATAAAAATAATGACAGATAAAATAGTGGCATACATCTACCGTACATACTGGTTTTAGAGAAGACTTTTTTGTCCCATTTTATTGAAATGTGGGAGTAGGTTGGGTAGTTACTGAGACTTTGAAAAATTTAATTCTGGAATTCTTAGTACCGTCATTTCGCCCAGGTATTAAGGAGGAGCACTGGGTGGGCTGCATAAACAGTGAATCTTGGAACACTGAAAAAAATATATAATTTTTTAAAATGGGCCAAAGTTGACACACCCATCCCGAAAGAAGATATGCAAATGGAAAATAAGCATATAAAAAGATACTTAACATAATATATCTTTAAGGAATTGCAGATTAAACCAGTGAAAAATTTCACACTAAAAATTATCTGACAAAACCAAATGCTGGCAAAGATGTAGAACAACAGGAACTCATTCGTTGCTGATGGAAATGCAAAGTTGTACTGCCATCTTGGAACACAGTTTGGCAGGTTTTTTTTTCTTTTTAAAACATTTATTTGAGAGAGAGCATGCAAGCGGGAAGGGCAGAGGGAGAGAGAGAATCCCAGGTGGACTTGGGGGTGATCACAAAGTGTGATGCAGGGCTCTATCCCACAGCCCTAAGATCACAACCCAATCTGAAACCAAGAGTTAGTCACTTAATCAACTGCACCATCAGGCACCACTGGCAGTTTCTTGTAAAACTAAATAAACTTGGTCTTTTCATACAATCCAGCAGGTATGCTCCTAGGTGTTTATCCAGCTGTGTTGAAAGGTTATGTCTGCACAAAAATCTGTGCATGAATGTTTGTAGTTGCTTTATTCATAATTGCCAAAACTTTGAAGCAACCAAGATATCCTTCATGGTAAATGGACAAATTATGGTATTTCCATACAATGGAATATTACTCAGTAAAGAAGAAGAAATGACCCACCAAACCACACAAAAGAATGAAGGAATATATATATATATATATATATGTATATATATATATATATATATACACACACACACACACACACACACACACACATATGTGTGTGTGTATATATATATGTGTGTATGTATATGTATGTATGTATAGTAAGGCAAAGGAGGCAGTGTATGAACACTACATAATTTATGATTCTAGCTCTGTTCTGGAAAAGGCAAAACTGTAAAGACAGAGAAAAGATCACTGGTTGTCAGGGGTTAGAGTGAGGTAAAATAAGATGGATAGGTGAAACAGGAGATTTTATTTTATTTATTTATTTATTTATTTTAAAGATTTTATTTATTTATTTGACAGATATCACAAGTAGGCAGAGAGGCAAGCAGAGAGAGAGAGAGAGGAGGAAGCAGGCTCTCCGCAGAGCAGAGAGCCCGATGCGGGGCTCGATCCCAGGACCCTGGGATCATGACCTGAGCCGAAGGCAGAGGCTTTAACCCACAGAGCCACCCAGGTGCCCCGAAACAGGAGATTTTAAACCAGTGAAGCTATTTGGTGTGATACTGTAGTGGTGGATACAGGAGGTTATGCATTTGGCAAACCCCATAGAACTTTATAACATAAAAAATTTTTTTTTTCAAAAATTGAATTTTAATGTAAACTATGAACTTTAGGTAATGTGTCAGTATTATCAGTTGTAACAAATGTACCACACTAATGCAGAATGTTAAAAGGAGAAACTATATGGGAGAGGTTTATGAGAACTTCAGTACTGTTACCTCAATTTTTCTGTAAACTCAAAAATGTTATAAAAGTCTATTAAGTGTTTAAGAATCACTTTTTGTTTGTTGCACCTTTGGTTCTAATAAACACATGTAAAAATAACTAGTGTCCATCAGTAGGAGATTGGCTTAATGAATTATTTACCTCCATACTTGGAAGTATTGTACTCTATCTATAGCCATTAAAATGAAGTTATATGTGTTATATATAAAATGAAATCATTTCTTAAATGCTTAAAGTAGTCTACAGGATGTGTGTTGTATTTTAATTGAAATTAATGTTCAGGTTGCAGATATTGTGTATGGTAGATACTCTTTTGAAACACACACACCCCTCAGCATACACCTTTTGGACAGGATTTGTAAGAATTAGTGGTAGTTACCACTGAGGGGTGGAACTGAAGACTTAGGGGTTAGTAATGAGGCTTATTCAATTTTTAAATTTCTATCCAACCTTTGTACCTAATTTTAAATGCCAGTTTTTTTAAGGGTGTCTTTCTTTTCTGTCCCCATTTGGTAATAGACCTTTTCCCAACTTCTCATGTTTCTTGTCTCCCTTGAATCTCCTGTTTTATTCAAGCTAGCCTTATTGTTCCATATGTGTGGGAGGGTTTTTGTATATTTTCATTTCAGACAGTACACTGCTAGCATACAGAATACAGCTAATTTTTGTATGTTGATCTTGTATCCTGCGGTCTTTTAAAATTCATTTATTTGTTCCGATTGTTTTATTGTAATATTCTTAGGATTTTCTGTCTATAAAATGTCATCTGCAGAGGTATATATATATATATAGAGAGAGAGAGATAGGTCTCTCTCTCTCTTTCTATATACACACACACACACACACACACACATACACATATGACAAGAAGTGGCAAGAGTTATCATCCTTGGGGCACCTGGCTTGCGAAGTCAGTTAAGCTGTCAACTCATGATCCCAGGGTCCTAGGATCAAGCTCCAAGTTGGGCTCCCTGTTCAGTGTGGAGCCTGCTTCTCCCTCTCCTCCCCGCTTGTGCTTTCTGTCTCTATTTCTGTCTGTCTCTCTCTCTCTAAGTAAATAAAATCTTTAAAAAAAAAAAAAAAAGTGAACATCCTTGCTTTTTCCTTGCTTTTAATGGGAAAGCTTTTAGTGTGTCACCATTAAATATAATATTAGCTGTATAAGTTTTGTAGATACACTTAACAGATTGAGGACTATCCCATGTATTTCTAATTTATTGTGCCTTTTTTTTTTTAATAAAAGTGTGTTGCATTTGGTCGAGTGCTTTTTCTGTGCCTGTTGAGATCATGTGGTTTCTGACCTTTTTTCTGTTAAAACATTGTATAATATTGATTTCTTTATGTTGAATCAACCTGTATTCCTTGGATATATTGCACATGATTATGTACATAATTTTTTTTTTTTTACACATGTTGCCCAATTTGGTTTGCTAATATTTTGTTTAGGACTCTAGCAGTCATTTTTATAAGGAACATTAGTCTATAGTTTTCATTTTTTTGTGATTGTATTTGACTGGTTTTAGTATCAGAGTAATACTGGTATCATAGATTGAGCTAGGAAGTCATCCTTCCTTTTCTTCCTTTCTTTTTTGGAAAAGTTTGTAAAAGATTGGTATTAATTCTTAACCTTTAGTAAAATTCACTAGTGAAGTCATCTTTTTGGGTAGTTTATTTTTTGCCTGTTACTTACCAGTTCTTATGGCCATAATATTAATTGGTTGCCTGTAGTTTTTTGACAGACACTCCTGAGAAGGGATTTTTGTATTGTGTGAGCTTCAGTTCTTGTCAAACAGATGGTCTTGCAAGTGGGATCTTCCATGGAATTAACCAACAGGTCAAATAATAACAATACTCTGCGAATGAGACTTTGAAAGAGCTCCATCCCCTTTTTGTTTCCTCAGGTGGCTGCTAGGCTTCTGGCTTTTACAGACTATCTTTCAAGGCTCTACCATACACTAGAGAGAAGTGTTTGGGACTACAAGTTAAAATGCCATAATGCTCTGTGTTCTTACTGAGAATCAGTCATTTTTCTTGGTAAATGTCCTTAGGTTGTTGCATGGCTTTGGTAAATTTCCGTAGTGTTGAAAAAGTTGATTCTGAGAATTTATGCCAGTTTCTTCATTGCTTTTAGGGAGGAGAGGATTTTCAGACGTTCTTACCCTCTCTCTCTTTACTGATGTCACCTCTATAGCTTAATCTTTATTTCAAAATTGACATTATACCTAAGAGTGGGATATTTAGGTCAGTTCAAGGGGGTCATCACTGACATGATTCTGGAAGTGCTAATTTAGGGTCTCATTGAAATGTATGTTGTTTTCTTGGTTTTTGTAAAAGTTATATTTTTTACATTCTGTTTTCTGTTGGGTGGCTATGATTAAACAATGTAACTTTTGGTCATTCATCCCAACAGATTGGGAAAATAGTCCAGGATTTTTTTTTCCTTTTTTTTTTTCTTTCCCCAAAATGTACATCAAGGAAAGGGAATTTTAACTTCTGCTGTTTCTGTGTTATGTCTTTGTACTACTAATTGGCATCTGGCAGTTATATGCCCTCATGCTACAAACTATTTCTTATTAGCAATCTATTAGGAAATAATTTGTTTCAGTTGTAGATCCTCAGTGTAATTATATTGTCTTCTGGTTCACCTAGGTATCAAATAAAGGTGCTCAAATCTAGTAGAAAAAGATTGTGTAGGCTCTTTTATACCTTCTACTAATGAACTTTTGTTACTATAAAGGGGTCATTTCAAACTTCTTTAGCAATGAGACCTTTTTTTAAGATTTAGTTATTTCTTTTAGAGAGAGGGAGAGCAGGTGATCACAAGTAGGGGGAGGGGCCGAGGGGGGAAGGAGAGCGATAAGCAGATTCCATGCTGAGCAGGGAGCCTGTTGTGGGGCTCAAGCCCATTACCCAGAGGTCATGACTTAGCCAAAGTGAAGAGCTAGCTGTTCAACAGCCAGCTACCCAGAAACACCAGCAGTGATACCTTTTTTAAATAAATGAATTCTCACATGAAATTCCAGTATGTAAAATACATACAAGTGGTGTTTTCTATTTCAGGTAATGACTATATCCTTTTTGGTTCTCTCTTACCAGTTTTCTTTCCCAGTGGTTCCAGAGGCACTCTTTCAGAACTGAAGAATATTCTAGAACACAGCCTAAAATTTATTCCAAAATTCATCTTTATATGTGGGGAGGCTGATGTGTTACTATTTTGTTTCATTTATCCTGGCAGAATTCTAAAGTATACTTTAGCAGTTATGTGGAATAAGATGAAAATCACCTTCACATTCATGATATTATCCATCTATTCCTATCAATTCCAATTCTTTCTCCAAAAGAGAAGCCCAAAACACTTAATTGTGCTTAATCAGAATCTTCTTTTTTTGTTCTGATTTTGTGGATTCTTCAGCCTTCTTGTTGCTAGAAGTTAGAGAAGATGTCAGGTAAAAAAAGAGCCAAGGTTATTACTAACATAGATTGCAGCCCTTTTTTTTATTCCTTAGAGACCCAGTTTCAAAAATTTTTCACTTGTTTTTTACTATCTCTTATGTAAAGTTCATATGGTAGAAGGAAATGTATTCTACCAATTACAATGCTTAATACATTTCTTCCCAGAAATATTATTAAGGTGACAGTTTCTTCAGTGCTGTTAATACTTTCTATTTCAGGAATAGTAGCAGTTATATAGACTTTTCTGGGCCATGGTATTAAGATATAGATAGATATACACACACATACAAACACACACAAAACATGTAGACAAAAACTGTAAATTATATGCTTGTGTGTGCATGTGTATATATGTGTGTGTATATACCTCTGTGTGTGTGTGTGTGTGTGTGTGTGTGTGTGTGTGTTTATATAAAAATTCCATGGGAAATGTTCCACGTTCCCTTTTTTAATAACAGGTTTATATAACTTGATGAGTTTCATGGGTTTGGTTTTTTATGTATGTATGTAAGTCTTAATTTAGTTTTCAGTTATCTTTGAAGTTTATATTTCATTGTAACTGAATATAAACCTTTTATATGGCCTAGCAGAATCTCATTTGTTTACTTACTAATTAAGACTTTTAAATACTTTGTCTCTTTTGTGTATGTGTTTTCAAACAGTCTCATAATGAAAATTTAGATGACAAATGTCTAAGATTACTAAATTGAAATAGACATTGGATCATTGTGTTTAGATCATTGTCATATGCTTGCAACTCATATTGAGCATAATGGTTTTGTGCTTTTAATATCAACTTCTAGAACTATATTTTAATGAATTTCTTTTTACTTTTAGATCATTTGGGGAATATTTTTCATCTTAGTTGCATTGCTGTTTATAATTTCTCTCTTCCTGTCAAAGTAAGTATAGTATACGTATTTTCCAAAGCACACATCCTGTATGTCGTACATTTTCCATACTTGATTCCATTAGTAGCCTATTCATCTTTAGCTGTTTTACTTGAAGTTTTCTACAGCATTAACTCAAAGACTGACTAAAAAGGTGCAATAATAGACAGTGTTTCTTTGTTTTGTTTCAGTTGAGCAGTATCTGTAAGATATTTAAGTGAGGTTTAATTTGTTACCTGGGGTTTTCTTTGACTCTGTTGAATCTGCATGCTTAACTTAGGATATTTTTTCTAAGTTAATTGAAAATATGCCAGTATAATATGTAAATTCACTCTTTATCATTTTTGTTGTTTTAGTTTGGATAAAGCCCTTCATTCAGCTGGAATAGATTCTGGTTTTATAATTTTTGGAGCTAACTTGAGTAATCCACTGAATATGCTTTTGCCTGTACTACAAACAGTGAGTAAACAACAACAACAAAAAAACATTTTATTCTTCAGCCAACATTGTCATTCTGTCAAATTACTATATTAACAAACTAGTAATACTTGGCAATATAGGCTGTGCCCTCTACTGATTTGGCTCTTCATTCATGTGTAATTTCCACATTGATACATTACTTTAAAGATTATATTGATACATTGCTGAACTCTTACACATAATTTGATTTGGGATATATTATAATACCTAATGAACTTTTCCAATCCCTATTTTTAATTTTTAATGAAGTCTTTTATTCCATATATAAGTATAATTTTAGTTTAATTCATTATAGGATTTTCCTTAGGATAATGAGTACTAAACAATTTAGTAACAGTGTAGTAATTGATTTTTGGAGGATTCTTTTCTTTTGTATTATCATAGTAACCTGATCAAAATCAGGGTTGATATTTTAAACATTTGTCAAATATGAATAATGAAGTTTCAGTTAATTTTATATGACTTCTAGACCCCTGTGTATTTTGTGTATTAAATTTGTGTATTTATTTGTTTATGTATTAAATTAAATTTTATTTTTTCAGGTGTTTCCTCTTGATTATATTCTTATAACAATTATTATTATGTACTTTATTTTTACTTCAATGGCGGGAATTCGAAATATTGGCATATGGTTCTTTTGGGTTAGAGTAAGTATAACAATATTGTTTTCATAATTTTGTACATAATCTCCATTACTATGTTAACTTAGATTTATAATATAAATTTGTAAATATCTTGATATTAAAAGGAAATACTAGCTTTTTCACTTCACATTAGCATAAAGGTGCTTTTTGTCCAAGTGGTGGTTTTTAAATGGGCAGGTTTACCTCCTGCATACATTTGGCTATGCTGGGGATATTTGCAGTTGTTGAAACTAGTGGGTGCTTGATTTATTTCACTTAGCATGATCTCCTCCAGTTCCATCCATGTCAGTGCAAATGGTGGGTATTCATCCTTTCTGATGGCTGAGTAATAGTCCATTGTATATATGGACCATGTCTTCTTTATCCATTCATCTGTTGAAGGGCATCTTGGCTCCTTCCACAGTAAAAAACAACAACAACAACAAACAACCAAAAAACTAGTGGGTGCTACTGGTGTCTAATGGATAGAAACCCTAAACATTCTGGATTGTGCAGGGTGGCCATCCATAACAAAGACTTATCCAGCCCAAAATGGCAATAATGCCAAGGTTGAGAAAACCTGATCTGGAAGTTACATTATTTTCCTTAGTGTTTGGCTGCATGAAAACACATTGAAGTATAAATGAATACACTGTAGCTCTCAAGATGACCCTTCCTACTAGAAGTTAAAATTGCTATATGATTGGAGAAGGGTTATTTTCTTCTTACACTCATTTTGAGATAAATTAAGAATTTCAAGGGGCACCTGGGTGGCTCAGTCAGTTAAGCATCTACCTTCAGCACAGGTCATGATCTCCAGGTCCTAGGATTGAGCCGCGCATCAGGCTTCTGCTCAGGGGGGTCTGCTTCTCCCTCTCCCTCTGCTCCTTCTCCCTGCTCATGTTCTCTCTCTCTCTCTCTTTTAAATAAATACATAAATAAATCTTAAAAAAATTTTTTTTCAAAATGAAGATGATTTGACTAGAGATTACTTCCACCCGGGAGTAAAAGAAAAAACAGTTAACTAATAAAAGTTGAACTAATAAAAGATTTCCTGTGAAAATTTTTAAAAATCTAGCATTGCTTTTTAGTTCAAAAATGTCAAGTCCAACATCTCTGTATTGCTCTTGGCTTCTTCCTCATGACTGTAATATGGCTTCTGCAGCTCCATTTATCTTGTTCATGCTCCATTAAAAAAACACTTTCCCAGAAGGCCCCAGCAAACTTCTTTCCTTTCAGTGTTTAATGTTTTATCACTGTTAGTTATGACTAGATGTAAGGGAAGCTGGGAAGTGTCAATTTTTAGGTGTTCTTATTGTCATCCCATCCAGAACTGAAGTTCTTCTACTCTTTGTTGTACTAACATCTGTTAATAAAATAGCGTGGTGATTTCTTAGTTGCTAAAATAAAAATGTGCTCTTGCCATTGAAATGAAGCAAGTCCCTTGGCTTATTGTATTTGTTATCATGTTTTAGTTTTCCTTTATTGTAAATGTATATGAAAATATTTGTAGTCAGATTGATATAAATCGTGATAAACTAGAACTTAGAGTATAATAGAAGGATGTCATGAGTATTTCATAGAAATGAGTATTTATAAATGTATGACATGTCTGTTCTTGTGCAGTAATATGTAAAACCACAAATATATTACTAATACATATAGTTTAAACTCCTTCCTCTAACCTTCAGATAGCATTAGTGGTAGTTCATAATTTTTCTTAGCTCTATAAACTTCTAATAGATGCTATTACATAATAAGTTTAGATTTGCCTGGAAACAAACCAGATGAATACTCTATATGTTCTCTAGGTCTTGAGTTTTTCATGGATCATTTATAGAATCCTTTGAATATAGATGCTTTGCTGTGATTTTTAAATAAACATGAATGTAAAACTAAAAGCTTTGCAGAGAAAAAATTGTCAATCTCATAATCATTTGAAATGATTAAGAATTTTTTTTTTTTAAAGATTTTATTTATTTATTTGACAGACAGAGATCACAAGTAGGCTGAGAGGCAGGCAGAGAGAGAGAGGAGGAAGCAGGCTCCCCACTGAGCAGAGAGCCCGATGCGGGACCCGATCCCAGGACTCTGAGATCATGACCTGAGCCAAAGGCAGCAGCTTAACCCACTGAGCCACTCAGGCGCCCCATGATTAAGAATTTTTAATATTTATTTTAGAAAAAGAAATCATTGGTTGACCTGTATTCATTACCTCTAACACAAAAGCAGAACTTAATGCCTTACAAATAAAGCATATTGCTGAAATACTGTTACTGTCTTTTTTTCTTTCCAGCTATATAAAATTAGAAGAGGTAGAACCAGGCCCCAGGCCCTCTTATTTCTTTGCATGATACTTCTGCTTATTGTCCTTCATACTAGCTACATGATTTATAGTCTTGCTCCCCAATATGTCATGTATGGAAGCCAAAATTACTTAATAGAGGTAAGTACAAAATGTTTAACTTCATTATTTTGATATTTTAAAGAGGGTGGTATTTAAAACCAAATTTTAATGTGTGAAGGTTGGCATAAGATAATAGCTCATCAGATCAAGTTGAATATCACTAAAACGGGTTTCACTCCTATTTTTGAGCATATTTATATTTGTTTTATTCAGGTTTTTTTTAATAACCGCACTGAATTTTATTATTATAGTTCCTTAAATGGATCCCATGATGCCAAGCTACTGAACTTTATCTCAGCACTTTATTAAAACTCAGAGTATTTTCTCTAAAATACTATTTTAAGTAGTTTTATTAATATGGCTCCCCAAAATTTTGATGAACAAAGTATGTCTGGTCACCAGTACTGTGAATCCCACAGGAGATTCTTTAAAACATGTTTTATTTGTAGTGTTACAAAGGAAAGCAGTGACATACAAGAGAAACCCCTTACAGCAGTCAGTGGGTTTTTCAGCAGAAACTTTATCGGCCAGAAGGGAGCAGCATGATAAATTCCAAGTGCTAAAAGGAAAAAATCTACAGCCAAGAATACTCTATCCAGGAAGGCTTTCATTTAGAATAGAAGGAGAAAGAGAGAATTTCCCAGAAAAACAAATGTTACAAGCAAAACCAGCTACGTCTTTGTCATACACAATGCCATCAGCCTGTGGGTCTCAAATTCACAGTCTAGCTGCCCTCCTGCCCGAGTCAGCATGCACGGCCTGCCACCTGATCAATGTCAAGTCAGCATACCTTCACCTCACATTGCCAAGAACTCAAACTGGCACTCTCCCCCTCAAATTTCAGCCCCTGTGCTCAAGTTTGTGCACAAAAGGTGGCATAATTATAACAGCAGAACGAAGCAACCCAAAACAGTGGTACTACTTATGTGGAATGTATGATGGATAAAAGGAGTGTGCTAGGCTGAGAACATCTCCCAACAAGCACATCAAAGAACAATACACACGGTATGCTTCTGGTTAGTAAAAGAAACAAACCTGGGAAAAATAAAACAAGATGAAATCAGAGAGGGAGACAAACCATAAGAGACTCTCAAGCATAGGAAACAAACAGGGTTGCTGGAGGGGGTGGGGGGTGGAGGGTTGGGATATCTGAGTGATGGGCATTAAGGAGGGCACATGATATAATGAGCACTGGCTGTTGTACGCAAGTGATGAACCACTGAATTCTACCTCTGAAATTAATAATATACTATATGTTAATTAATTGAATTTAAATTAAAAAGAACCCCCCCCAAATTTTTATTTGTGGTTATCTGAGCTTTCTTTCAACATGATAGGTATTACCTGTTATACTCTATGTTAATTTTTCAGAAACCAGCTGTGGCTCCTGGTTGTAACTGGACAGCTAATTTGTTTTTTTTGACAGTTTAAAATATTTTGACTATATCTGACTCAGTCTTTGTGTCATTTGTTTCTTTTTCCTAAAATACCTCTCCCTCTACTTAAGAATGGAAATCAAGTATGTGTTTCAGGTTCTAGTTAGAGCCTTGCTTTAATGGAGTCTTTGATTACTAATCTATTCTGTCCAGATCACCCCTTTTTTTATACTGTATTCCTCTGTTCTTTCTTTAGTTTAACATGTAATTAGTAACAAAAATTTAACAAGCACATCAAAGTTTCCGTCAGTACTATACATAATATTACCAATGGTTGAAAAATTAGTTCATTGACAAATAGTAAGTAATAATGTAGGTGGAACAAATAAAAGGCACAAATTGTAATAGACGTACATGAGTAACCTGAGTTTGAGAAACACAGTACTAGAAAATCACCTGAATCCTATTTTCCACTTCATAAATCTTTTTATTCTCTTCTTGCCTTATTGTGTCCACCTAGTTCACTAGGTCATGCTTATTAAAGTTTTTCCTATGAATAAATGAAGTGAGATCATGGATTTGCATGAACAAAAGATAGCCTTTTCTCGTTTCACAGTGGAAAAATAAGTAGGCTGTTTCTTTGGGAAGAAGCTCTGTTGTTCAGTCCAGAATCTAAAGATTGTTGCAAAAAAGCCCTAATGTTAAAATTTACCATAAATCTTTTTCTTCTAATTGTAATCTTGTGTAAAATTTACCTTTTAGAATATTAGCTAGATGTAGTTTAATAGAAAACAGAGTATAAAATTCATAATGTGATTACTTTTTGATCCAAATATTTATTAATTTGTTTACATTTTAGCCTTATTTTTGTCTTTTAGAGCAATATAACTTATGATGACCATAAAAACAATTCAGCCTTCCCTGTGCCAAAGAGATGTGATGCTGATGCCCCTGAAGGTAAGGCAGCTCTTATCAACTATCTTAGAATTTATAACTCCATGAGGAAAGAGTTGGCTTGCATTTTTCTGTGTTAATCATTTGATGCATCTGTTCTAATATGTGGTGATAAAGGAACTTCTGGCAGGAACAAATTGGTAAGTCTTTTCAATAGAATTTCTTGGTGATCTATTGATTTCCAGTAGGGAAAGGACCGTTATAAATTAGTTACTTATCAAGTAACAAAAGGTAGTTCTTATTTATTACATTTAGTAATATAATAAGAAATCACTCTTAAATGATTGTCTTTTTCCTTGAAAAACTCAAGATAGTTTTGGTGGAACCTGTAATTCCTAGGACCAAGACCAAAAGTACCTATGACTTAGAACTTTTCATTCATACACGTCTAGTTATTTTGCTTAATAATAATAATGTTAATTATAATAGCAGTTCACTTTTAAGAACATATAATTGTGTTCCAGGCACTATGCTAAGATTTCATGTGTATTCTGAGAAAAACTCTCTGATCCTATGCTTTTAACCTCTGTTTTTTTAGAGAATATTTTTCTTCTTTCTGTTCATTAAGGTGATTTTTTTTCTTTTGAGTATTATTCTTTTCCTGATTAAGGGTTCCAGGCTCATTCTCTCAGAATTTGTGGTTCTTTTCTTCTTTTTTTTTTGTTTGTTTAAGATTTTATTTTATTTGATAGAGAGCACAAGCAGAGGGAGCATCAGAAGGAGTTGCAGAGGGAGAGGTAGAAGCAGGCTTTCCATGGAGCAGGGAGACCGCTCAGTCCCAGGACTCTGGGATCATAACCTGAGTAGAAGACAGACTTAAAACCAACTGAGCCACCCAGGCATCCCTGCAACTTTTTCCCTACTTTTATCTTCAAAATGCTTTTATATCAGGATAAGTAATATGTCAGATACAGTAAATTTCTTCATAAATCACTCATGGGTACCATTATATAAAGATAAATTCTGAGTTTTACTACAGACTGTGATGGAGTAATAGGAAGAATAAGCATGGAATACAGAGAAAGCCCAGAGGGAAAGTAATTACCTCTACCTGGAGGAGATCACTGTGCAGTGGTAGTCAAAAGAAGGGTTTTTGGAAAAATGACATCAGAGCTGCATTTAAAGGTTAAAGCAGAATTTATCTGCTGTGTGCATCAAGGGAAGTTGTTTTGAGCAGAGGAACAAAATACACAAAATTGTCTTAAACTATATTATGGGTATGTGTTTAAAGAATTTAAAACATTGTTACTGTTTTGTATTTTATATTACAGGCATAGGAGGTTGGAGGGAGGGAGGAAATGAGATTGAAGAGTTAGGCGTCAGATTGCAAAATGTTTTAGAAAGTAAAGAGTCAGTGAAGGGATTTTTTGTTTGTTCTGTTTTTTCAGTGAAGGGTTTTAAACTAGAAAGTAGAAGTTATGATCTGGTTTATTGTCAATAACATAATGATAACAGTTATATAGAGCCTGGATTTGGGACCAAAGCATAGATCAGATGGGAGACATAGCCAGAAAGAGCTATCACAGTAATCCAGGAGAAATGGTAGAAGCCTGAATTAAGCAGTGGTAATGAGCATATGAAATGAAGAAAGAAATTCAGGGGTGAATTAAGAGGATTTCTGATTGTTTGGATCCAGAGCAATTTCGAGAAAGACAGTAGATTCTAGAATAACCCTGTAGTTACTGAGTAGTTTGGTAAATTTTGGTATCAGCGCACTGAGATAAAAATACTAAGATTAGAGAAAATTGTAAGAAATGATTAGTTGACCTGAGATATCTCCAGAACATTGAGGTGGAGGTTTCATAGGCAGTTGAATGTATACGTAAGGAACTGAGAGGGAAGAGAGTGAGTGAAAGGAGCACAGAGACTGGACCTCAGAAAAAGTGTTATCTGAGGGGAATCGGAAAAAGAAGGTATAGAGGAGAAGACTAACAAAAAGTGAGAAAAATGTTGATGAAGAGAAATCTAATTGCATTGAATAAAAATGCATTTAAGTCATTGACTGAGTTTATATTAGTTTTCATGGAAATTCTTCATAGAGATTGAGAGAGATTAGGCAGAAACTAAATAAGGCATGCAGGGTCAAGGAAATTTTTGTTTCTCTTTTTTTTTATTTTTCTTTTCTTTTCTTTTTTTTTTTTTATAGATTAGGAGAGACTTCAGGGATGATGGGATGAAACTAATGGAATAGGAGAAGCTGAAAAATATCAGAAGGGCTGAATGATGGGACAATATACAGTTCTAGAGGAGAGAGTATTAAGAACATCCAAGACAGGGTGCTTTAGATAAAATGAAGGGTACCTCCTCTAGGTTGTAAGGAACTACTCAGATAGTAATTTCTTAGTGAGTATGGACAGGAAGTTGTCATTTGTATCTGATTGTCTTAGTTTGCTGTGAAGTGTGAGTTCATGTCACATGCTGAGAATTGAGTAGGCCAT
This sequence comes from Enhydra lutris kenyoni, assembly GCF_002288905.1. Lineage (NCBI taxonomy): Eukaryota > Metazoa > Chordata > Mammalia > Carnivora > Mustelidae > Enhydra > Enhydra lutris. The sequence goes on from NW_019154112.1 coordinate 11,836,514, forward strand.
TGGGGCACATAATTGAGGAAAGTGGCAAAAGTTTTTGATAGGTCATGGAAGTTAATAAAGAGGGAAAATAAATCAGTGATAGATAAATATGTCAGGGGATAGAGATGAAGTTATCAATTTGTGTTTTTATTGAACAGATCTGTACAACCAGTGTGATTATTCTCCATCAACGCTTAGTTGTCTAGGGAGGGTAGTTTGAAGGATTAAAGTAAATGCAAAGCAAAAGAGTGACAGAATAAAGTGACCAACCACAGAGCCTCGGATGCATAAGGAAATAAGGGAAGAGACAAAAACTGGGATAAAAGAACAAAATAGAGAAGAGATGGGAAAACAAATCCAGTGAGACATCTTTTGTCGCCTAAAGAAATAATAGTAAAATATTTCTAGTTTAAATAAATATGACTTTCCAGTTCTCCTTTTGTAATGACTTTAGTCCCAGATTTTTTTCTTTGAAATGTACACATACATCACATCACAGAGTGGATAGTTGAAATGCTTTGGATTGTCATTTTTAGCTAAGTGAAAATAGAATGAAATATTACTGCTGAGTTGATTTGTAATTTTTTTTTTTTTGAGCTAAGAAGACATTGACCCTAAATATCTAAAATAGATTCTGCTTTAAAAGTTCTTATGGCAGTATTGAAATCTTAGCAGGAAAAATAAATAAAAACAAAATAAGATTTCAAAATTATGTTGCACTGGTAAAAGGAATTCAGATGCTCCTGTACTGCTGAACTGAGTGAATTTGTGTATTATAGCTCAATAAGCTTCAGTCAGATGATACGCTTGACCATAATTTTTTATGAATCCTATTTAGCATTTTTCTTTTTCAGTCTGATCTCATTTACAGTAGTTAAAATGACTCTCTCTGAACTGTTGAATATTTTTCTTAAATATTTCAGTTGACTTATCCTTTGAAATGTTACTTTGCAGTACAAAACATACCCTTTAGGTTTATGATTTTGATTAATTTTTCTCAACCTTTTCTTTTGTTCTCTAGCTCATCCTTAGGTTCTTGGCAGAAATATCATTGATCTGGGGTAGTAGGGTAGATTCTTTTAAATAAAAATAGTGATGGAGAAAGATGAGCAGATTAGGACATGAGATTTGATACATAGGGTGGGGAGTGTGTGGAATATATAATTACAGGCTGCTATGACTGCATCCATTTGAACACAAACTTGGAAATCTCAGCATACAGAGAAAAAAAAAACTCTTATTTTGACATTTTGGTGGGCACATTTGACTAGAGTAGATGGTGCTATCATATAAATATACCATAAGACACTTGATGGCACCTTTGTTATATGTCTGTTGCAAATAACAGAATCTTTAAGCGTGAGCTTTAGATTTAGAAGCAAAAATTACGGGGCGCCTGGGTGGCTCAGTGGTTAAAGCCTCTGCCTTTGGCTCAGGTCATGATCTCAGGATCCTGGGATCGAGTTCCGCATTGGGCTTTCTGCTCAGCAGGGAGCCTGCCTCCTCCTCCTGTCTCTCTCTGCCTGCCTCTCTGCCTACTTGTGATCAGTCTGTCAAATAAATTAAAAAAAAAAAAAGAAGCAAAAATTACAATGTTATACTTAAAATTATTTCTGAAAAAAGATAATCTCCCTGGAAAGATATTAAAGCAGCAGTTTCTAAAAATACATATATGAATCTCTTATCAGTCAGTGTATTTTAGAGACTTTTTTCCTTAAGTAATACTTTGTTCATGTATGAGATAGTCTTGCACTTATTAAGCATATAGAAAACTTTACTGACACCCTAGTTTTAAGTGCTTATAGTATCTAAGATTCAAAAGAGAGTCATTCATCTAAAAATAGTTAGGTTTTTCTGTTTAAAATAACCTCTTCAGAATAGAATAGTTGAGCAGATTTATGAGGAATACCTATCATACTATGTTTATAAAGTTCTCCTAAAGTGACAGTATTATATAATTTATCTTGACAGGTAGTGCATTGTTGACATGTTTAAAGTGAGTCAACTTGGCAAATCAGAAATCAAGTTTTGAATTTTGTATGCCATTTTGGCAAAAAGGATGTTTGCATTCCAGTTTTATATTCTTTAATTGCTATTTAATCTAACAAACATTAATACACAATTTATGTGTTAATGTGAATAAAATAGTTAAACACAGAATTATTACAAGTAACATAAATGTACATAAATACTTGAATCAAAATAGGAAGATGAGAGATCATTGTCCCTTAATGGATAAACACAATAGGCATTTTGAGTACTACTGGGGTAGATTTTGGAAAAGTGTCAGAGAAACACAGATACCTATTATATGTCTCTCTGCCATTGAATAGCATACAGCCTAATGGACTTCGATATGAAAATAAATAATTGTAATAGAAGGAAAAGTAAGTGTCAAGCTATAAAGCAATGATAGACAAAGTGCTGTGGGAAAGCAAGAGGGGATAATGATTTATTCTGCCCAGGGGCCAGTATAACATTTCAGCTGGGCCCAAAAGCGTAAGTTAAATAAATCTAAATGAGCAACAACAACAAAAAATTGGAGGATATTCCAAGCAGAGAAGGCACCTGCATTAACAAGGCCTAAAGACATAAATATATTTGGCATGTTATAGTAACAATAAATTATGGCAGGAGCATTGAATATGCTCCAGTGAGGGATGAAGGAAGATAATATGTTTCCAAATGACTATTTTTAAAAATCCATGAATCCCAAGTCTTAGACTTGTGCTGTTCTATTTAATTCTCTTTTCTTGACATAAATTTGTGTTGACTTACTTGGAACTGGAAATGAAGTGATCTGTATAAGTCAAACTTGATTTTTGTTATTAGGTTATTCTGGTTAAGTATATTTGTAAATATATATAGCCGGTCTTAAATAATCAAATGATCTATATAATTTTGATTTTAGCTTTAGGATATAATTTTACTAGGACAAATGGTTAAGATGACTCAAGTTAGCTGGTGATGCTAAAATAGAAGTTGATGTGTTAAACTAAACCACATGAATTACAAAAAACTGAGCAGACTTAAAAAGCCAAAGTGAGATTATAATTATATACACTAAGTACAAAGGGAAAGTGAGAATTACTTTGAATCACTAAAGATAATGTTGGAAAAAAGTTAATAAAGTAAAATGTGTATGATACTTAAGAAAGTTGTTAAACACTAAATTCTGCAGTAAACAAGCCCATCATCAAGACATGATTCAAAATACGGTCTCTATAAGTAAAACTTGTTTAGGTCTCTGTGTTGCCAGCAAATAAACAGGTTGACCTGTTTTCTTAGAACCTCAAGTACCTGTCCTTCTAAAAACATTTATCCAACATAGTATGTCTGGGTTAGAGAATTTTTTTTCTCCCCATTTTCTCTGTGAGAATTACAGAAATGGAAATACAGGCCACAAAGAGATACATAAATTGTAAACTGTTTTAAAATACAAATTACAATGTTAAATCAAAAACAACAAAAAACAAAAAACAACCTTTAGAGAGGCCATCTAACTCAGGTAATCCTCTTTATTGCAGATACAGAAACTAAAGCCCTAGAAAATGACAATTAAAAGGTGTACAGATGAGACTTGGGGCGATAATGCAAGTGTCTGGATTCCCAGTTTTTTTTTTCTTTAATTTAGTTAATTAAGGTATTATGTATTATTGGTTTTAGGGGTACAGGTCTGTGATTCATAAGTCTTATATAATACCCATTGCTCATTATAACATGTATCCTCCCCAGTGTCCATCACCCAGTTACCCCATCTCTTTACCCCTGTCCCCTCCAGCAACCCTCAGTTTGTTTCCTATGATTAAGAGTCTCTTATGGTTTGTCTCCCTCTCTGGTTTCATCTTTTTTTCATTTTTTCCTCTCTTCCCTTATGGTCCTCTGCCTTGTTTCTTAAATTCCATATATCATTGAGATCATACGAAAATTGTCTTTCTCTAACTGACTTATTTTGTTTAGCATTATACCCTCTAGTTCCATCCATGTCATTGCAAATGGCAGGATTTCTTTTTTTTTTTTTTTTTCCTGATGGCTGCATCATACTCCAGTGTGTGTGTGTGTGTGTGTGTGTGTGTGTGTGTGTATACACACATATATGTACGTACACACACACACACACCCCACATCTTCTTTTTCCATTCATCTCCCAATATCTTTTTTTAGGTACATTCTATGTTTTGTGTTTTATTTGCATTGTCTGTCCTTTAAATTTTAAAAATAAGACTGTTACTGCTTTTTTAATGGAGATAGCCATTTGAAGCCATGAGAGAATGAAAGTCACAGACAATATAAAGGAAATTCAGAGGTTGAGGAACTGAAACTAGATTATTGGAGAAGGAAACATAAGAATCTGGAAAATGAGAGATGAAAGCCAGAATACTATAGCATTATGGTATCCAAGAGTGTTGTACCCATGAGTCAGTAGTGCTGATGCTTCAGAGAGAGATTTAACAAGCAAATCTTAAACCTTTGAGAATGCAGTTTTAGCAGGTTGAGTATGGGGCTAAAGTAGTAGAGAATTAAGTAAAAAGATTTAACAATGAAGATAGTTATCTTACCTTGATGCAGTTTTGGTTTGTGATTTTTGTCATGCTTATCTACATGGCCTTTAAAAATCCCATATATTTAATGGCACATGAACTAAAAGCATGGATATATTACCGAAGCTGTATATCAGTTTAATTTCTAGTATGAAATCATATTAAAATGCATTCAGGAGCTTGCTCTTTGGCCAGGTCCTTGAGTCTTTTTGCAAAGTTAATGTATTCTTAATTTCAGATCTCTATTTCCTTAATTCATGCATTGAAGAAGAACATAAAGTTCAGTTTTGAATCATTTTTATTTGAGAATTCCTTAAAATCCAAGTGGAGGTCTTGAGTTAGAATTTGAATTGGATCTAATGTTCTGGAGAAGTTTATGCTGGATTAGTCAGGGTTTGATGTGAGACTGGATGAGAGATCATCAATAGACTGAGTATAAATGGAGAAGAGGTACAAGGACTGAGCTCTGTGACTATCCAATGGTAAGAGGTTAGAGAGAAGAGCAACCAGAGAAGAACTAAGAACAGACAAACAGTGAGGTAGCTGGAAAATTAGGCAAGGGAAGAGTGAACCATTTCAAGTGCTAGCATTTGTCATATTAAAAGAGAGAGAGAAAGAAACTGGATTTAAACAGATGATAACAGTAGGAAAAGGGGGACTGTTAAAATAAGGAAAACTTCTCTGACCGTGAGATCGGTAATTGTTTCAAGATCAGGCAGAAAAGGGTTTTTTTTGGTTTGTTTGTATGTTTTCTAGGTAGGGAAGAGTAAATAAGGCTAGAAAGATCCAGGTGTTAGGGAGTAGGATGATCAGAGAATGTTTTTCCCTGAGGTTAGTGAAGAGGTGTGTTGTTCAGGAGTGGGTGTAGGCTAGGGTAAGCCAAATTTCAGGTGTCTAGGGAAGGAGAGGATTTTAAATTTTGGGCAAGTCAATTAATAAGCCTTTTGCTTTGATTGACCAGTGTGGACAAACAGCTGAGGTAATCTTTTTTGAAGCAGAGACTGGGAATCTAGAGAGCCTATGTCTGGTTTGTCAAAGGTAAGCATGTAGGGGACATCCATGAGTCTTAACCAAGTCCTATGGGAAGGGGAGTTCTTGCAGTAAATGCACAAAGAGTAGAGAGATTTCTTTAATCATGTTTCCAGAATCACAGGGCTCTGGTCAAGTTCAGCATTGTCAGGATAAATCAGGTAAGACAAGGACTAGGAAATGACTCTTGGTGGGGTTAATTGGGTGACTGACAAGAACAGTTCTGATGGGATTGTGGGGCAGAAACCTGATTGGAGCAGGTTAAAGATGGAATGGGGACTGGAGTAGCTTAAAGTTTGAAATAATTATCAAGAAAAAATAACTGCTGAGTAAAGTAACCAAATTTCTTGAAAGTATCAAAGTGCTGATAAGGTCTTAAGACAAAAATCTCAGTTGTTCTCAGTCATCATCATTAGACCAGCAGCATCTGGGAACTTGGGAACTTGTTAGAAATGTAAATTATTAGACCCCACCTTAAACTTTCTGAATCAGAAACTCTAGGGATGTAACCTAGCAGTCTGTTTAAATAATTGCTCCAGGAGGGGTGCGTGGGTGACTCAGTCAATTAAATGTCCAACTCTTGGTTTCAGCTCAGGTCATGATCTTAGGGGTCGTGGGATGGACCCCTGGGTCGGGCTTTGGGCTCAGAGTGGAATCTGCTTGAGATTCTTTCCCTCAATCTCCTCTACCCCCTTCCCACCCCACATGCGCACTCTTTCTCTCTCTCTAAAATAAATAAATAAATCTTAAAAACAAAAAAAAATCTCTCCAAGTGATTCTGATGCTGCATTGGTCTGAGTGAAGGAAAGAAACCAGAACAAAGTAGTAAGTAGAGTGCTGAGCTGCTTTGTTCTGAGGGTACTTACCAAATCCAGTGATTTAAGCTCCAATTTTCACAGCCTTTTGAGGCAAAAGGAACAGAAAATAATAGAGCAGTCCTGTCCAATGAAAATATAATGTGAATCATATACATGATTTAAATTTTTTTAGCAGTCTCATTAAAAGAGAAACTGATGACTTTGATTTTATTAAATGGCATTATATTTAACCTACTTATATCCAAAATATTGTTTCAACATGTAACTAACATAATGTTTTACTGAGATACTTTATATCCTTTTTCATACTAATCTTCAAAATTTGGTGTATATTTTGCACTTAAATAACACCATAATTCAAACTCCAAATTTTCATCATCTAAATGAAACAATTTATTAAAGTAAAATACAGTTCTACCAAAGCAATAAAGTTGTGTTTTATGAAAAAATATTTTATACTGCTTCAGTTTTTAATTTATATTTGAATTAAAATTCAAAATAAAGTTAGAAATTCGGTTCCTTAGTAGTCACATGTGAATTATTTAATAGACATGTTACTATTATATTGGACATGCAAATGTAGAGCACACATGGGTGGTGGCATCTTGTAGATGCATGTGTCCTCTTGTAAAGCTGAGCCCTTCCATCTCCCAAGTATTACATTACTATCTGAGGTGAATAAGTAGCAAAGTTATATTACTTGCAGAAAACTGAAGGCAAAGTTGGCCTTAATGTCAAGAACAGGAAGGTAAGAATCACATCCCCATGAAACTGTAACTACAGAACTACCAGCTCTTTGCAGATTTGCAGTCTACATACCCATCACCAGAGTGAATTTGTTTCATTGTCATCTCAGACTGGCATACTAGGCACAGGGCACAAGTAAATATAAAATGCTTAGCAAGGGATGTACCTTAATTCTCGGCCTCAAGGAATTCCTGCAAAGGAACACAAATGAAGACATTGGAGCCAAATATTTAAGCACACAAGGCAACAAAACACCATGAAAGAAAGGTAGAAGAAATAGCAGGCAGCAAGAAGAGACTTGCTAAGACCAGATATTGGAATTATCAACACAGATTATAGAACAGTAAGTTATGATAAAAGGAATAAGACCAGATCAGAATATTGGCAGGGAACAACAAACAGAATAAATAAAAGAAAGTGTGACAGATTTATAATGGACCCAAATATAATATTTAGAAATGAACATACAGTTATGGGAATTAAACACACTTCAGGGAACTATAGTTTAAAACCACAGTAAGTTCTGCGTACTTGAATATTAGTTGTAAGAGGAAATGTAGTAGCTGTCATATCTATACATCAGAGAAACTGGGCAGTGTATGTATCAGGTGAACAAAATTACCATCGCTGAAGGGCAGTGCATGACATACCTAAGGATATGACACCCTGAGAAGAACAGAGAGCATGATTCAAATCATGAGGAAATATGAGACAAAACCAAATTGACAGTTGACAAGCATGGTATAAAGTGAGTAGCTTGTATGGTTTAAAAATGTCAAGATTTTCATAAAAGACAGGTTGAGGAACTTACTGATTAGGCATGTTAACCAAAAGTAATACATGATCGTGGAGTGGATCCAATACTAGAGGATAAAACTTCTAGAAAGAATACATTGGGATAAATGGCAGAGTTAGAATATTAACTGTAAAGTTTTAAAAATATAGTATCAATGTTAAAATTCTTCAGTAGCTATACTGACTGCGGTTATGTAAGAAAATATCCTTCTGCTTAAAAAAATGATGAAATATTAAGTCACCATACATGGTTCAGAAAACATAAGTGTGTATATATTGAGAGAATGATAAAAGGGGGAAAAAACCACATGAGACCTGCTGTACACCACCAAATGACAACTTTTTTAAAAACGTAGTCCCAAGTATAGGCCAAGATATGAAACTCCTAAAGATAATCATTTCTAGCTTCTGTTTAGGGGGTAGTAAACATTATACTATTTATATAATTTCACGTTATTTTTATACTGTTAAAAATTTACACTTAAATGTTATTTTTCTTAAATTCCATAAATTTCAGTTTATATCCAGGTTCGACATGATGTATTTGCCCTACAAAATGACAGAACACATTTTGAACGTAAAAGTTAGTGAATTCCCTAAGCAATTTAGAATAGAAGGTATAACTTTTTATGAAAGTGAGTTAATCTTTGTTGTTTATTTTTAATTTTGAATCTGCTACAAAATAATTCATCTCTCATATTTTCCTGTCACTTCTGGTATAAATTTCTAGCATCAGATAAACCTTGATTTAATTATAGACCTATTCAATCATGTAAAATGAGTTATTCTTTGGCTAGGTTTACAGAACGTATTCCTATTGAGGCTCTATGCAGAAGGACAGTTTATATCCACAAAGAACATATTAAAAACTCTTCAGAAATTAAACCTCTTCTCTAAAGGCACATAGTACTTTAAAACTTACTAAAGAGGGGCGCCTGGGTGGCTCAGTGGGTTAAGCCGCTGCCTTCAGCTCAGGTCATGATCTCAGGGTCCTGGGATCGAGTCCCGCATCGGGCTCTCTGCTCAGCAGGGAGCCTGTTTCCCTCCTCCTCTCTCTGCCTGCCTCTCTGTCTACTTGTGATCTCTCTCTACTTGTGATCTCTCTCTGTCAAATAAATAAAATCTTTAAAAAAAAAAACAAAAAAAACTTACTGAAGAATTTTTTCATATTTTTAATAATCCAGTAAGTGCAAAGATTATATTCTATATTTGGTAATATAATCCAACTGCTTTAAACAATTTAAGATTTTTCTATAAATTTATTACCTATTTTTAATGATAGAACAATTTTTACATTTTCTTATGTGAAGCTTTTGCTTTGAAAGCTATGAGCTGAAACAGGTGGATTTTCTAACTAAAGTGGTTTCTTATGATCATGTCAGCAACCTAGCCTTTTTTCTGAAAACTTTGCAAATTTATTCTTTTAACTCTAGCATATTGTCCACTACAGAGTATATTTTAACAATACATGATAGACTATCTAAAGTCCAAACTATTCCCAAATGCTCATCAATAAATTTTAAACCCTTTTTAATCTCATAAAAGGTAGGGAACTGACACCAATATAATGTGCTAATGTTCAGTAATTCTGGGCACAGAAATATTTCCCTATCCCTGTATTAAATAATACTGAGAACAAAAATAGTTAATCTGCTTCCTTTAGGAAATGCTCCTGACCATGAAACTACTAAAATAGCTTTGTGGCTCAGTAGGACTTACTTCAAGACTTCTCATTTCATTATATCCACTAATCCAAAACTTACATCATACATTTAGCCCAATTCTACCCTGTTCTTCACCTTTCAAAGCCTTAATTAAAGTGGTCCAGCCCATTCCAATCCCTTAAATTTTTATAAATATCCTATTTTTCTCTTTCTTGTTTTCCCTTACTACATTTAGTCTAATAAACTTAGCTTTGCTAGTTGACAATAAACCTAATCACGCTGAATAATTTAAGGAGGATTAATAATATAGTCAGTAGATTCAGAATCTTAAATCTCTGTTCTTGTTTTCTGCCTGCTGGTTTACCTATATGGAAATGCATGTCCTGCCAACCCCTCAAACCTCAAGTCTAAGACTGAACTCCTTTTCTTCCCTCTCCTACTTTTCCCACCTGTCACCATCATGTCATGGGGTAGGAGAAGTTGTCCTATTCCCTTTCTGTGCCCACAACTACTTTCTCAATTGGAAGTCTTGAAATCATATTCACATTTTTTTGCCCTTTGAATAGCTAACCAGTTCCCAAGTCCCACTGATAGAAATAGCAAACAAAAAGAAACAACTGGATGATTATCCATCAGTGAGAATACTTGAAATAACATTACATACAATGTAATGATATAGCTTTATTTTTCAATATAGAAAAATATATACTGTATGATGATATGATGGTAGGTAGAACAGTGTATCTATTACCTCATTTTTTATGCTGTTGCACATAAACACATTAGAAGTCTGGCTGCTTTCTCAAGGAAATGAAATTTGGAGTAAAGACAGAAAGTGAATATTTACTCCTTTTTAATAAATAGATATTACTCTTTTTTAATAAATAGATTTTATTCTATTTAAATTTAAATTTAAAGACCTTGTTAAGCCTTTTTATGGATAAAAATAATGACAGATAAAATAGTGGCATACATCTACCGTACATACTGGTTTTAGAGAAGACTTTTTTGTCCCATTTTATTGAAATGTGGGAGTAGGTTGGGTAGTTACTGAGACTTTGAAAAATTTAATTCTGGAATTCTTAGTACCGTCATTTCGCCCAGGTTGTTGAATGTTGTTTTTTTCCTACTTGAGCTTCTGAGGTTCCAGGAAATTTTATTTAGAGGTCTAGGTTACTAAGCAGTACTGCTCAGAGCTCTTTACATGATCACTAACAGTGGATTCAGGTGATTTTTTTACCCACTCACCCATTTTTAGGCCTGTAAGCAATAAAAAAAAAAGAAAAGAAAAAAGAATTGAAAAAAATCTTTTTCAGGAGACGTTTATTTCTGTTTAAAAACCAGTGTTATTAAAGGAGTTACTACACTAGTTGACATTTGATGTTTGATTTATATAATTATAAATAAAATGCACATTTTAAGAAAGCCAGTCTTAACAGTCTGAAAATGAAGTTGCTCAAGAGATTTCATTAGAAAGTAAGCCTTAAGGGCTGAGGTCAAAAAAAGGACATTGCTGTTTTGTGATGACAGTATTTGTTAATGTCTCCTGTGGTGCTGTGTGCCCACTTGGGTGGTCCATAAATATAATTTGAAATAAAATGGTACCAGACTCTTACTGTGGTGATTTCTTAGAAGGCCAATTTGAATATGGACTATTTGAATATGGACTATCAATTTAACACCTTCTACCGCATATTGGGTGAAGCTAATTAACTTTAGCTTTCAGGAATTTTGTCACTAAATAAGAAGATCCAATTCAGGATTCATGCAATGGCCTTTAAAACACATACACACACACACAACTGTATATAGTCTTTTTGTTTTATAGTCTGAAAATATGGGGGTGGGGATGGGAAAGTTAAGCGTAGTTAGATTTATTCTATAAGACAAAGATTTAGTCCATAAGATGAAGATAAATCAGCTCTTAGAATAGTGATAATTTTGATAGCCTTTTTAAAGAAAGTTACATCATTTCTTTGAGGAATACAACATTAATAGCTATTACAGTTCGCACACTTTTAGAAGATATTGACATATTTTGCTGAGAATCATAGTCCTATTTGTCTTGAAATTCTAAGGTAAATTTATAGATGTCTTAATTTCTAGGATTCGATATGGTCATTTAGTTTTACTACCTATTATTCCTGTGTTTTTTCATTTAACAAGTGTTTATTAACGTCCACTGTGTGTCAGGCACTATTCTAGGTGCTAGTGATTTAACAGTGACCAAACAGTCCTATATTCCTGTCTCCATGAAGCTTACTTAGTAGAAGGAGATAAGTATGTCAAGTGGTAAGTATTAGGGAGAAAAATAAAGTGCTAAAGGAGAGTGAGTAGTGGCCAGAAGTAGAGATGATTTAAAATTTTGAGTAGAAAGGAAATTCTTACTAAGAAGCTGTGATTTGAGCAAAAAGACTTTCAGGAAGTAAGGAGCAAAGGCAGCTATCTGGGGAAGACTGCCTTAGAACAGAAGTAACAGCAAGTGCAGAGCGGACGTATGCTAGAGGAAGTAGAGGAACAAAGAACAGTCAAGTTTAAGGACTTTAGCTTTTACTTTCAGATACAAGATTGTGAGCAGAAGAATCACATGATATACTCATGATCATTTAATTAGTGTATTGCATATGGACCAGGGCTTGGAATACTTTTTCTGTAAATGGATAAGATAGCAAAGGGGTGCCAGGGTGGCTCAGTGGGTTGAGCCTCTGCCTTTGGCTCGGGTCATGATCTCAGAGTCCTGGGATCGAGCCCCACATTGGGTTCTCTGCTCAGCAGGGAGTCTGCTTCCCCTCTCCCCCACTTACCTCTCCACCCACTTGTGATCTCTGTCAAATAAATAATAAAAAATTTCAAAAAAATCTTTTTAAAAAAAGGATAAGATGGCAAATATTTTAGGTGTTGTGAGACACACTGTTCAACTGCCCTTGCAGTATAAAAGCTGCCATAGACAGTACATTATGGATGGCTGTGGCCATGTTCCAGTAAAACTTACAAAAACAGCTGATGGGCTAAATGTAACCCTTGGGTTATAATCTGCCAACCCCTGAAATATAGACCATAATAAACCCAAGGACAAAAACAGGTTGACAGGAAGCTTTTGCAGTAATCAGCAGAGGGCTTGTGGTGGTGATGCAGGTGGCAAGAAGTGGTCAGATGCTGATGTATTTTGAAGGTAGAGCCAATAGGATTTGCTGAGGAATCTGCTATAGGATAGGAGAGAAAAAGGAGTCGGGGTGATGACTATGTTTTTTAGCATTTTAATTAGAAAATGTTACTTAATATTTTATATTCTACCTATTAGGTTATATCTAGAATAATTGTCTTTAAAATCTGTTTGTAGCTACTTAGATTATCTTTTTTTTTTCTTTGAGCCTTTGTTTTGTTCCTGGTATGCCTTTGTAAATTGAGGACTATTAAGATAACCTATTAACTTCTTAGTCTCACTGTTGGTCATTGCACATTTTCTCATTAGATTTCCCTCACAGCTGAAAGCAAGTGTGGTCATGTGGTATGTGGGGTTAGGGCATTACCCATGGTCAAGAAAGCAAGCAAAATAAAGATGTTAGCCTGTTAGCTATCTAAGGGTTGCTCTAGAAGACTTACCAATCCTATGAAAATAATATAAAGAGCTGCCTTATTTTAATAATGTGTTTTTTAGGGGCGCCTGGGTGGCTCAGTGGGTTAAGCCGCTGCCTTCGGCTCAGGTCATGATCTCAGGGTCCTGGGATCGAGTCCCGCATCGGGCTCTCTGCTCAGCAGGGAGCCTGCTTCCCTCTCTCTCTCTCTCTCTGCCTGCCTCTCTGTCTACTTGTGATCTCTGTCAAATAAATAAATAAAATCTTTAAAAAAAAAAATAATGTGTTTTTTAAAATGTTTAAAATGAATAGTTCTTGATGAAGTGTGTATAAACTATTAGATAAAGCCTTTGAACTATACTTACTAACTTCACTATTTCTCACACTACCACCAGTCTTCGAAGCACACCTACCTTCATTCGCTCTTTCTCCATGCCCTGTCAGTTGCTAAGGGATGCAGCTTGTTGCCAGAATGACCTTCATGTCTCACATGAATTGCTCTACCTTTTAACTAGTGCTCCACTCTGACCCACACTACACAGTGCTGTTAGCTTAATTGTTCTGAAGCTGTGATTATTAAACTTACACATGATCTGAGTTTTGAAGGCTTGTTAAACACAGATGGCAGATTGTTGATTCAGTAAATCTGAGGTGGGACTCCAGGATTTTCTGAGGGTTCTGGTCTGGGAGCCACACTGTGGAAACCACTGTTCTAAAGTACTCTGCTAATGCCATTCCTCCAGTTAGAAACCTTAAGTACCTCTGACAAATTCAGTCTAGGATTGAAGGACTACCTCTGTTTTTTCATACATCTTCTGAACATGGTCATCTTTTCCACCTTTGCTTTTCAGCTGTTTGTTCTTGAAATTTCACAACTAGTTTCTGTGCCGCCCAGCCCATATTCATCACTCGGAGTCCTATCTGATGTTTATATCAAACTTGACCCTCTTTTTTGAACCTTTACACATGTTCAGTCTCTTTTTATCTTATGAATTCTCATGACATTTACTTTTTATGACATTACCTTACTCTCTTAATTTATAGTCTTTTTTTTTTTTTTAAGATTTTATTTATTTGTCAGAGTGAGCACAGGCAGACAGAATGGCAGGCAGAGGCAGAGGGAGAAGCAGGCTCCCCGCTGAGCAAGGAGCCCCATGTGGGACTCAATCCCAGGACGCTGGGATCATGACCTGAGCCGAAGGCAGCGGCTCAACCAACTGAGCCACCCAGGCGTCCCTATAGTCATTTATATATATTATCTCACTTATACTTTTTTTTTCCTCTTCTACTTTTTAAAAACATTTTCTTAAGTAATCTCTATGCCCAACATGAGGCTCAAACTCACAACCCCTAGATCAGAAGTTGCATGCTGTCCTGACTGAGCCATACAGATGCCCCTGTTCTTGTCTTTTATAGGAACTTAAGCTCCTTGACGATAAGAAAAAAATATATTTTTCTTTCTCCCTCAGAGCAACAGTTTCTAGAAATAAGCCAGTTTTTAATTTTTTTATATTTTAAAAAGTGTTATTAAAGTATCACAAAATATTAGTATACCTATCATCTTATAGTTTCTTGCTTACTTTATGTGTTGGAAGAAATCCATTGTACCTTCTAAGTACCTTATGATTTCCTTATGTACCTTATGTTTCCTGATTCTGCTGCTCATCTATAGTGTTATAATTTCTGTTCTTTGGACTTTTGATGCACTATAAGCCATATCTTTTTTCTTGATTTCCTCCCCCAAGCCTCTAGTTTTGATTGAGTTAAAAAAAAAAGACATGCTTATGTGAAATACTCAAAACACCTTGTATGTCTGAAAAGTATTTTGCCCTCAACTGATATAATTGATGGGTAATTTGGTTGTGCTTAGAATTCTACATAAGAAATTATGTATGTATGTATTTATTATTAAATTATTTTATTTATTATTATGTTATTATTTATTCAGGAGCTTTAAAGGCATGCATCATCATCTTTCTTTCATTTTTAACTAGTGAGAAATCTAATGCCAGTCTATTTCTTCTTTTGAAGCTAACTTTATAAGTTCTCTTTTCTCCACCCTCTCTTGGGGAGCTCGTCCTCATTAGTTGCTGAGTATCTTCAGCTGATCATCTGTTTTATCTGTATTTTATATTTTATGCCTACCATTTTACTTTGGATTCTTGAGTGTATGTTTAGCTTTATCTTCAAACTATATCCCAAATTTTTTGTTTCATATAACAAAGTCTTAACTTTCCTCAAGTACTTGTTCTGATCTTTTAAGCGTCCTTGTTTTATGGATGTAATATTTTCTTCAATTCCTGATGGTCTAAACCTTTATCTTAATGGTTTCCTTTAAATAAAATTATAATTCTGTTTATCTTGGAACAGCTCTGTTGATCTTGTTCTTTCTTCTTCATGCTGATATTTTCTATATATATCTGATGATGTATTCATATTTATGTTAATTTGTATTTAAGTATCGGAAACTTCTAGGAAGCCTCATCATGGGAACTCTGTGACTTGGGGTTTCTAGTGATCCTTAAATTATATTTTAAAATAAATGGAAGGGAAACCAGTTGTTTGATTAGAGACCTTTTAGTGTGGCTTTTCATATTCCAGATTATTATTGACATCTCTCATCACCTGATGGCTTTCTTCCCATTCTGTTTGCTGTTAAAAGATTGGTGCTGGCTTTATTCCTATACTATAACTTTAATGAGGTCCTGGGAAAGACAAGAAACAAATGACTGTGTCCAGTCTGTCATCTTGAACCAAAAAGCTTTGTTCTCAGCAGATTGAAATAGTTCTTCTTGGTTAAGTACTATAAATTTATAATCTTTTACTTGACAAATAATAAGTTTGTGAATTGATAACTTTATTTGATTTCAATCTACCCATCAAATGCTACCATACCTTTGTTTTCATTATCTGTATTTGGCTTCAGATAACTGAGTGAACAGAGAAGGGACTAATATATTAGCCAGATATAAGTGTATTAATTTGCCATGGGAAGTATAACCATTAAAGAGACTAGAGGCTCAGGGTTAGTGAATTCTCACCAGAGAGAAGGAATCTGTATGGGAAACCAAATTTATAGTCACATTCTTTCTAGGTAGGCATGTAGTCAAGAAAAGGGTCTCATTGATCTTATTGACTGGTACCATCCAGCTGAGATAGCTTGATGTAGTGTCCATTGTGAAGTGAGGTTGCCATGCAGACCAGAAAATTAGGTATTGACCAGAGCATCATTTTTCTTGGATTTTGCCTGAGACCCAGAAAGTCTCTTGATGTTAAAGTTCATTGTCTAGGTGACATTTTGATTGTGTTGATAAAAGCTAAACTAAGACAGAATAGGAAAGTTAATTAGGTATAAGCTTTCTAAGTTCTCTGGAGTCTATGCCAAAGCCAACCTAAGTTCTCTGGAGTCTATGCCAAAACCTAGTTTTGTGAAACTTCTCAGCCATTTACATAGGGATTCTTAATCAAGGCTGCTAACTCCTAAAACAGTCTTTTCTTTTAAAAAAAAAAAAAAAAAAAAAAAAATCACATGTAGATTTCTCTTTAAATTTAATTCTTGAAAGATCAGTTTATCCTGTCACTATATACCACAAGCGGATATTATCTCATTGTCACTTACAAAGACACTGATACTTAGAAGTTAAATGACTCACCCCAGAATCTCATGGTATATGGGGCAGACTCAAGAACTAAATCTCACTTTTCTATCTTGACCTTTAATATTTTCTACTATACCCATTAAACTATTATTGTTTTATGAAAGAAATAAAGAAGTGGAAAACAATTGTTTTCTGTTTATTTTATATTTGACTATCCTTGGTCAATTAAGACTAATAGATAGCAAATCTTTTTAATTTAGAGTTTAATAATAAGTTTGTGATTATTTCTATAGGTTATATGCTAATGCTTATCTTTGTAGCTCCTTTTTTATAAGTCTTATGTGGACAGTGAGTAATACAAATGAAATTAGGAACATTCTTTCTTGGATCACTACGTATTTTAGCACCTTTGAAATACATTAAAGTTACATAAATGTAACAGAGCTCAACACAAATTACATTTGTTCTTAAAAATAATCACTGTAAAACTCAATCTTTAAGGTAAAGTATCTGGCAAGTCCTATCTTTATTAACCTGATATAATTTGTATATTCATAAAATATAATAAACTATTTCCTTTAGAATTTCTGTGATTCTGTATGTTTACCAATTCTTTCCCTTTTACCCATCCCCCCATTAAAATTTACAAAATATTGATTTAACAATATCCTCCTTGTTAAATTTTAAGATAAATATAGAACTTTGGTTTTTATTACATATTTTATTTTTTCTGCCCTTTTTTTTATGAGTTTTTTTTTTTAAGACTTTATTTATTCATTTGACAGAGATCACAGTAGGCAGAGAGGCAGGCAGAGAGAGAGAGGAGGAAGCAGGCTCCCTGCTGAGCAGAGAGCCTGATGCGGGGCTCGATCCCAGAACCCTGAGATCATGACCTAGAGCTGAAGGCAGAGGCTTAACCCACTGAGCCACCCAGGTGCCCCCCTTTTTTTTAAATTTAGATGTGTGTTGTATCTCAAAACTTCTTATGTGTATATATTTTCTGTGCTATAAGTCCGTTTGACAGTGGTGATTAACTGGGATTTTACTTTCAAAATCTTCAATCCAACCCTTTTTTTCTGTCCTGACAGCTCACGTTTTCTCTTGGATTGTCTCCTGACTTAGTAAGCCTCTGTCTACTCTCAATCCCTTTTGCTAGTTTATACGCCACTCATGTAATTCTCTTTCTTAAAATCATTTGATAAATAATTCTTAATCATATCACAATAAAGTCAAGCCTCCTTAGTTTGTATACAGTTAAGATTTACATGTCTGTTTTAAATATTCAGTAGTATCAAGACGCTAATCAGAAATCAAAATTAGTATAATCATGGACAACCATGAGAAATGAGGTGGTATTCTAAAGAGTCCAGTCTTCTGCCAGTTTTTTGTCACTAGTCAAACAAAATATTCGCTTTAAAGTTCATTCTCCCATGATACATGATTTTGCTCCAAGGCCTTTTTTATATATGCATATGTAATATAAGGATTTGTTTTATAAATAAAGTATAAATATAGAGTGTAATTAATTCTAAGTTGATTTCAGGTAAAAGTATAACATGATGATGGCTTAATTGTGGCTTAAATCAACACTAAATCTTTTAGAAATGTATTTGAAGTAGAAGGTGTGATTTATCATAGTTAATAACCAAAGTTATCTTAGCGGCAATCAACATATATCAATAATAACGTAACAAATAATCCAAAAGGAAACAAATATATAGTAAAAGTATATCTGTTATATTTACAAAGGTTGCTGCTACACTGAAAAACAGATTTAATTACACTTTATGTTATTTACCTATTTGATGATAAATGAGAAGAGATGGAGGAAGGGTAGTAGTGTCGGTATTCAAAAGACTTTTGATTTATATTATGTGCTCCAGATGCCCTTTCTTGGCTCCTTTAATTTTGACCTTTTTTGTACTTTTTTTTAGAAAAAAATGTCTTATCTGAACCCCTATTTTAATTTTTTTAAGATTTTTTTAAAAATTTATTTATTTGAGAGAGATCACAACTAGACAGAGAGGCAGGCAGAAAGAGAGAGAGAGAGAGAGAGAGAGAGAGAGAGAGACGCAGTCTCCCTGCTGAGCAGAGAGCACGATGAGGGACTCGATCCCAGGACCCTGAGATCATGACCTGAGCCAAAGGCAGCGGCTTAACCCATTGAGCCACCCAGGCGCCCCTCTTTTTTTTTTTTTTTTTTAAAAATTTTATTTTTTCCTTTGACAGAGGTCACAAGTAGGCAGAGAGGCAGGCAGAGAGAGTTGGGGGGGGGGGGGGGGGTGGGTAGCAGTTTCCCCACTGAGCAGAGAGCCCGATGCAGGGCTTGATCCCAGGAGCCTGGGATCATGACCTGAGCCGAAGGCAGAGGCTTTAACCCACTGAGCCACCCAGGTGCTCCCCTATTTTAATTTTTCATTGTTAACTGTACTCTAGTTTAATTAGAACTTTTATATGTCCTTTTGAGGAACAACAGTCAGAAGTTTCCTGAACATTTTTGATTTTAGAACACAGTCCTTAAATGAAACACCTAGTGATTTAAACACCTAGTGACTTTGAAGGTCAAACCAAATTCAAAATACCTAATTATTATTTTTTAGATAACTGCAGAAAGACATCTATAGTTCTCCTAGGTATCTGTGATTCAGGTAAACAGCTAGAAGATGACAGATGGTGAGGAGAGAAGCCCCTTCTGTTTATTCAGTGTGGAATCATCACTTGAATATAAAATATATGCATGCACTTACTAACTAGAATTCTTCTATGGTCATATACCACTTTATATAAATATAAACATAATGACATATACCTAACAATGACTACCTTTTAATCTTGTGTTAGAAGGTTTGCATCAAATCTACAACCTTTGAAAATGGTAAACATGTAAAATAATATGATAAGGAAAAATACTTAAGGTATATTTATTGTGGTGGGCAAAAGAATCAGTGAATATAATAAGTCAATTTAAAATGTCACTGGATGGATTATTAGACCTCTGTGGAAAAATGATTTGATTTTACTTGCTTCTGCTAGCTCAGCCTCTGTCTTAAAATCTTTGTTCTGGCCCTGAGATTTCTAATTCAGTGAATTTTTGACCCCAAAGTATCTTTAAGTATGGCAATGGCTAATAGAACTTTTATTTTTTAAGTTTAGAACATTGTAACAATGCTGAGAAGGTTGAATGACTTTTTTCAAATATGTTTATACTTGTAAGATGAAGCTCATGTAATGCTTAAACCACGGAACATACTGTTCTTGTTTTTAAAGTAATTGTGAATAGGCATTCTTTGCATAAATCCCAGCCTGTTCTTCTCTTCATTTTTGAAACATTCAAATTGGTTATGTTTATTTAAAGGCTTATTACTGCTTAGGAGATAGCACATTACTGAATTATACAGATACAGATTTCACCAAATCCATTTGTATCTGTATTTGTAACTGAACCAACGCAAGTTTGCTTCTTGGTTAGTCAGGAACTGCACCAGATTGAGTCGCACAAAGACGACTTTTATTTGTGGCAAAAAGGAGATCATGAAGAATGGCTTCCAAAGCTGTGACTCCTCAAGAAGGGGTGAATGAGTACCTTTTGTTTGGGTTTGTTTGTTTAGAGTTAGGATGAATGAATATTTAGATAGCGAAGCCTTGTCTTTGTGTGGAGGTAAGCATAAGGTTACGCATGCACCTTAAGAAAACATGTCTACACATATGTTAGATGTTATGTGAATGAGGCTGTGGCTCTTCTTTGGGCAGAGATTTTAGTATTATATTGAGGTAAAGGTGATTGCTGGTCATTCCAAGTGTCACTCCTTGGTCCATCTGCACAGGCACAAGTTAAGTTCAAATGGTCTGAGTGGTGCAGGCCAGCGGGAGGTCTTTTCAGGGCAGTTGTCGTCACCTGAGGGGTGGTTTCCAGTTTCATTTGCCTGAGTTAAGAAGTAAGCCAGAAAGAAGAGCTTAAGGAAAAATGTAAAATGGAGATTAGTGAATGTAAGGGGGTGGGCAGTAAAGGTCAGGTGTTGGGGTCTACCTGGTGACACTTTGACTATAGATACAGAAAAATAATGAACATAGATGCTGTAGTCATGATACTGATGCCTAAGCATTACTACTGTTTACTGTTTACAAAACTGTTATTTTACTACTTATAAAATCTTTATATTAGTTGTTTTCCTTGAGACCACTTGAGCAGCTCTTGAGAACTGTGTTCTTTATCATGGGTTCAGTTATACCTTGAAGTGGGAAAAAAATTAATATTAACTGTATGGAGATTTTGGTATATCTCTTTTCATCTTTTGAATGACCCTATAAGGAAATATGGTGGTATCTCCATTTTACATGCACAGAGTCTGAAGAGTTCAGATTTTCCCATTCACATGGCAAAGAAGGAGCCAAATGATATTTGACACTAAGTTTCTCGGAGACCACAGTCTGGGCTCTTCCTTCACCATACTGGACATTTTAGTTATACTTTCATTTTCAAGACATATGCAGGTATCTTGTTTTGACATCCTTGGAATCTTGTCAGATTTTAGTTAAATTAGAAAATGTATTATTTAGCAATATAATTTTTAAATAAAATACCCTTTTTAAAAAGTTTAGCTTGGTTTGGCAGTTAATGTTGAATATGAATGCCAAGTACACTGATGCATACTTTGGAATACTCAGGCTTATCTAAA
This sequence comes from Enhydra lutris kenyoni, assembly GCF_002288905.1. Taxonomy (NCBI): domain Eukaryota; kingdom Metazoa; phylum Chordata; class Mammalia; order Carnivora; family Mustelidae; genus Enhydra; species Enhydra lutris. Next base: position 11,857,937 of record NW_019154112.1, read on the forward strand.
AGTGACAAATTGAATAGAGGCATACCTCATTTCTTTGCACTTGGGTTTATTGCACTTTGCAGATACTATATTGTTTACAGATTGAAGGTTTGCAGCAACCCTGCATGAACAAATCTGCATGAACAGATTTTACAACAACATTTGTTCAGTTCATATCTCTGTCATATTTGGTAATTTCTGTAAAATTTTCATCTTTTTCATTACTATTATATTTGTTATGGTGATCTGCAATCAGTGATTATGCATTGCTGGAAGCGCAGGTGATGGTTAGATTTTAGCAATAAAGTATTTTTTTTTATTAAGGCATATACATTGTTTACTTAGACATAATGTTATTGCACATTTAATAGACCACAATTTGGTGTAAACATAACTTTTGTATGTACTGGGAAACCAAAAAGTTCATTTGATTCACTTTAGTGCAATATTCACTTTATTGAGGTGGCCTGGAACCTAACCTGCTGTATCTCTGAGGTATGGCTGTACTTATATTACTTTGAACAAGTTCTGTAATAGAGCTGAGAGTAGAATATTGTGGAAGCAGAGTAAATGACTAACAGCTTTCCTGACTAGGTTTCTCCTCTGCTAGACTGAGCTCCCAGCACAGCACCCAGCTATAATGTTGGGTGCTAGTAACCGCAGGAGAGGAGAGAAACATTTATTCAGCCACTATTGCTTAAAACCTTTTTGGGTTTTGTTAGGAAGCTTTGAATATTCCTTCTAGACTTCTCTGTTGAGAAAGAGAGCAAAAATTTGAAGGAGGCCCTTGTGGGGATGGGGATCAATAGATCATCATTAGATTGGTAGTCCCAGCTTGTGAAAGGAAGATATTGCCTCTTTATTAAACTGCATGTTTCTCTGCCAGAAAAAAAAAAAAAAAAAGATTGCTTTGTCCAGTTGGTAGTGAATAATTCAGAAGTAAATGTTGAAGTATAGTGGAAGGGATTAAACCAGGTAAGATTTAGATTATCTATATATTTATATAACATATCTAAAACTTTATGTAACAAGTCTTAGATCTGCATAAACTATAACCTAAAGGCTACTTTTCAGAAAACCATGCAATAGCCCCCCAAATAAAGTGTATTAGAACCTTTGTGTAATAAACTGGGCTACAGAATTCCCAGCTCAATTTTATGTTTTAAGAGAAAATAGCACTTATGTATTGACACTGAAAAGAGAGTTCATAAAATTAGAAACCAATAATACATTTTCTTAATTACCAATAGGGTGTGATATTAGTCTCCTAATTGCATGTGGAATTTCTTGCTATTGTCAATATTGGTTAAAATATGAAGAAATCATAATCATTTTTGTAATTGATAGACTAAAAAAGAAGTTGCCTTGTAAGATAAGGATTTTCTTCTGTAATGAGTAAAGGCCCTCTGAAGTTTGGAAGGTTAGAATCCTCTGCTAGCTGCAGAATATATAATTTTTCAGTCAAATACATTATATTCTGCTGTCCCAGACCTTTCTGAATGGTTTAAGTAAATATTTCCTTAGATATTATTTCTCAGACCTATGTCTATATAGAGGACTTTGTAAGCTAATGGAAATAATGTATTTGGATAAAATTAGTATGAAGTCTGACACAAATGTTAAATAACCAGTCTGCCACTGTCTCTTTAGGGTTGCATTTTTTTTTGAAAGAGAAAAGTATATGATTGATTGCATTTGGTATATGATCTATTTTTAATTCAAGCTTAAATACTAATCTAAAATTCAAATGGTATCAGTAAATAACAATTTTGTATTTCTGTAGGACCAGCAGCCTTTTCAATAGCATTCCTAAAATGAAAAAAAAATCTCGAAACACCTCTCAAATTTGAGCTGTCCTAAGAATTGGATTCTTAGAAAAGTACAACTTAATTATAATCACATCTGATTACTTTGTTCATTTTTATTTCTTACCTTCATCAGGAAAACTTTATCTATTTTAGTTTAAGACATGTCTGGAACTCTAGGTTAAAATGCTGCTTCTATTTCAAATAAAGTGAACTATCCACTATAATTTTTCTTATACCAAAGAGCCAGGATTACATTGTTGGCATTCATCTTTTTAAATGTCATATTATTTGGTAATTTAATATTGTACTAACACTGGAGGAGTGGACTTTGGAGAAAAACCTAGATTTCAATCCTATCTTTAAACTTATTGACTGTATGACTTTATGTTTTGGTTAATAATCTTATAGATATATTTTTAATAGTCCATTTCAAGAAAGAAACTATCTCACTGTTGTCCTTATTTACCTTATAGATCAATGTACTGTTACCCGGACATACCTGTTCCTTCACAAGTTCTGGTTCTTTAGTGCTGCATACTATTTTGGTAACTGGGCCTTTCTTGTGGTAAGTAGTACAGGTATCCTGGTGATAATTTGATTCTTACTTGCCCATTTGTATAACAGTAGTGCCATTGGATTTTAAATTCATTGCTTTCTGAATGATTTTAGATATAAGAAATAACATGGAGTTTATTTAAATTTACAGGTATTCTTGATTGGATTAATTGTATCCTGTTGTAAAGGGAAGAAATCAGTCATTGAAGGAGTAGATGAAGATGATTCAGACATAAGTGATGATGAGCCCTCTGTCTATTCTGTTTGACAGCCTCTGTCTTAGGGGTTTTATAAGGCTGACTGAATGTCTATTATGCATTTTTTAAGTGTTAAACTAACATTAGGATGAACTGACTAGATTCGTCAAAAATGGGAGCATGGCTATTAAAAAAACTATATTTTTTATGTTATCTGAAGTAACATTATTGTATCATAGATTAACATTTAAAATTGCTGTAATAATTCTATGTAAATATAAAACTATGGACTTTGTGAGGGAATGTTTGTGGAAATTTTTTTTCTCTAGTGTATAATAGTGTTAAATTGATTAAAAATCTTCCAGAATTAATATTCCCTCTTGTCACTTCTTAAAAACATAATAAATCACTTGTACCTGTGCATTTGGGTCTCTAGAGTAATGTGGAATTCTAGTGTCTATAACTGATTGTCTAAGTATAATACGATATAGCTGATAAATAAATGTTACTCCTCTATGCAGTTAGTTTCCTATTTTCTACATTAAATCATTAATGCCATTCAAATATATTTCATGAGCAGATTTCAAGCTACTTTGTGCTGTAAGATCACAGCATTCATTCCAAGATGTGTTGTATTGTTCAGATATTAATCCATTAGGTATCTTACCATCTCTGTCATATTTAAGGCATATACATTGTTGTAGATAGCTAACCTCAAAATTTGCCTTCCAACATAAATGGGAATGTTGTCAAGAATAATTGATCTTCAGGGAAAAAAAATTTAGTTGACTGATTAGTTTAAGGTATGTGACATTGGGGTGCTTGGGTGGCTCAGTCAGTTAAGCATCCAGCTCTTGATCTCAGCTCAGGTCTTGATCTTGGGGTCGTGAGTTCAAGCCCCATATTGGACTCCTCGCCAGCATAGAACCAACTTATATATGACATCATATTTTGGCTTTAAAAATTTTCTTAATTAATTTTTTCATTCTAAAGATTTATTCTTTTCAAAAGTTATAAGGAATGCTATGTAATATTGATAGGGTATTTTGAACACACTTTGGGTAGTGAGAAATCATTACAAATGGTATTATAGTTTACTCACATAAGCAAATCAGAACTCATAAAAAGCACAAATTAGAATTCATAAAAAACACATCTTTGAAATAAAATATCATTAACTTTCTGCAAAAGTCTTAGGAATTAGCAACCATCTCCCACTAAGTTCTTCTTGCCCTTAAGTTTTGTGCCACTTTGCTCTGTTCTGATTGTCTGTCTAGATATACTTTCATAACCTTCATGTTTGGCTTCTTCATGCAGCCTTTAATGTTATTTAACAAATTCCCTTCCCTTCTGTTTTTATTTTGTATTTTCTTTCTGGACTATCTCCTATACCCTTGGTTTCCATCTATATGTCTTATTACTAATATATGTACATTATTTTTTCCTAAACTCCAAAGCTTAACTTACCTGTTAACTAGAAATTATGACTTCAATTACAAATTGAACTCCTCATTTTACTGGGCATACCAAACCTCCTCCTCCTCCTCCTTCTATATCGTTTTTAGTTTTTTGTTTTTGTTTTTACAAATGGTACCAGCATATACCTCATTGCCTAAACCAGAAATCAGGCAGACCTGCTTATCTCCTGTGTACCCCAACTCCTCAATCAACCAAGTATTTGATTTCTACTTCTTAAGTGTCTTTCCATTTGTCCTTTCTTCTCCATTCTCATTGCCAGTCACTGTGTTTTAGATTGAGTTGTGTTCTCTCAAAATTCTTAGATTGAAGTCCTAACTTCAAGTAACTATGACTGTGTTTGAAGATGGGTCTTTAAAGAGGTAATTAGGGTAAAAGGAGGCCATTAGGTAGGGCCCTAATCCAGTATGACTGATGCCCTCCTGGAAGAGGAAGAGACATCAGGGATGTATACACAGAGAGAAAAAGACCACATGAGGACACAGAAGGAGGCCATCTGCAAGCCAAGAAGAGAAGCTTCTGGAGAATCGATCCCTGCCAGTATCTTAATCTTGGACTACTAGCTTCCAGAACTTTGAAAAAATAAATTTCTCATGTTTAACCACCCAGTCTGTGGTATTTTGTTATGGCAGCCCTAACAGACTAATACACACTACTTCTTGAACTTTCTCAGTGGATTTTGTGCCAAGTCCTGACTTCTTTCAGTCTTTCCTTGATAATGAAAATATAAATCAGATTATTTCATTTCTTTTCTGTGAAAAGCTTTCAGTTATTTTATAATGAAATCCTTTTTTTTTTTTTTTTTTTTTAATGTAATGGATAAAACCTTTCTGGTGTATTTCTTACCTGACTATCCTGCTTCTCTGTCATCGTCACACTGGTTATATGAGCAAAATATCTCTGCATTATCCAAATGGCTCGGATTTCCCCTATCCCATGTGTGTTGAACTGTTCCTTCTTCCTATACCTTTCCCTTCCTTTTATCTAAGAAAATCCTTATTCTTGAAATCTCAGCTTCAACATTATCTCCTCAGGTACCCCTCCCTTAAGTCTCCAGGTAGTTAGGTGGTCTTTTCTATACTCACATGGCACCCTGTACAGTGTGTTGTGATTTATGGCTTTCATGTCTCCTGCCTCTGGACAGTAAGTCCTTAAACACCCCTCTGGGTCTGTCATCCTTGGTATCTAGAATAGTTCCTTGCACACGGAAGGCACACAGTTGATAGCTGAATTTGCTAGTTAGAAGCTTGAAGTCTGAATATATGGATTAAGCCTATATAATAAAGCATTAGATTAAGGGGAATGTATATTTAGCCTATTTTTAAGATTTATTTTGCTGTATTTTGAAAATAACTGCCGTGTTTGTCTTGAATACTATGTATACATTTTACTACTGCTAGGAATATTTTCTGTTTTTGTGTTAGACCAACCTTTTAGCTTTTTATTTGGCTAGTTGTATTTTTTAAATATGTTTTCTTACATCCTATACATTTGCCTCTTGCCTACTTAGAAGTTTACTTTTACTCTAACAAAGTTTTTTTTCCTTCCTCTCAGTCATGGAATGGCTTTAACTTTATATTTATATATAAATATAAATATATATAATTTATAATATATATATATTACATATATATAATATAAATATAAATATATATAAATGAAGCTCATTTAAGTGTTGTGACTTCACTAATGAAGGATGTATTTTCTTTGAAGTCCTCTGAAAATGCCTAATTTAGAGATCATCCATAGTGATGACTTTCTAAAAGGTCAAAGCCCTCTTATTCCATGTAAACTTCAAACAAGTAATTAATTTGTTCAGCCATGCAGCAAGATACTGGCAAAATAAAGAGCCGACTGCAACTGACTGGAACTGACTTCTGTCTCAGTGCCCCTATACCAAAGAAAATTAAAATGCGTAGTGTTTTTTGTTTTTTTTTAAAGGAAAAGGAAAAAAAGGAGCTCCAGGAAAAACAACAAGCAATACAAGAAAAGAATATTTCAAAGTATACGACTGAGCTCTTCAGTGAATGATAGCTACAGTAATACACTGTTTCAGAATTAATCTATAGAATACAGTGGGCATTGATTATAGCGCTGAATGTAAATGGCAACCTTGACAATGTAAAAACACGGCCGTTAAAAGTTGGAAGATTGAAAGAGCTGATGGAAGAAGACCTAAGGGGAGAAAGTATTAATATCCTTACTTCACAGGAGAGTCGTAAAGGGGAGACATGAAGAAAGAAATTGAGAGACACTATCTCTGGTAGAGGGAGCAAAGAAGAAAGGTCTGGGCATATTAAAGTTATAAAGATAAAAAAGTTATAAAGGACACCAACAAGGCATTATAAAATACTAATAATTTGGGGGCTGGGCGGAGAAAAGAAAGCAAGGGGAAACTGTCTCAAGCAGGCAAAAATTCTCTTTTTCCATGGGAAGTTAGTAGATATTTCAGATGGATAAACTTAGAAATAGTATATTAAAATGTAACAAAATATTAAAACAAGTATTTAAAAGAGAAATGTTATCAGAAGATAAAATAATCATTGCAATAGTATGTAAATATATCTTTGAATTTCCTGGCAGCAAGGACAAAAAGACTATGATGGATGATGAAGTTTTTGCATTTGATAAAAGGAAGCACGTAGTTTTTCCTGGAGACAATTTTTCTGGCACCAAAACTTAGAAGGAAGTTACATTGTGAGTTCTTATGTAAAGAATGTTAACAATGAACAAATGTCTTTGCTAAAATTTAAATAGGCATATACAAGGAGACAGAATTTGGGAACAACAGGAAGAAATATGGTTGGCTACCAAGAAGCCTCAAAATGAATTAGCTTCATGTGTACATCATTTATTCATTCCACTCAGCAAATACGCAATCTCCTACATATTCCAGGCATTGGATGACAGCTACTGATTTTCTAGGATTAAGGAAAATATTCCCCAACCTTTCAGAACTTGGTCTAGGACTTTGTAGCTGAGTGGTTTTTGGCAATAACTGGACCTTATCAATAATTACTAAGATTGTATGTGTCTGTTACAAATACATTTTAAAAATCACTTTTATCAACTTTGAGTTAAAATGGAAAACATTCCAGTAACTGGAATGCTCTCATTTCTAAGCCACAACACCTTCTCTCTTCATGTCAGAATCAGAATGCTATTTGAGCATGGAGTTCAAGTGATGTGAGATAAGTAGTTTTAAGGGGCATTTCAGGTATTTGGTGATGCTTGATTAAGTACCCCCCTCTTTTTCAGCGGAGACCACCTCCAAAATGACCAGATTGTCCACTTCCCCAGATTGAGTTGTGCTGCTCTGGACGCAGTCCTGGACACATATCAATGTGTTTAACTGAATTTCAGCTGACCCCCTTCTAAAACCACCCATTGTTTTCAACTGTGATTTCACGGGGAGTGTGTTAAACTTGCTTCTCAAAACAAAGCCAATAAGCAAATATTAAGTCATGATTTAGGGATAATGTTTCTGTAGAGAACTAAGCTAGTATAGTGAGGTATGTAGCTTTCCACATGGTTCCTTCATCAGCTCATACCTGCTTCAGCTCTACATTGAGGCTACTGGATGGAACTCTGATCAAGGTTGAGCTACTTGACAGGTATGTAAAGCAACGTCTTCTATTGTTTAGTGGATGGGCAAGCAACAAAGTTAACACCTGGAGAAATTAGGAGGCACTTAGAGCTATTCTATTTTCATATCAAGAGCTAGGGTATTTGTAGGCCAAGACAAAATGTGTACTAAAGTAAATAATTGTTATATTTGTACTAAGTTCACTCAGCGTCTATCCAGCTGGTGGTTACCATGTGCTATCTGGACCTTATTTTAATATTTAATGAAAAGCTCTATCAAATTTGGTAATATCTAATGTTCTCACCAGCTCTAGTTCCACTTTTTACTACATTTATCTGCAACTTTTTTAACTGTGTTATGATAGTCACTATAAAACACATTATTAGTTTTTGATGCACTGTTCCATTAAAGACCTCAGGAGTGTGTGTATGTGTGTAAATATTTACACACGTTCACAAAAATCTCATTTGATGTAAAGGAATACCAGTCTGTCCAGTAGAAGAATAAGGGAAGTGTAATGCTTACTCCTGATGTATACAGTAACTCAAATGCTGACCGAACTATGATGAAGTCTGAAAAGTCCTCTATAATGGAGAGACTTTAGTGACTCATTAATATGAACCAAAAATTGAGGCCTAATATGTATCAGACACTGCTATGAACAAGAGACACATGAATGAAAAAAAAAATGGTGCCTATTCTCAAAAGGTATTTAGAAGCCATGGAGCAAACAAATTAAAACATAGGTAATTATAATGTAAACAAATGCTATGAGAGGTATTACTGAATATAGTGAAGCTAAGAGTGGTATCTTCTGAAGCTTAGGGAAGGCCTAAGACTTGAGACAAGCAAGTGTTAACAATTACAGGCAATAAATTCTCCAACCAGAAAGAGACTGGTTATAATGGCCTTAGACAGTAAGGAGGTAACTGTGGGGAAGTCTTGAAAAGGCCATGTGAGTGGGAAGGAAGGCTGCATAGAGGTAAGACAGACCAATAATCAAGGAGCAGAAAAGGGAAGGCCTGTTTCAGCAGTAGCCACATGTGGTACTTTGTAACCAAATGTCCTCTCAAAATTACTTTCAACCCTGGGAAAAAGAAGGGAATCCCAAATTGGCATTAACTTTCAACTCCCTGGGTAGAATGAGAAATAGAAATTAAGTTGTTACAGAAATAAGTTCTATTTCTTATACTCCGGAGTTTTCAGAATGGTGTTTTTCGGAGGCACCTGAGTGGCTCAGTCGGTTGAGTGTCCCACTCTTGATTTCAGCTCAGGTCATGATCTTATGGTTGTGGGATCAAGCCCTGCTTCGGACTCCGCACTTGGTGGGGACTCTTCTTGAGGATTTTCTCTCTCCTTCTCCTCTCCCTCTGCCCCTCACCCCACTCGCATCCTGTCTCTCTCAAATAAATAAATCTTAAAAAAAAATTTTTAAACGTTTTTGCCTGTCAAAGCTAAGTACACTTAGTAAACATTTTGGTTTGAATGCCACTTAATTCTGTAAATTAGTTATTCCAGTAGTGGAATAGAGAAAACAACCTCATATTTACTTCAAACAAGAAAAGCCTCCTTAGACTGTACCTCCCCTTTTGGTGTTTGATTATTCCAAGGGTTGGTAAACTTTTTCTCTAAAGGAGCAGATACTATATATTTTAAGCTTTGCAGGGTCACATAAGGACTCTATCATATATTCTCCTTCCTTTTTTCTTTTTATAACCTGTACAAAAACTTAAAAACTTTTTTCTCTTGGATTTGGATTCGTAGTTGTAGTGTGCCAATCTTGAATTAATTATTTTGCTTAAGGTAGTTTTGCTAAGCAAAGTGAAGTTGGCTAATGACATACAAAATATAAAATTATGGAAGGAGAATTGTTAATATATACAAAAAACTTTTTCAAATGCTTTTAGCATGTTTCATGTTTGTTTTTTTTTTTTAAGATTTTATTTATTTGACAGACAGAGATCACAAGTGGACAGAGAGGCAAGCAGAGAGAGAGAGGAGGAAACAGGCTCCCTCCGGAGCAGAGAGCCCGATGTGGGACTCGATCCCAGGACCCTGAGATCACGACCTGAGCCGAAAGCAGAGCCTTAACCCACTGAGCCACCCAGGTGCCCCAGTTTTTTTTGTTTTTTTTTTTTTTTTTTTTAATGGATACACTTAACTTTTATTCTAAGGTGATGTGAACTTGTAAAAGAAGTTAAACAATCTGAAGTTGTGACTGACCAAGAGAGGAGAAGGCAGTGATCTCCAAATCTATTTGACAGGAATCTGTTTGACCCATATCTTCTTACATGGAACCCTGTGGGAGAAATGATGGACAACATGATCTATAAGGTACCTTCCACTTCTAATGTTTGTATACTATTCCTCTCTTGGTCATAGAGAGTTATATATGTGACTCCAGGGTTGAAAATTGTACTAGTAATTTTTGTGTGTATCACAGTTCCCTCATTTGTAAAATTGAGATGTTAATACTATCCCCTTCATGGGGTTATTAGAGACACTAAATTAGTATGAAATGTTTAGTATAGTGCTTTTTTAGGTGGCTAACCTTCAGTATTTCTTAGCTATTGTTATTTCTAAGATGGTTTCCTTTATTTCGTAATGCTCTTTAATTATCAAGTCTCCACACACTTTATGTTTGAGAAATGATCCTCTACCTCGGCCTATAGGCTAAGTACCTAATAGATTCAAAAACAAGCATTTGATTATATTATGAAAGCTCAGAGTGTAAGAAACCCTAGAGAGTAAATATTTTTGAGGCATTAAAGAACTTTTATAATATAATTCATCACTATTAAGGTCTCTCTTTTTTAGAGATCTTATTTTCTTCCAATTGTATTTCAAACCTCCGAATAATGAAATTCGAGAATGCAACGTCCCAGTTATTTCCAGCCTAGCAGTGGTGTGTTGAGGAAGCCCAAGCCATTATGCTCCCTTGCTGGGTTGCTTTGAAAAGATTACATTATAGTCTTTGTCATGTAGGGTTTTTTGGTGGTTTTTTTTGTTTGTTTGTTTTTTTCTCTTAAATGCAGAAAGGGAAGAATTTCTCTTCAGTTCATCATGGGAACATTGTGAATTTAAAAAATAACACTTGTAAAGCTTTTTTTTTTTTTCTTTTACAGTGAATAAAATACTATACATGTACTATCATTACCGAGTGCAAAAACAGAGAAATGAAATGTTTGCTGTCACTTCAGAGGCTGGACTTTGCAATTTATTACGTAAGATTTTTCCTCATACTCACACCTCCAACAAGCTTGCTTCCATCAGCAGTGTGGTTAAAGTAGAAAAGATAGACATGGATCAAAATCCAACCTGAGTTACTTAGTAGCTGCGTGAACTTGAGTAAGTTATTTTACTTCTATAGGCCTATTCCTTCATTTGTAAAATGGGTTCCCATTACCCACCCTTCTGAGTTTTCAAAAGAATTCAAAGCACCCAGCACATAGTAGGCACTCAATGTCACCAAAGACTCTTGTGCATACCTGCAGCCTTAGGAAGGCACAGGTTTTAAACCTAAAATGAATAAGAATACTTTTGGGTGGGGCATATATTCTCCAATTGGCCATACTTCCAACCCAATAGCACCACATGGGCAAATACATGCTCTAAGAAGGCTTTTGAGTTTGGCCTTGAGACCTGGGTTCTTGGTCTAGGTTCAAAGGATGAGCTTCCCAAAGGAGCAGTAATGTGAAAAACACAGATTTCTTTCCTCATTCATTTACTAACACTTCCCGTGGACTGACTATGAACAGAAGTGGAGAGCCACAAAGATATATAGTGTTGTCCCTGTCAAAGGAGCTCTTCCATTCATTTTCCATTCCATTCCACAGTTTTCTGAAATTTGGAATTAAAATTATGTAGTATATTATGACTAGGGCAAATTGGTGTGGCAATATTTGAAAGAATGTAAATACCAAAACATAGTGAATTAATTTTCTATTTCACCTTTATGTCTTCTTAGTCTTAATCCTTTCCTAAAGCTTTAAAAATTGAACCTCTGGGGTGCCTGGGTGGCTCAGTCAGTTAAGTGACTACCTTCTGCTCAGGTCATGATCCCAGAGTCCCAGGGTCTAGTCCTGCATTAGGCTCCCCACTCAGCAGGGAGTCTGCTTCTCCCACTGACCTGCCCTCCCCTTGTGCTCTCTCACTCTCTTGCTCTCTTTCTCTCTCTCTCAAATAAATAAATAAAATCTTTTAAAAAATAAAGACTGAACTCTAATTTTTCACCTATGTTACATCAAGTGTCAATTTTTGGTATAAAAATACAGCTTCACACTATCAAAGATGAACGACCCCTAGGAGCCTTTCTCAACATGGTAGCTGTCTGTTATGTCAGCCTCTCCCTATTTAGTTGTTGAAGTAATCTCCAAGGATTTTGTGTTTCTCCCTTTCAAAACTATCTTTCTCTTCTCTTTAATTTGACAGAAAAAGAAGAAATTTCAACTGTGGAGGCTCTACATTTCCCAGCATGACACTATTTTTCTACTCAGGAATATAGAGTAAAATTTCTCACTTTTTCTGTCACAGTAAACTTTCTCCTGAATTTCTTTATAGCTTTTGCAAATTTTTTGCCTTGATCCAGGTTGTCCTTATGTAAAAGCATCATACATTCCCCTGTATATATTAAAACTTTGGAAAATGCACCTAAACAACTCAACACATTTTAAAGCTAGATATGAATTTGTTCCCTTGCTATAAATTTTTAAATGAAGTAATCAAAAACCAAACAAAAATCAGTTTTCTCTCACTACATAAAAATCACACCAACATCAAAGTTACATACTCTGGTCTGACTGTCCTTTTGAAATAGAGATATAAATAGCATGTATTTGTTAGATAAAGCACTTTTAGAATCATTAAAGAAAAGTAAAATAATTGGAATCTACAAATTTCCAGATGACCCCACAAAAGAGAAAGTGGGGTCAAGGGGAAGGCCCTGGCTATAGCCTTAGGAACCACCCCCCCCGCCCCGTGAGGGCTTTCCAGTTCTGTGTCATCATTTACATAACTATCCCTGAAGCTTGACTGATATTTAATGAGAACTGAATAACCCTGCCTTGTCATTCTCCTCAGACATGGTTTCCTCTGAGCCCTCCATCTCAGTCTCCATCTTTCTGATTTCCCACCCAGTCTCAGCTTGTTACCCCACCTTCGGTTGTCTGCTGCCCAGCAATTTTGCTTGATCCCCCCCCTGCACCTTGGCTTTGCTGGAACAGCCCCTAGAGAAGCCCACCAACCTGAACATACGGACTTGGAATTCTGGCAGATCCTGGGCTTGCATTTGGCCCAGTTGCTTGTTAATGCTGGGATCCGGGGCAGCTTGCTTCAACAACATTAGTGACAGCATATGTAAAGTGCCTAGTGTGATACCTGACTTGTAGTAGGCATTCAACAAAAGGTAGCTGCCATTATTTTACACACACTGGTATTCCTGCAAACAGAGCTAGACCTTCCCAACAGTCTCTCTGTCTTCGTACCTGGAATAATGACTTGCTAATTGATTCCATCCATCCACGTTCCCCCACCCTCCCTGGATAAAAGTCATCCCTGTTGGGAATGTTTAGGCATGTAGGCACAGCAGATGTTTTCTGTGAAAAGGAACTTGTGCAATTATTTCAAGAATTACATAATTTTTGAAAGTGTAGAGACCTTAGTCTTTTGTTCAACCTTCAATTAACAGATATTGAGAAGGTAATCTAGCTGTAGCTATGTTGACATTTCAAGATGTATCTTTCTTTACATTTACAGCAGCATTCCTATGACATTATTTGCCAGAGAACAGCAATTATTTTAAAGAGTCATGGTGACTTCCAAATGCAAAGCTCTTTCAGTCAGAAACATGTTGTGAACTTTTACTGTGTGCCAGACTCCTGGCAATGCTGAGATTACAAAGACAAATGTAACCTGCAAGACAGAATCCTTCCACACCTTTGAGGAAGTCACATTTCACAAATGGGTTTACACAGAAGCTCTCAGAAAACCAGATTGTATGACTCTAGTTGACAGTGTGTGAGGCAGTCTGCATCACCGTGACTTCTGTCCACCTTTGGCTGGACATTGCTGGTTATAGACATTGTTTCCAAAGTCCTCCAGCATCTTCTCCACAAATAATTGGTGGACTTTGCTAAAAAGTTTTTTATTTGATTGTAAGCCACTTGATCTGTAATGGTATTTTCCATCAATCACCAGGCATTCTAGAACACACCTTATACAGTGCATGTGTGTACCTCTGTTTCAACTCTTAACTGTACCCAGCAAGCTAGTAATTGACATACTCCTCATCATTTTTTTCTGGCCAGAATACCAACTGTGGCTGTTTATTGTACCTTACTGGTAATTGAGCATGAAAGAAGTCAGGGTTTTTACGAATAAATTGAAGGTGTGGATCCTTTTAAATACAAAAATCTTTAGGTAAACACCCTGTCAAAAGTAAAGGATTAGGAAATATTAATGTTGAGGTTTGATTTATGATGTTGAGATTTTAAAAATAAATATTTACAGACATGTAAATAGATTCTTTCATACCAGAGAGAAGCAGGGGGCTCCATTCCTATACTTGGAGAGATTAGAAACAGTGCTGTGACCTCTGTGTTGTCTCCCTCTCATGTTCCTTGAGCCCAAAGGCTTGATTTGGGTTCACTGTAGTTTGTACTTTCTAATAAACCATACTAAAAACATTAATCAAATTGACTTTTCAAAAAAATACTTTTCACCTACATGTTCAATCTTATACTTTCGTTCTTATTAAGACTTGGGATATCCATTTATTTTTGAAAGGGAAACATTCCTGTTTAAAAGTAAAAATGGTCAGTGAGGAAAGCTTAGTTTTCAGAAATTCACTATGAATATAACTTTTGGGAGGTTTATTTTAAGCTGTGCAAGGAGATGAATCTGGTGTATGCATTAACATTAGGTTTATGATTTTGACTTAAAAAGTTATAGAATCTTGCCAACTTGGATAATAATCTTTCATGTCAAATTCCTTGTACTGTATCCTTACTTTGGACAAAATGTAAGAATTGGTTAGTATGGTGAAATTCATTATTTCTATGATTTTCTCACTTTAAATATATTTAAATTTTTACTTTTTATATATTTTTTTGATGAAGTTTCAATTATTTTTTTTGAAGTTTCAATTGTTAAAAACTAAGTTATATTTACAAGGCAGAAGAGCTAGGCTTTGTGGTAACTTATTTGGTGAACATTCTGGTTTCTCCGGTTTCATTTTTCTCAAAGTGTGACTCCCATACCAGGAGCATCAGCATCACAAGAAAAGTGATGGGAGAAGGAGACTCAAATGGAGATGATTTATCCAGATGGTACCCTGAAAAGACCCCCACACTTTCCAGCTTTCCAGAGCAGTCTTTCCCTTGTCCCTTCTGTCCTCTTCAGCACCATGTTTTTCTCTGTATTTTAGACTTTTTTTTTATGTTACAGACTAGTAAACCTGCTCTCAGCTGTGACTGTCTTCCTTTTTAGTCTGTCTATTGAAATTTCTAACTACTAATTATACATATAATTATATGTTATACTTATATAATTTTAATTAAATTTTAGTTAAATTATATATTAAAGTTTAAGTGATCACATGCTAAATAAAATCATTTAATTAAGTAACATATACATTTTTCCTAGCAAGTCTATTTTTGTGCTCTAATGTCATTTATAAGATTTATCTTTAATTCTTTTGTTTCTTCACTTCTTCCTCAAAAAGAATACTTTGGTTTTTTTTTTATTAAAGCATAATTAAC
Source organism: Enhydra lutris kenyoni (assembly GCF_002288905.1). Lineage (NCBI taxonomy): Eukaryota > Metazoa > Chordata > Mammalia > Carnivora > Mustelidae > Enhydra > Enhydra lutris. The sequence continues at coordinate 11,873,295 of NW_019154112.1, forward strand.
TTACAAGTTATATATTAGTTTCATATATACAATGTACTGACTTTACAATTCTATACATTACTCAGTACTCACAATAAGTGTGGTCACCATACAATGTTATTAAAATATTATTGGCTATATTCCCAATACTGTACTTTCATCTCTATGACTTACTTATTTCATAACTGGAAGTCTGTACCTCCTAATCACCTTTATTAATTTCACCCATTCCCTCCTCCGCCTCCCCCCTGCAATCACCGGTTTGTTATCTGTATTTGAAGAATGCTGTGTTCTCTGTGATCAGTTTGGCTTTCCTTTTCTGGGGTTACAAAGTCCCCTAAAGTATACTCTGATTTTGCTTTGCTTGCTCATGGTATGTTGCTTCAACATTCAGATTGCTTGGCACCCTCCATCACTGTCCCCAGTGAGTGTCTGTTCCGGTGGATCGTGGTGAATCAATTGACCAGTGATTGCCAGTTCTAGGAGAGAGGGAGCCTCTGTCAACAGGGGCAGGAGAGGGGGCAGTTAAGTCCACCAGGTGATTCCTGCCCTGAGCTTCCCCTCAACCAAGACTGTTAAGATGTGACAAGCCCTCATAAGACCAAAGATAGCAACTAAGCAAATCCATTTCCATGCTGGGTCCTGTGCCGCCTCAGGGAACCACAGAAACACCAACATTCTTGAGTCCTGAAGGAAAGACAGATGCATGCATTTCATTCAACACTATCTAGTATAGAATGGCAGGATCATACAGTAATGCCTATTTAGCTTTTAAAGAAGCAATCTATTTTCTAATGTGACTGTACCATTGTCATTCCCACCAGTAGCTCATGACAGTTCACTTGCTTCTTCATTCTCACCAACACTTCATGTTGGCCCATCCTTTTAGTTTTAGCTATTTTTAATCCTTCCATGGCAAGTTAATTCATTTGTCCAGTAACTTGTATGCAAATGTTTGTAGCAACCTTATTAGTAATAACTGAAAACCAGACTTCAAGGTGCCACTCAGGAGCTTTCCAAGATGATGGAAGGTGTTGATTGGGGTATTGATTACAAGGATGTGTATATTGTGTCAAAAATCATTAAATTAGGGACGCCTGGGTGGCCCATTCAGTTAAGCGTCTGCCTTCAGCTCAAGTAGTCATGATCTCAGGATCCTGGGCTCAATCCCCACGTCTTACTCCCTGCTCAGCAGGTAGTCTGCTTCTCCCTTCCCTCTGCCCCTGCTCCCACTTGTGCATGCTCTCTCTCATGCTCACTCTCTCTCAAATAAATAAATAAAATATTTTTTAAAGATTAAGCATTTAAGATCTGTGTATTTCACAGATGCAAGTTTTACTTGAAAAATAATTTTAAAATGTAAAATAAACAAAAAAAAAAGGTTTTTAAAAAGAAAATAGATATATGCCAGATGATTTGTTGACATTCGTACAACCAGTAAGGAAATAAGGAAATAAAGAAATAAATGTATAATATCTCCTATAAAACAAAGGTTAAAATGAAAGATTCTGTAGAGGGCACCTGGGTGGCTCAGTTGATTAAGCATTTGCCTTTAGCTCAGGTCATGATCTCAGGGTGGTATTGAACGCTGCATCAAGCTTTCTGCTCAGCAGGGAGTCTGCTTCCCCCCCCCACTGCCCCCATCCCTTTCCCTCTCTCTCCTCCTCTGTGCTCTCACTCTTAAATAAATTTAAAAATCTTAAAAAAAAGAAAAAAGAGGATTCTGTAGATTACCTATAATTGCTTAAATATAGTATAAACATGGTTATTTAAACACGGAATAATATAAGACGTTTCTAACATGGTAGGTCAATACATGGTTTATGGTTTGCAGAGGTAGGGAACAGTATAAAAGAAAGAGATGAAGGGTAGATAGAGTTCAGCTGAGCAAGAGGGGTACCCAGAGAGACTTCACTAAGTTGTGATCAGTGTACATGCATGATCACGTGTATACATTTACATAAAGTTATATGTGGACCAGGGGTGCTACAGGACACAACCCCAGGAGGAATATTTCACATGAGAGGTTATGGAGTGCAGTTGTACTTCATAAAGTGTATATATGAAAAAAAAAAAAAAACAAAAACGAAACAACATTTTAAAAAGAGCTATAAAAAATGAAATAAAATAAGGGGCTATTACTTCCATCATAAACCAATCCAATCAATTCTTAGTAGGGAAAGACTTCTCTTCGTGGCAGGTATTTACTTCCTTTCTAGCAGTGTGGTATTTAAAATTTTATTTATGCCTTCTGAACTGGATCTAAAGCTCCTGAAATATATCTTAAACTTTTCTTACACTTAGGCCTAAATCTGATTCCTGCAAGGAAATACAATGCAATGTCTCCATTTCCTTCATAATGTAATGATGTGGTTAATCTGTGCCAAAGCTTGAGTTCAAGCTAAATTATATAGAACTAATAGTCACAATTGTTTGGAAAAGTAATAAAATGAATGACTCAGCCCTTTTTCATAAAAAAGAAAAAATTTTATTACATATGGTTTATACTTTTGTGTACATTGAAAATATAAAAGTATTTGCTAAGGAAACTATTAGAATTAGTAAAGTCATCTAATAAATACAGTTCTTCTAGTAGTTTGATTGTATCTCCCTTTCGTTTCTTCTCTGGTGGACTCAAACAAGAAGGCAGACAAACTGGTAGAGGGTAGCATATACATCTGAGGAGGCATGATCCCCAGTGGAGAAGGTAGGCATAGAAATTATTTTCCTTGATGACTGAAACAGCTGATGTACCAACGGTGGCTCAGAGGCCCTGTCTTTCCTCCAGGACTCAAGAATGTTGGTGTTTCTGTGGTTCCCTGAGGCAGCACAGGACCCAGCATGGGAATGGATCTGCTTGCTTGCTGTCTTTGGTCTTATGAGGACTTGCCACATCTTAACAGGCTTGGTTGAGGGGAAGCTCAGGGGAGGACCACCTGGTGGACTTAATTGCCCTCTTTCCTGTCCCTGTTGACAGAGGCTCCCTCTCTCCTAGAACTGGTCAGTTGATTCACCACTGACTCACCAAAACAGACACTCACTGGGGACAGTGATGGAGGGTGCCAAGCAATCTGAATGTTGAAGTAGCATAACATGAGCAAGCAGAGCAAAATCAGAGTACACTTCAGGCGACTGTGTAACCCCAGAAAAGGAAAGCCAAATGGATCATAGAGAACACAGCATTCCTTTTGAGGAAGTGAAGACACAAAAGAACTAAAAATAAATCTTAAAGAGATGACGTTAGAACGCAAAAACAGACTTTCTAGGAAAAATATGTGTATATAATTTAAATGATTTAACATATTTAGCATATGATCATTTAAACTTTAATATGTAACCACTTAACTAAAATTTAATTCAAATTACATAATTATTATAGAAGTTAAATTTTCAATAGACAATTTCTTGTTACTGACTTTGGAGTCTTCCCTAAACAAGTTCAATTTAGATATCATCCAGTGATTTGAAAGTTGTTTGTTTGTTTGTTTTCACAAATTTTGGGGCTACTTCCAATGAATGGTTGTTTCTTTTGAGGATTTTTTTCCCCTCTCAATTTTCAGCTACTCTGGTAGCCCCAAATTCTATCCTTGACATCTCAGGCAAATAAAGTATTTTCTGCTTGAATTCTAGTGGCTCTGTTCTTTTTGGGTTAAAGTGGGCTCTCAGGAAAAAAAGCTGCCTAAACGTAGGTCTCAACCATGCATTTCCATTCTTTCAAGGCTTGAATCCCTTCCAATTTTTGCCTGTTTCTGGTCACTCTCCATTGCTTTTAAATACTTTTTTAATATTACATTTTTTTCAGAATTTATGATTATTATATGCAAGAAGGTGTCAGAGGTGGTTCTCCATGATGCTCTTACACATTGTATGATAGATCACCAAGAAAATGGTGATTTTGTCCTTATTGAAAATCTGTTGTCTATTGACTGTGTTTATGATCTTTTTTGCCATATAAAGCATTCAAGGATTATGTAGTCAACTCTATCTGTACCAGTTATGAAATTTTTCTTTTTAGCTCCAAAGTTATTCCAAATGTTGGAGCTGAGACTCTGCAAACCACTTTTCTCCTTGGAGCTGGCTTCCTGTTGGGTGTGAGGCAGCGTCTGAGACCAGGCTTATAAGAGCCCTGGTGTCCAGGTTTTGATAACTCCAATCTCTTCCGTCTTTCTCCCAGTCCTGGAGTGAGTGAGTGAGTGAGTGCACACGCACGCACTTCTCTGTGCAATTACTGTCTCTGAGTTACTCAGTGTCTTCTTGCTCACTGAGCCCTCCAACACCTGTGTTGGTACGTTAAATTCCCTTCATTGAAATAATCAGTGCATTTCTTGTTTTCCTTATTGGATCCTGACTAATACACAATTTTGTAAAAACTTGTAGGCTTTTATTTTTTAATATATTTCCTAAACATTAGTTTGTGCATATCTTAGATTTTCTTATAATTCTTAATTTTCTATACAGTGAAATACTTAATATATCTGAAATTTGGTTTTGGATTGTTGTATAAGAGAAAGATAACATTTTAATTTTTTTTCCCAATGAATACTCAGTTGGAATTGCAGTTTATTAACTAATTCATCCTCCCACTGAGTTATAATATAAAGTGATCATGTTAATCGTCATATACACTAAAATACTTCTGGAAGCTGATTAGTGTTTAAAATATAACTGTTCATTCCATATTGCATTATTATAGTAGCTTCATATTTTGATATTTAAAATTTCTATTTCTGAATGCTTAGGGATGGAAATTTTAGAAAGTTACTGATAACATACAGTTTTTCAACTAAATTCTTATTCTAGAATATTTTTCTAGAATCTCTTTAAATATATAGCTTAAATTTGAATGAAAATGACATATTAACATTGTTAAGACTTAACCGTGTTTTAAAACTTATTTCATCTGATATTACTTTGGATTTATGAATTTTCTTTTGATTGGCAATCTTTTGGTATATCTTTGCTATCCATTTACTTAACACTTTCTCTGTCCCTTGTAATCTCAGTATAGCTGGATTTTTAGTTGATTTCTTAGTTCTGTCTAACAATGATTATTCATATATATAACAATGATTATTCATGGATTTTTTTTCTTACGTATTTTATTGAGATTTTTATTTATCCTGATTTTTTTTTTTAGTTTCATTTCTTCCTTTCTTCTTTCCTTCTCTCCTTTCTTTTCTTCTTTTGAATTGATCAAGCTGTATTGCACTGGGAATTATCTCTATTCCTATTATTTCAGTTCATACTCAGGGAATTTAAAGTCTAGATATAGTCAGTATCTTTATAGTCAGTATCAGTATCTTTAGTACCAGAGTATTGGTAAACTTTTTCTGTAAAGAGGCAGATAGTAAGTATTTTAGGCTTTTCAGGTCATAGAGTCATTCAGCATCTACAACTCTGCCATAGTAGTATGAAAGCAGCTGTGGACACTAAATAAACAAATAAATATGGTGGTGTGCCAGTGAAACTTTATAAAACTAGATGCTGAGCTGCCACCAGTTGCCTAGAGGGTGGAGCCTCCTCCAATGCCAACAGTCCGGAAGGTAGAATATCAAGACACAGACTATTGTGAGTTGAATTGTGCCCCCACAAAAGTATATGGGGAAGTTCTTACTCCCGGTATCTGTGAATGTGTCTTTATTAGGAAATAGAGTCTTTTTACAGATACCATCAAGCTAAGGTAAAGCCATACTGGATTGGGATGGACCACAAATCTAATGACTGGTGTTCCTGTTAGAGGGCCATGAAGAGATACAAGAGAAGATGGCCAGGTGAAGGCAGAGCAGGAATTAGAGTGATGCAGCTACACCCAAGGAACACCAAGAATTGCTGGCAACCACCAGGATCTAAGAAGTGGCCAGGAAGAATTCTTCCCTAGAAACTTCAGAGGGATCAGGGCCTTGCCAACTCCACCATTTTGGATTTCTAGCCTCCCAAACTGTGAGAGAAGAAATTTCTATTGTCTTAAAATAAAATAGGAGAAAAACGAGGTTTAGTCCAAGCACTGTAGTTTGGCAACGTCTGTCAGGAGGATCAAATAGTTTAGAATGTTTCAAAACTAGCCATTCCACTCGTTTACAGTCTACATTCAAACATTGCCATGATGGGGCACCTTAGTGGGGCAGTTGGTTGAGCGTGTCTCTTGGTTTTGGCTTAGGTCATGATTGTAGGGTTATGAGATTGAGCCTGGCTCCGGGCTCTGTGCTCTGCCTAGAGTCTACTTGAGATTCTCTTTCCCTCTCCCTCTTCTTCTCCACCCCCAACTCTCTCTCTCTCAAATAAATAAATAAATCTTTATAAAAAAATGTTGCCATGATGGGCCGCCTGGGTGGCTCAGTGGGTTAAAGCCTCTGCCTTCAGCTCACGTCATGATCCCAGCGTCCTGGGATCGAGCCCTGCACCGGGCTCTCTGCTCAGCATGAAGCCTGCTTCTTCCTCTCCCTCTGCCTGCCTCTCTGCCTATTTGTGATCTCTGTCTGTCAAATAAATAAATAAAATCTTTAAAAAAATATTACCATGCAATCTAGCAATTTCTTTTTCAAAAATTCTACAAATTGGATAATATTTTATTGCTTTTTAAAAATTTTTACTTACTGTTGTTTTACATTAATATGTATTTAGTTTTTTCCATGTATTTACCATTTTCTTCACTATTATTTCCTATTTCCAAGATCTTACTTTTGGAATTGTTTTCTCTATCTTGAAATGTATTTTTAGATTTTCTTTTAGTGAATATCTTTTGGCGAAAACTCATTTTATCTGAAAATGTTTTTTATTTTACTCTCATTCCTGGAGAGTAGTTTTTCTATGCATAATTATCTAATAGTTAAAACTTACTCCACTGCCTCCTGGCTTCTGTTGTTTGCTGCTGAGACTGCAGCTCTCCGTTGGTGCCCTTTCTCTCTAGCTGCCTAAAATGTCTTTGGCAGTTTCATCATAATGTGTCTTGTTCTGGATTTCAATTGTTTAGCAGATATATTGACTATCTACTCTATGTTGAGCACACTTTTAGGAATTTGGAATACATCAGTGAAGAATGAAGACAAAAACCTCCAAGGAAGTTTATAGTCTGTGGGGGTAGGAAGAGACATAAAAAAATAAACTTCATGAACAATATGTTAGCTATGTTCTATGGGGAAATGTGGATCATGGTAAATAAAGGTAATCAGGATTTCTGAGAGAATGGATCTAACTGCAGCAGAAAACAAGGTGGTCAGAGTATGCTTCATTAAGAAGATGATAGTTGATGAGGGAAGACATGAATGAGAACATTGGCTAAATGGACACGTGGGGGAAGGCATTCCAGGTGGAAGAAACAACCGCACTTAGGTCAAAATGTTCTTATTGTGTTGAAGTAATGACATTGTGATCAGTGTAGCTAGAATGAGCTAAAATGGAGCAAGTATGAGATAGAGCAATAGGAAGAAACAATAGAGAAGTACAGAGGGCACATGATGCAGGGTCTGTAGGGAGTGGATATTTATTCAACATTTTGAGCAAAGGAGTGACAAGAAGTCACCTGTTTTAAAGGGATCACTGACCAGCTGCTAAGTTGAGAATCGGTTTTAGGAAGCAAAGGTAGAAGCAGAAAGAATTACAGAAATTTATTACAGTAACTCAGGTAAGAGATGATGGTGATTTAGATTGAAGTTGCAGCAGTGATGGTGATAAGATGTGTTCAGATTCTGCGTACATTTGGAAGGTAGGACCAACAGGATTTCTGCTAGATTAGATGTGGAGTGTGAGAAACGTTGGAGAGTTAAGGATGGGAGTAATCAATCAGAGAATACAGTATCATCATTCTCCCTTGGAATTCACTGGCCTTCTTCCAAATGAGGATTATAATTGTAAAAAAAAAAAAATTCTGGGAGATTCTTAGGCTTTACCTTCTTTCTAGAATTCCAGTAAAATGTATTTTAGACTCTCCTCTGTGGTTTTAAATCTCTGCTCATAGTATTAATCTCTTTGTTTCTCTGGGCTTCATTCTGAATAACTTCTCCAGAATCACTATACACCTTAATCCAGATCTCTAATCTGATGTTTAATGTATATGTTTTAATCTCATTTTAAAAATTTGGTTCCACTATCGAACTCTCTCCCAAGGTAGTGAGATGGCTTGATTCTAGAGCTATCCTCATTTGTTTCCTGGCTCTCAGGGATCACTGCCCTTTATTGCCTGGTACTCAATATCTTAAAAACTGTTAATACTTTATCTGTTTTTACTTTTTAGTTGTCTTAGTTGGAAGGTAAATCTGGCCCCTGTTATTACAACTTGGTTAGAACTAGGTATGACTTGGATTATAACCTTTAACCTGCTTGTAATAGTAACCACATTCAAGACAGAAGGTACTTGATATATTCTAATATTCTAATAAAAGATATATTCTAATAAATGTGCTTGATATATTCTAATAACTAAGAAAAGATGTGTTCTAATAACTAAATGAACAGGGAAAGCAAGAATTGTTTTTGGATGAGGGTGGAACGAAATGCAGAGCCCTGATCATGCAAAGACTTTGTTCACTTTGTTCTCTTTGTATTTTTAATATTTAAACTGCATGTGTAAGTTTTTGACTACTGTAACATCTTTATGAATTGTGCCTTTTACTTTTATATACTGTTCTTTAATTCTACTTGGTCCTTTCAAGTTTAGTTGTACCTAGTCTGAAATTAATATTATAACATCTTTATTTTTGTTGCATTTGACTGGAATCTCTTTACTTCTCTCTTTATTTGTAATATATCTTTATCATTTTATTTTTATTGTGTTTGAGAGACAGAGAGTGAGAGAGTCAGAGAGCATGAGGGGGAGGAGGGGCAGAGAGAGAGGGAGAAGCAGGCCTCCTGCTGAGTAGGGAGCCAGATGCATGGCTGGATCCCAGGACCCCAGGATCCTGACCTGAGCTGAAGGCAGACGCTTAACCAACTGAGCCATCTAGGCATCCCAGGGTTGAAACATTTTTATTTGATGATTTGTCTTATTTTGTTTTGTTTGAATGATTTGCTTTACATTGCTTTTTTCTCTTCTTTATTTTTGTAGTTTGCATCAATTTGCTGTTTTTTTCCTTTGTTAATTTGGAGCTCAAGTACACTTTTCCATTTCTCATGAATCATTACTTTGCTTTTCTTGGCACTCGTAATCTGTCATCTATTTCTCTGCTATTATTTAAAATATATTGCCAATTATTTTGTCTATTCAGATGTTCTGTTTTCCTACCTAGTTGTTTTTTTTCCCCTGCTCCCAACTTTTATTAAGTGAGACCCATGTAATATCTTGACTTCTTCTCTGTGTCACTCCCAGATACATGAAATATCTGGAAAAAATTTGCTTTCCTTATATCCTTTTCACTATATTAAATCTTAGGTTTTGGTGTATTAATTGTGTATTTTAGTTCAAGATCACGATTAGAATTTCCACTGAATTTTCTTTGCAAGAAAACTACTTTGTTTTAGTGTGCTTGTTTTGTGTTTAAATAATATTAACATTAATAATAATATGATTTAATATCACCTATAAAATATATAATATATTAGAATTACATATATTTAACATTTCCAGAAGGTCTAAGAGATAAATCTATTCACACTAATCCGTGTTCTCCATTATTTCTTTCTTACACCTCAATCTTGAGGTCTCTGTTTTGCTTCATTTTTTTACAGTTTGAGTAGAAGTTGTTTTCTAGGTATTGTTCTCAACTGGAGTATGTGATATGCTCTCTAACTTCTTACATGTATATAAAGGTCTTTTAGGTAGTATTTTTGGCTGGTTAGAGAATTCTTAGATTGTAATACTTTCTTCCCATTAGTTGTCTCTTACAGTTTGTTTGGAGAGAAAGAGTCTATATATCATTGGATTTCATAAGCAATGCTGGTGACAGGAAAGGCATGAACTCTCAGAGTCTAGATTTTTTTCACTGCCTTCTCCAACTACCAGTGTTATATATGAGAAGTTCAATGCTAACATGAGTCTTCTTTCATCTACATAACTTGCTATTTTGGGTGCCAGGGTGACTCAGTTAAGCATCTGTCTTCAGCTCAGGGCATGATTCCAAGGTCCTGGGATGGAGCCCTGCATCAAGCTCCCTGCTCAGCAGGGAGCCTGCTTCTCACTCTCTCCCCACTTGTGCTCTCTCTCTCTCTCAAATAAATAAATAAAATCTTTAAAAAAAATACCTTGCTGTTCTGTTCCAAGGCTAGATTTTTCCTTTATCTTAAGAGCTTGCAAATATGCCATAATATACCAGAATATGCCTAGATGTCTCCTTTCCTACTGGATCCTGCCTGAAACTCATCGTGTCATTTGAATCTGCAAATTAAAGATTTCTTCAGTCTAGGCATTTTATTATTATTATCAAATATTTAAATAATTTTTCATCTTCCCTGTGGGTTTTGTAATTTTTTTTTGTCTTCAATGGAAACTACTATGATTTTCATATTATATCTCCCAACTCTTTCATTCAACTCGTATCTTCTCCATCATTCTCTCTGGGGCAGGCTAAACAATGCCTCCTCTTGAAGTTGTCTATATCCTAATCCCTGGAACCTGTGAATATGTTACCTTGCAGAGGTAATTAAGTTAAGGATCTTGACTTAGGACATTATCCTGGATTATTTTGTTGAGCCAAGATAATGACAAGAACACTTTTATATGGATCTTCCTTTTTTTAAGGAAAGCAGAGTGTTATAAAAGAGAGATGTTGTATAGCTGGTTTGAAGGTGGAGGAGGGAGCTATGAATTAAGGATATAGGTGATTCTAGAAGTTGGAAAGCACAGTAAAACACATTCTTTCCAAGAGCCTTCAGAAAGAAATAGCCCTAATAGCCTAGTTTAAGCTTCTAAATACCTCCAGAATTATAAGGTAATAAATTTGTATTGTTTTAAGCCATTGGGTCTATTGTAATTTGTTACAACAGCAATAAGAAATTAATATACTGATTTTTAATATTTTAAACCATAATTGAGATATTTCTTGTGCTGATTCTTTATGCCTTTAATTCAAGTATCAAAAACTTTAGTCTGTCTCTTACTTTTCCTACTAAAATATCTGTCTATCTATTCATCCATCCATCTATCCAAGTATAACTAACATACAGTGTTACATTAGAAAGCATGTGTGAGCAGGGGTAGGGGCAGAGGGAGAGAGAGAGACAGAGACAGAGACAGAGACAGAGAATCTTTTTTTTTTTTTTTTAATTAACATATAATGTATTCTTTGCCCCAGAGGTACAGGTCTGTAAATCATCAGGCTTACACACTTCACAGCACTCACCATAGCACATACCCTCAAAAATGTCCATAACCCAACCACCCTCTCCAAACCCCCCTTCCTCCAGCAACCCTCAATTTGTTTTGTGAGATTAAGAGTCTCTTACGATTTGTCTCCCTCCTGATCCCATCTTGTTTCATTTTTTCCTTCCCTACCCCCCAAACCCTCCACTTTGCCTCTCAAATTCCTCATATCAGGGTGATCATATGATAATTGTCTTTTTCTGATTGACTTATGTCACTCAGCATAATACCCTCTAGTTCTATCCATGTCATTGCATAAGGCAAAATTTCATTTCTTTTGATGGCTGCATAGTGTATGTATGTATGTATATGTATGTGTGTGTATATATATATATATATATATATATATATATATATATATATATATATATCACTCCTTCTTTATCCATCCATCTGTTGATGGACATCTAGGTTATTTTCATAATTTGGCTATTGTGGACATTGCTGCTATAAGCATTTGGGTGCACATGCCCTTTCACATCACTACATTTGTATATTTAGGGTAAATACCGAGTACTTTGATTGCTGGGTCATAGGATAGCTCTATTTTCAACTTTTTGAGGGACTTCCATGCTGTTTTCCAGAGTGGCTGCACCAGCTTGCATTCCCACCAACTCTGTAGGAGAGTTCCCCTTTCTCTGCATCCTTGCCAGCATCTGTCATTTCCTGACTTGTTAATTTTAGCCATTCTGACTGGTGTGAGATGGTATCTCATTGTGGTTTTGATTTGTATTTCCCTGATGCCAAGTGATGTAGAGCACTTTTTCATGTGTCTGTTGGCCATCTGGATGTCTTCTTTGCAGAAATGTCTGTTCATGTCCTCTGCCCATTTCTTGATTGGATTATTTGTTCTTTGGGTGTTGAGTTTGCTAAGCTCTTTATAGATTTTGGATACTATCCCTTTATCTGATATATAGTTTGTGAATATCTTCTTCCATTCTGTCAGTTGTCTTTTGGTTTTGCTGACTGTTTTCTTTGCTGTGCAAAGGCTTTTGATCTTGATGAAGTCCCAGTAGTTCATTTTTGCCCTTGCTTCCCTTGCCATTGGTGATGTTTCTAGGAAGAAGATGCTGCAGCTGAGGTCGAAGAAGTTGCTGCCTATGTTCCCCTCAAGGATTTTGATGGACTCCTGTCTCACATTGAGGTCTTTCATCCATTTGGAGTCTATTTTTGTGGGTGGTGTCAGGAAATGGTCCAGTTTCATTCTTCTGCATGTGGCTGTCCAATTTTCCCAACACCATTTGTTGAAGAGACTGTCTATTCCATTGGACATTCTTTCCTGCTTTGTCGAAGATTACTTGACCATAGAGTTGAGGGTCTATTTCTGGGTTCTCTCTTCTGTTACATTGATCTGTGTGTCTGTTTTTGTGCCAGTACCATACTGCCTTGATGATGATACCTTTGTGATAGAGCTTGAAGTCTGAAATTGTGATACCACCAACTTTGGCTTTCTTTTTCAACATTCTTCTGGCTATTCAGAGTCTTTTCTGGTTCCGTATAAATTTTAGGATTATTTGTTCCATTTCTTTGAAAACAATGGATGGTATTTTGATAGGGATTGCATTAAATATGTCAATTGCTCTGGGTAGCATAGACATTTTGACAATATTTGTTCTTCTAATCCATGAGCATGGAACGTTTTTCCATTTCCTGTGTCTTCCTCAGTTTCTTTCATGAGTACTCTATAGTTTTCTGAGTACAAATTCTTTGCCTCTTTGGTTAGGTTTATTCCTAGGTACCTTACGGTTTGGAGTGCAATTGTAAATGGGATTGCCTCCTTAATTTCTCTTTCTTCTGTCTTGCTGTTGGTGTATAGAAATGCAACTGATTTCTGTGCATTGATTATATATCCTGACACTTTACTGAATGCCTGTTTTGGAGTGGAGTCTTTTGGGTTTTCTACATAAAGTATCATATCATCTGCAAAGAGTGAGTTTTACTTCTTCATGGCCGATTCAGATGCTTTTTATTTCTTTTTGCTGTCTAATTGCTGAGGCTAGGACTTCTAGTACTATGCTAAATAGCAGTGGTGATAGTGGACATCCCTGCCATATTCCTGACCTTAGGGGAAAAGCTCTCATTTTTTTCCCCATTGAGAATAATATGGGTGTTTCATAGATGGCTTTGATGGTATTGAGGTACGTACCCTGTATCCGTACAGCTTGAAGAGTTTTGATCAAGAAATGATGCTGTACTTTGTCAAATCCTTTTTCTGCATCTATTGAGAGTATCATATGGTTCTTGTTCTTTCTTTTATTAATGTACTTACCACATTGATTGATTTGTGGATGTTGAACCAACCTTGCAGCCCAGGAATAAATCCCACTTGGCCGTGGTGAATAATCCTTTTAATGTACTGTTGGATCACACTGGTCATGGTGAATAATTTTTTTAATGTACTGTTGGATCATATTGGCTAGTATTTTGGTGAGAATTTTCCCATTTATGTTCATCAAGGATATTGGTCTAAAATTCTCTTTTTTGATGGGGTCTTTGTCTGGTTTTGGGATCAAGGTAATGCTGGACTCATAAAATGAGTTTGGAAGTTTTCCTTCCATTTCTATTTTTTGGAACAGTTTCAGGAGAATAGGTAGTAATTCTTTTTTAATTAACAATAATCGCACCTTGGATAAACCTCATTGGCTACGATACTGACACTATGCAAAGCTAGTAACTCTTTTTTAAATGTTTGGTACAATTTCCCTGGGAAGCCGTCTGGCCCTGGGCTCTTGTTTGTTGGGAGATTTTTGATGATTGCTTCAATCTCCTTACTGGTTATGGGTCTGTTCAGGTTTTCTATATCTTCCTGGTTCAGTTTAGTAGTTTAAATGTCTCTAGGAATGCATCCATTTCTTCTGGATTGTCTTAATTTGCTGGCATATAGTTGTTCATAATATGTTCTTATAATTGTTTGTGTTTCTTTAGCATTGGTTGTGATCTCTCCTCTTTCATTCATGATTTTATTTATTTAGGCCCTTTCTCTTTTCCTTTTGATAAGTCTGGCCAGGGGTTTATCTATCTTATTAATTCTTTCTAAGAACAAACTCCTAGTTTCGTCGATCTGTTCTACTGTTCTTTTGGTTTCTATTTCATTGATTTCTGCTCTGATCTTTATGATTTCTCTTCTCCTGCTGGGTTTAGGCTTTGTTTGCGGTTCTTTCCCCAGCCCCTTTAGGTGTAGGGTCATGTTGTGTATTTGAGACCTTTCTTGTTTCTTGAGAAAGGCTTGTATCTCTGTATATTTTCCTTTCAGGACTGCCTTTGCTGTGTCCCACATATTTTGAACAGTTGTGTTTTCATTATCATTTTGTTTCCATGAATTTTTCCAATTCTTCTTCAATTTTCTGGTTGATCCATTCATTCTTCAGTAGGATGTTCTTTAGACTCCATGTATTTGAGTTCTTTCCATATTTCCTCTTGTGATTGAGTTCTTGCTTCAGAGCATTGTGGTCTGAAAATATGCAGGGAATGATCCTAATCTTTTGGTACTGGGTGAGACCTGATTTGTGACTCAGGATGTGATATATTCTGGAGAATGTTCCATGTGCACTAGAGAAGAATGTGTATTCTGTTGCTTTGGGATGGAGTGTTCTGAATAGAACTGTGATGTCCATCTGGTCCAGTGTGTCATTTAAGGCCTTTATTTCCTTGTTAATATTTTGCTTACATGATCTGTCCATTTCAGTGAGGGAGGTGTTAAATTCCCCTACTATTATTGTATTATTGTCGATGTGTTTCTTTAATTTTGTTATTAATTGTTTTATATAGTTGTCTGCTCTCATGTTAGGGGTATAAATATTTAAAATTGTTAGATCTTCCTGTTGGACAGACCCTTTGAGTATGATATAGTGTCCTTCCTCATCTCTTATTATAGTCTTTGGCTTAAAATCTAATTTATCTGATATAAGGTTTGCCACCCCAGCTTTCTTCTGATGTCCATTAGCATGGTAAATTATTTTCCACCCCCTCACTTTAAATCTGGAGGTGTCTTTGGGTCTAAGATGAGTTTCTTGTAGAAAACATATTTATGGTTTTTTTTTTTTTTTTTTATCCATTCTGATACCCTGTGTCTTTTGATTGGGACATTTAACCCATTTACATTCAGGGTAACTATTGAAAGGTAGGAATTTAGTGCCATTGTATTGCCTTAAGGTGACTGTTACTGTATATTGTCTCTGTTCCTTTCTGGTCTACTACTTTCAGGCTCTCTCTTTGCTTAGAGGACCCCTTTCAATATTTCCTGTAAGGCTAATTTGGTGTTTGCAAATTCTTTTAGTTTTTGTTTGTCCTGGAAGTTTTTTATCTCTCCTTCTATTTTCAATGATAGCCTAGGTGAATATAGTATTCTGCATGTTTTTCTCATTTAGTACTCTGAATATATCATGCCAGTTCTTTTTGGCTTGCCAGGTCTCTGTGGATAAGTCTGCAGCCAATACAATATTTTTACCATTATATGTTACAGACTTCTTTTCCTGGGCTGCTTTCAGGATTTTCTCTTTGTCACTAAGACTTGTAAGTTTTACTATTAGATGATGGGGTATGGACCTATTGTTAATGATTTTGAGAGGGATTCTCTGTGCCTCCTGGATTTTGATGCTTGTTTCCTTTGCCGTATTAGGGAAATTCTCTATAACAATTCACTCCAATATACTTCCCCCCCTCTCTCTTTCTTCTTCTTCTGGAATCCCAATTATTCTAATATTGTTTCATCTTATGGTATCACTTATCTCTCAAATTCTCCCCTCATGGTCCAGTAGTAGTTTGTCTCTCTTTTGCTCAGCTTCTTTATTCTCCATCATTTGGTCTTCTATATCACTAATTCTTTCTTCTACCTCACTTATCCTAGCAGTAAGAGCCTCCATTCTTTATTGCACCTCATTAATAGCTTTTTTGATTTTAGCTTGGTTAGATTTTAGTTCTTTATTTCTCCAGAAAGTGTTTCTCTAATATCTTCCATGCTTTCCTGAGCCCACCTAGCACCTTGAGAATTGTCATTCTGAACTCTAGATCTGACATATTACCACTGTCCATATTGATTAAGTCCCTAGCCTTCAGTACTGCCTCTTGTTCTTTTTTTTTGTGGTGAGATTTTCTGCCTTGTCATTTTATCCAGATAAGAATATATGAAGGAGAGAATAAAATACTAAAAGGGTGGCAAAGACCCCAGAAAAATGTATGCTAACCAAATCGGAAGAGACCCCAAATCAGGGGGAGAATGAAGGGCATAAAAAGAAATTAAAAAAAAATTTTTTAATTAAAAATAAAATATATATATATTATATATATATTATATATATATACATATATATAAATTTGACTGGTGAATAGAACAGAGCCACCCACTTGATTTTACGTGTATTTTGGTATCTTAGAAGAAACCACCTCCCAAAATTTTAAAGAAAAACTTATATATATACACAAAAAGAAGGGTAAACATGATGAAGGGATGGAATATGACTGTAAAGAAAAAAATTCTTAAAAAGGAGTTGATAAGTTGGTTGGAAAAGGAATGAAAAAGAAAGTGGAGAGAATTTTCTCGGGTTAGAGACTAGAACAAAGCCCTGTGCTAGATTT
Organism: Enhydra lutris kenyoni; assembly: GCF_002288905.1. Classification (NCBI taxonomy): domain Eukaryota; kingdom Metazoa; phylum Chordata; class Mammalia; order Carnivora; family Mustelidae; genus Enhydra; species Enhydra lutris. The sequence continues at coordinate 11,890,138 of NW_019154112.1, forward strand.
AGGATATATTTTGATCTATTAGAAGAAATTGTATCCCAAAACTTTTTTAGAAGAAGAAACCTTATATGTAAACAACAAATAAAGTTAGATACAATGAAGAATAAAATATGACTGTAATAATGAAGATTTTAAAAGTTTTTTTTTAAGAAAGATATTGTTAAGATAAACTAGTTAACATTAAAATAGGAAAGAGGAAAAGTTAAAAAAATAGAATAAGAAAAAAATAAAATTAAAAAAATTTAATTAACTTTGCAAGACTAAAGAATCATCGGGAGAAAGCCATGAATTCCATGCTTTGCTTTCCCCTCCTCTGGAATTCTGCTGTTCTCCTTGATCAGTGAGCTTGGTCTTGGCTGGATGTTCTTGCTGATCTTCTGGGGGAGGGGCCTGTTACAGTGATTCTCAAATGTGTCCCTGAGGTGGAATTGTGCCGCCCTTGCCAGGGGCTGGGCTAAGTAATCTGCTCGAGTTCACTCTCGGGAACTTTTGTTTGCTGAACACTTTCTGTAGAGCTCTGGAGGACTGGAAAGAAAATGGTAGCCTCCCAGTCTCCTGCCTGGAGGAGCCAAGAGCTCAGAGCTGCATCCCTCAGTGTGCCCTTGGAGAAAAGTGGTCAATCACTCCCATCTCCCTGGTCTCTGGCCACACTCTGAGCTCACCTGGCCTGTGACTGAGCATTTCTTTCTCTGGCACACAGCCGTGTTTGGCACACAGATTCCTGCTGTATAGCTTTTTGGTGGAGGAAGGTGGATCTCCCCAGATCTGCCACTTGTGGGGGTCCCTGCTCAAAGAGCATTTGCCCAACTGTGTTACAGATCACAGTTTAAGGTAACACCAAGCTGGGAGCTCACTCCTTGGCTCCTTCTCTGTAGTCAGCTTCCCTGCTCTGATACCTGTGAACTCTGCTACACTCAGACACCCATGATCCTTCTGTGACCCCATGGGACCTAAGACCACACTGTCCCCATGAGGGCTCCACCCCCACTTAGCCTCTGGAGTGATGTCCCTCAGTTGAGCAGACTTCTAAAAGTCGGATTTTGTGCTCTGTTGCTCCTCCACTTGCCAGGAGTGTGCCCCTCGCCTGTGGTCTATCTTCCTGTGGCTTTCGGATTCACTTCTCCACACATCTTACCTTTCAGAAAGTGGTCGATCTTCTGTTTCTAGAATTGCTGCTCTTCTTCTCTTCCATCTCCTGTTGGGTTTGTACATGTTTGGAATGGTTTGATAACTATCTAGCTGTACTCCTGTGACCTGATGTCATCTCAGTCTGCCACTCCTCTGCCATCTTGACTCCTCCTGAGAGGCAGAGAATCTTAAGCAGGTTCTGTGTCCAGTGTGAAGCCTGACATGGGGGCTTGATCTTACAAACCTGACATCATGACCTAAGATGAAACCAAGAGTCAGATGCTTAACTGACTGAGCCACCCAGGTGTCCCTATTTTTGGAATAATTTAAGAATAATAGCAATTACCTCTTCTTTAAATGTTTGATAACATTGACTTGTAAAGCCATCTGTCTTCTGGACTTTTGTTTGTGGGGAGTTTTTGATTACTGATTCAATTTCATTGTTAATAATCATTCTGTTCAAATTTTCTATTTCTTCTTGATTTAGGTTTGGAAGGTTATATGTTTCTAGGAATTTATCTATTTTTATTAGGTTTTCCAATTTGTTGCCATGTAATTTTTTGGTATATTTTCTTATGATATTTTGTATTCTGTGGTTTCAGTTATTTCTCCCTTTTCAGTTCTTATTTTATTTATTTGAATCCCTTCCTTCTTTTTCTTTTTTCCATGAGTCTGGCTAAAGTTTTATCAATTTTTAAAAAATCTTTTAAAAGAATCAGCTCTTTGTTTCATGGACCTGTTCTATTTTATTTTTAGTTTCTATTTTTTTTTTTTTCAGCTGTAATCTTAATTATTTCCTTCTTTCTACCAGCTTTGGACTTTGTTTGTTCTTTAGGTTAAAGTTGGGTTGTTTATTTGAGATTTTTCTTACTTCTTGAGGAAGCCTGTATTGTTATAATCTTCCTTCATAAACAGCTTATGCTGCATCCCAAAGATTTGGCACCACTGTGTTTTCATTTTTATTTGTCTCCATGTGGTTTTTAATTTCTTCTTTGAGATCTTGGTTGACCCATTCATTTTTTTAATGCTACTTAACCCCTGCATATTAGTGTTCTTTTTTATATTTTTTTCTTGTGATTGCTAGTTTCAAACTGTTGTGGTCAGATAAGATGCACAATATAATTCAATGCTTTTGAATTTACTGAGTCTTGTTTTGTGGCCTAACATGATCTCTTCTGAAGAATGTTCCATGTACACTTGAAAAGAATGTATATTCCACTGTTTTTGAATGGGATGTTCTGAATATAATTGTCAGATTTATGGGATACAATGTGTCATTCAAAACCACTGTTTTCTTGTTGATTTTTCAGCTGGATGATCTATCCATTGATGTAAGTGGGGTGTTATCCCTTGGCTGATTTTTAACCTGGAGTTAAGTCCCACTAATTGCAAAAATTCACAACGTTAAGACTTGCTGTTTTTAAGAACCAAATGTTATGGGACTTGGCTTCTCAGTGTAGGTCCCTAGTATGTGGGTGCCTAGTGTAGGGTCCATTCCTCTCTATTCTCTGTGCTTGTGGTGTCCCTCTCATTTGTGGTTAGTCTCTCTGGGAATTTGGTTCCTGAGTGAGAGTCTGTCCTTCTACTATTTTTTGTATGACAGCCTCTCTATGGTAATATATGGAGAGTATATTTTTTCCCATTTCCAGGTCATTTTGGGGGTTAGCTACACTGATGTGGATGTTATCTAGGTATACCCATGGGAAGAAGTGAGCTTAGAAAGCTCCTACTCCACTATCTTAAAAATTCTTTTTTTGTGTGCACTCTTAAGTATCCTTAGGTGTACTTATTATTTTTATATTCATGTTTTCCTGTGCCTCCTTTACTGTTGAACATTCTGTCCTGACTGATACACTTCTTTTTTTGGTTGCTGGGTCCTACATGATGTGTCATTATATTTCCTTGCCAGCTCACTGGGAAATCCACAACTGGTACAATGCACAGCTATCTCTATCTATAATCCAGCCATGGAAAATCAGATAAGCTGTAAGTCTCCTAATCAAGATACCCAGAGGGAGACTGCCTACCTTCTGCTGTCTTTATACTCTGCATGCTCCAGGCCAAAGATCACTCATTCCATCACTTTAGCTCCTCCTTGGTCTTTTCAGGGCCAGGGAGTCTTCACATGCTTGCCCAGTGTTGTTGTTGACCTTTCCATCTGGGATTCATAAGAACCTGGTTATGATCCTCCACCTAGGGCTTTCTGGTGCTGGTTTCCAGGTTTTAACCCTATTGCAACAGTTAGCCTCACACCATTTCTTTCATCTAGGTGGCCCACTGGATCCAAAGCTTCACTTCATTTGGTTGCCTGTTAGTTGCCATTTGACTCAAGTGGGACCAAATGATTGAAATTGGTGCTGGAGAAGAAGAATGCTACATTCAGGTCATTATCTTCCTGGAATTCCAGGGTTGTGGATTATTTTTCTTTATACTTTCAAATAATTATTCTTTACATGCCTTATTTTTTTTCTCATTAAATTCAATGTATATCAAGTGTTGATTATGTTTTTTTAATGGTATCATCTCCATTAAAAAGTTTATCTTCGTTCCCAATATTCTGGAGCATGTCTTCACTTGGCTCCTTTAAAAAGGTTAATACGTTTTCAGATACTCTGCATACCAGAGAATGTCATATTGGTGACTTTCCATACAAATAATACCTTGATTCATTTTTTGGATTATTTACGAGATTTCTTCAGATATAACTCTTTTGTTCTGGCCTATATTGATCCAGAGGAGAAAAATGTTTCTGACTTTTTATTTTTGACTCCTTTAATATAATACCCCTTTCAAATTATATGTTTGAAAATCATTTTTACTTGTAGCCAATTATTTTTTAAAACCTGAAACATGATGATGCCTATTTCTAAGTTACAATTTTACTTATGTGTGGAAATTTTTTTAAGTTACAGATTTTATTAGTGATGCCAACATCCATTCATCCTGTGTTCTTAGGATAATGCTATCATTTTTAGGATAGAGTTCTTGCTTTATTCTTCTTTATTCATCTTTCTGCAAGTTTATAATATATACAGTTATTTCTTCAGTGACAAGTTTATGGTTGTCACTTTTGCCTTCTATCTTACTGATTCAACATTTAGTCATGAGCTTGGTTTTGTATGGTTTCAGGCAAAATTAACATGTTCAAAATGCCTACTGTATAGTAGGAATAGGTTCAATATTAATAGTATTTTCCACTGGAGAACTTTAGCATGTTGTGTTATACAACTGCAGGACACCATTTACTTTATAATCCTCAGGATTGTACAGTGGGGTGTTTCTGATTAGCCTAGAACATACCATTAACTTTGTTTTACATATGGAGAAACAGAGAGAGGTTGAGTGATTTTTCTCACGATCATATGGTGAATAAATAGCCAAGCCAGTTTTAATATCAGATGTTTGGACTCCGATTTTCACATTCTTTTTGTTCTATCATACAACAGCTCCCCATAATAACCAGCTTTTGGCTGCTTCCAACAGTGCTTTTATTTGGCCTATTACAGATTTCATTTTGTTTTTTACTTTATCCTGGACTGTTCTTGTTTAATAGATGTCCTGTCCCTTTTTATCTCTTTGAGAATAGATTTTATCCCTTTTCTAAAATCTTCTTGCTACAAATCTATTTTGGGGTTATGTTTATCTCTGAGCTCCCACAGTTTTGCTCTACTTTAGTGTTACAAAAGTTTTTCAATGATACAGATTATTTTTTTCTTATACTAACACAGTCTTGAATTTAATCTGTGGAACTTTGTGTTTCTGCTGAAAATGATCTTTGTGTGTGTGTGTTTAAACATATATATGTGTATGTGTGTATACATACATGGAGATGTACCTATCATTTTTGCTTATTTGCTTGCTTATATACTTTTGAGAAATACATACCTGCATAACATGACAAATCCACAAACTTACATAAATATTCCAACATTTTTGTAAAGGATGATTGTGCCTTAAAGAAACAATATTATTTTTGTTGACTATCCCTTAAATTGCCCAATTCTATATAAGGTAGGACCACTTCCCCACATCACAATTAGTATCTTATGATTTTTACAAGATCTTTCAATCATTATTATAATTCTACATTCTAAAACTACCCTTCAAATAACAACGGTTAAAATTTTGGAAATTTTGGAAACTAGATTTGGAAACTAGATTATCCTCAGTAGATGCTCTCAAGTTATCATGAATAAAAAAACTGATTAGTACCTGCAAAATATCCACTTACATGACATCTCTTTACTTCCTGCTTGTCTGATAATACTGAGGAATATTCTAGTTGTTCATTTGAACTACTTTGTTTTGAAGTGTTTGGCTTGGAGCAAAAAAGAAACTAAATTAATCAGGGCTCCTTATTCCTGTCCAGTGACTTATATGAAATGAAATTGATAGCCTGGTCTTACATTATACAGATGGTTCTTGCTATGCAAGTAAACTCTACATGTAGCGATTCACTTTAACTAAATATATGAGGAGAGAAAAACATTTATCTATCATTCTCAAACATGGTTGGTTTGCAAGCTGGCTTTCGCCCCACCTTACTTCTGTTGTCAAATTATTCAGACTAAAAATAGTTCAGGATGATTAAAAATGACATCTTTGTTGTTCCCACTTATAACCTGTTAGGTTTACTTCAGAAATTAAATTAATAGAGGGGTTAAATCTTAGGGATGCATAAATTTTCAGGAAAGTAATCCGAAGGTTATCAAACCTTTTCTAATTATGTTTGTGTCTCCAAACAACATTCCAATAATTCATTTAAATAAGTTTTTAACCAAGATCGAATTTTGGTACTTAGATTTCTCTGTTCTTCCTTCCAGAGATTGTATAAGCAATGAAATACAGGCTTAGTGAGCCTACTAAGTTACATTACCTAAATACCTAAGTAAGTTACATTACCTAAATACTAAATACATGAAGCAGATCACCCAGAAATGTCAACTAGTTGGGCAGGCATGACAGGGATCTTAAGTAGATCTATTAAAAGATGTGGTAAAAAGTAAAGGAAAGGGAGCAAAAGAGGTATGAAGAGCTGGGAGATAAAGGGTGACAAACCTCAGAATGGAGACGAAGTGATTGATAATGTGTTCATTAATAACAGTGTCTATGAAAGGCTGCTCCTATCTCAACCTTGGGTGAACTTGTCTTGTGAGTTACTGCATTACACCAAAGCAAATAAATCCTATAGAAATTGATGTACATGGTATCAAAGAGACAGAGTATCAGAAAGTTATTAAGAAACTTCTGGTATTTAAGTATACTGACGAGGGTAGCTTAGAAGGGATGGGAAGACTATATAAAATTGAGGAATTCCTATACATGGAAATAATGATAAAGATCTTTTATAGGATGTTTGACCTTATAATTTGTAAGGAGCCAAAAATCACCTGCACAACACTGAGTTTGCCTATGCAAAATTTCAGTATGTGCAATTTCACTAAATTATGCCCTTTTTTGGCTAGTGTTCATTACATTTTTTGAGATAAATTGAAAAAGACAAATGAAACTTGTGAGTAGAAAATGGAAGCAAAGCAAATGGCAGGGGAGGAAATATTCCTAACATAGTCCTGGCAAGATGAAGGAACTGAAGGTCCTAGAACTGATTTCAGATTTAGCAGCATTGGTAGGATGTTATCATGGAGACAGCTAAGCTATTATATATCTACGTGGTTTTGAGAGGACTCTTGAGAAATAACTTTTAAAATATCCCAAATATCTAAAATGTCACCCCATCATTCACTATTTGTCTATTGCTCTGAGATACCATACATTTGACAATTGGGACTAGCCCTCTCCCCTACTGATGATATCAGTAAATGAATAAAAATCAGTGCAAGTAGTAGAATATCCACAGGCCCTTTCAGCCTTTGACCACTTTTGCTTTCCTTTTAAATTGCCTTTTCTAGTTTCTGAGCTCAGTAGGATGTGGCCAACCATTTCCAATTTCAGCAACACCCTTATTCCTTTGTACCAGAGTTTTAATCTGAAATCCTCCCTCTTTCTGGCTAATAAGCAGGTTACTCTGCATTTCTTTTTTCTTCTTCTTTTTTTTAAAGATTTTATTTATTTATTTGACAAACAGAAATCACAAGCAGGTAGAGGCAGGCAGAGAGAGGAGGAAGCAGGCTCCCTGCCGAGCAGAGAGCCCGATGCGGGACTCGATCCCAGGACTCTGGGGTCATGACCTGAGCCGAAGGCAGAGGCCTTAACCCACTGAGCCACCCAGGTGCCCCTGCATTTCTGTATCTTAGACAATAAGTTGGAGTATAAGAGAAGCAAGTTCATAACTGAGACATCAAATCAGAAAAGTACTGCAAATTTGGATGTAGGAACAGATACAGAAAAAAACCTCTTTGAATGCATTTTTTATCTCAAATTTGAATTTCTACCTATCTTAGATCCAATCCAAAATAAAAGAGATGCATAAAAACACAAGTTGTAGTGTTTTCTCTGTCTCTCAGGACCATGGGATGATATTCTTGGAATAAACCATTGTTCTTGTTCTTCCCAAATTCCCATCTTCGGTCCTGGTCTATGACAAGCTAGAAACAAGAGCTCCACTGCTTTGGAAAAAAAGCATTAATTCTTTCTGCCTTGAGTCCTCAGGATTTCTCTTGGATCACTCCCCTTATCTAGATTCTCTCCAGGGGGATTTCCTCCATACATTTACTGGCTAAAATTAATGATAGGGGACCTTAACTTTTTCTTATAGCCAAAGACTTAATAGTTACTATAGAATTAGAAAGTCCTAGATAATTTTGCCCCTCTCTACCTCTTTCGCTTTATCTCTAACCATGATAAGCCACATTTGCCTTCTTTCCTTTCCTCAAAAATGTCCTTCCATCATGGTCATTGTACTAGCTGTCCCTTTTTGCTGGGAATGCTCTATCTCCAGTTCTTCACTTATCTATGTCCTTCGTATCATGTCAGATTCAAAGAGGCCTTCCCTGACCACCTTATTGAAAGTAGCATCCCCTCACCCAGAAGTTGCTTTCTATACCACTATATTGATTTATTTTCTTTAGATCATTTATGAAAATTAGAGAAACATTGATTATGTTTATATATTTATATATACACATATTAGAATATTAAAAAAATTAAAAAAAAACTTTTTTCTGGCAAAAGCTAGAAAAGCAAAGTATACTGATTAAAAATGGGTACTGGAGGGGCACCTGGGTGGCTCAGTGGGTTAAGCCTCTGCCTTTGGCTCAGGTCATGGTCTCAGGGTCCTGGGATCGATCCCTGCATCGGGCTCTCTGCTCGGCAGGGAGCCTGCTTCCCCCTCTCTCTCTGCCTGCCTCTTTGCCTGCTTGTGATCTCTGTCTGCCAAATAAATAAATAAAATCTTTAAAAAAAATTTTTAAAAATGGGCACTGGAGCAGGGCAACTGGAGTTGAATGCCAGTTTCTTTACAATTATCTTACAGGTAAAATGCGATCAGAGAGATTTGTTGTGAGAATTAAATAACCTAAATAAATTAATATGTGGGAAATGCCAGGGAAATGCCTGGCATTTAATAAGTATTAGCCCTTATTATAGGCTTCTTCTTGATGTCAGTGTCTTGATATGATATAATTTCTGAGCTCTCAGAACTAGCACAAAATTATATAAAATATTATTTGACTGGTCAATAGTTACAGCTATAGGAACTTAAACTGAACCTATCCTTAGTCTTTATTTTGGAGTTCTGGTTTGAGGTTTCCTCTTTCTTATATTCGTGTCTTCCCGTGAGACACTGGACCCAGGACTACCTTTAATTATCTATAATTAACGCATTGGCTCTATCTTTTCTGAGGTGAAGCTCATTTCTTGTTGTAGCTTTCTAATGCGTTATAGATTTTGCTTGAAGTGTAGCAAAATGGACATTTGTCACAGGACAAATCCAAGGAAGTCCACTGCCACAAGGAGAGGATTTTCAGGCTCTTCCTAGGTCCCAGTGATGATGATGCTGTAATCTAAATTAAATAGTACTCCCAGGAAACTCATGGCCATGGTCTCGATTTCCATCAACAGCTGAAAGGAGCAGGGTGGTCTAAGATTCCTTGGAGCATTTTTTCATATTCCACGCAGGGAGATGAAATCTTTTCTCTCGGCTCCTCTACTTAGGCATTTGCAAATGCCCACTAGTCAAGTATGTCCACTAACATTCTAGAAGTCTAAGAGACATTGTAGGATGTTAACCCAGAGATCAGTGATGTACATATATCTGGATTTTAGCTAATTTTTCCCCTCAATTATAAAATAAAAGCCTTTGTACATATCAATTTTTTTTATTTATTTCTTTTCAGCATAACAGAATTAATTGTTTATGCACCACACCCAGTGCTCCATGCAATATGTGCCCTCCATAATATCCACCACCTGGCTCCACCAACCTCCCACCCCCCACCCCTTCAAAACCCTCAGATTGTCTTTCAGAGTCCATAGTCTCTCATGGTTCCTCTCCCCTTCCAATTTCCCTCAACTCCCTTCTCCTCTCCATCTCCCCATGACCTCCATGTTATTCGTTATGCTCCACAAGTAAGTGAAACCATATGATAATTGACTCTCTCTGCTTGACTTATTTCACTCAGCATAATCTCTTCCAGTCTCGTCCATGTTGATACAAAAGTTGGGTATTCATCCTTTCTGATGGAGGCATAATACTCCATAATATATATGGACCACATCTTCCTTATCCATTCGTCTGTTGAAGGGCATCTTGGTTCTTTCCACAGTTTGGCAACTGTGGCCATTGCTGCTATAAACATTGGGGTACAGATGGCCCTTCTTTTCACTACATCTGTATCTTTGGGGTAAATACCCAGTAGTGCAATTGCAGGGTCATAGGAAAGGCCTATTTTTAATTTCTTAAGGAATCTCGACACTGTTCTCCAAAGTGGCTGCACCAAGTTGCATTCCCACCAACAGTGTAAGAGGGTTCCCCTTTCTCCACATCCTCTCCAACACACGTTGTTTCCTGTCTTGCTAATTTTGGCCATTCTAAGTGGTGTAAGGTGGTATCTCAATGTGGTTTTAATTTGAATCTCCCTGATGGCTAGTGAGGATGAACATTTGACACATGAAAAAATGTACATATCACTTTTTAAAAGAACCAACAGATTCTGAAATGTGTGTGTATGTCTATAAGTCTACACTGTAGCAGCTAGCTAAAAATGCCTTTGTTTCTTAACATCTCACTGAAAGAATATAAAGATTAAGATCCAAAATAGATGGTAGATTGGATAGCAGTTTTATCAATTGCCAATTTGTGTAAAGGGTCCGTTTGCCTTTTCAGTCATTATATTTATAGGACTTTGTTGAATTCACTTACCTCAGTCTTTTGAACTCTAATTAAACTCCTTTTTCTTCTAATTTAGAAGTTTTTAGGAAGTTCTTCAGGGACTAGGATTATACTTCTCCTGGACAAACACAGGACACCACCATGAGGATAATGACCACAAGGGCCAAGAATTATGTGTGCTCATCAAGATCCTGGGCCACATGAGGTAAAAGTGGGAGGTAGGGTGGGGGAAAGAGGAATAAACAAGTCAGAGAATGAATAGAGAAACAAAGATAATTAATGATTTACAAGTGGAATTAGTTATCAATATTTAAAACCTCTTGAATTTCAAAAGTAGGATCAAATGTTGATCTAGTCAAGTTGTTAAACATATTATAATTAGACTGGGAAATTTTAGGAAACCAAATATGTGAATTATAAGTGAAACTTTGGCATAAATGTGCACAGAATTTATTATATCTACAGAACTGACAACATGCATGGTATTGATTTTAGTGACACACAAATATATTTCCTGCCCTGAATACAAAAGACTATAGCTCAATAATTACAAAAGTACATGTTACTCTACTTCTAATTTGTATATACTACATATTTTAAAATGTCAGCCTACAATTTGACTCAATTTTCTTTCTAAAATTCACAATTATGCAAACAGTAAGTACATTTAATTCTATATAATTATAGCACAAAAAATACTTCCAGAAAAATATAAAATTTATTTTTATTATATTGGACACATTTATTACTTTGGATTTAAAATATAAGATCACAATTCCTTAATAAAAATATCAGGTTCCAATTTTAAAAGTTATTCTGTGGTATGGAAGTAAAAGTTCCCCATTTAATGAGCTGTATGACATCCATGTTTTAATATCCTTCTTAAAACTTCAAGAAGCTACTCTTCTATAATATAAAACAAAGTATTATTTTGATATATTCTGAACAAAAGAGAGGACAGAGATTAAAAGCTGAATGTTACATTGTTTTCTCTATTCCTAGGTTTTACTGTTTGCCAGGCAGCTGATATTGACAACAATTTTGAGAAAACTACATTTTCTTTTTTTTTTTTAATTTTATTTTTTATAAACATATAATATATTTTTATCCCCAGGGGTACAGGTCTGTGAATCGCCACGTTTACACACTTCACAGCACTCACCATAGCACATACCCTCCCCAATGTCCATAACCCCACCCCCCCTCTCCCAACCCCCCTCCTCCCATCAACCCTCAGTTTGTTTTGTGAGATTAAGAGTCACTTATGGTTTGTCTCCCTCCCAATCCCATCTTGTTTCATTTACTCTTCTCCTACCCCCTTAACCCACCATGTTGCATCTCCTCTCCCTCATATCAGGGAGATCATATGATAGTTGTCTTTCTCCGATTGACTTATTTCGCTAAGCATGATACCCTCTAGTTCCATCCACGTCGTCGCAAATGGCAAGATTTCATTTCTTTTGATGGCTGCATAGTATTCCATTGTGTATGTATACCACATCTTCTTTATCCATTCGTCTGTTGATGGACATCTAGGTTCTTTCCATAGTTTGGCTATTGTAGACATTGCTGCTATAAACATTTGGGTGCACGTGCCCCTTCGGATCACTACGTTTGTATCTTTAGGGTAAATACCCAGCAGTGCAATTGCTGGGTCATAGGGTAGTTCTATTTTCAACATTTTGAGAACCTCCATGCTGTTTTCCAGAGTGGTTGCACCAGCTTGCATTCCCACCAACAGTGTAGGAGGGTTCTCCTTTCTCCGCATCCTTGCCAGCATCTGTCATTTCCTGACTTGTTAATTTTAGCCATTCTGACTGGTGTGAGGTGATATCTCATTGTGGTTTTGATTTGTATTTCCCTGATGCCGAGTGATGTGGAGCATTTTTTCATGTGTCTGTTGGCCATCTGGATGTCTTCTTTGCAGAAATGTCTGTTCATGTCCTCTGCCCATTTCTTGATTGGATTATTTGTTCTTTGGGTGTTGAGTTTGCTAAGTTCTTTATAGATTTTGGACACTAGCCCTTTATCTGATATGTCATTTGCAAATATCTTCTCCCATTCTGTCAGTTGTCTTTTGGTTTTGTTAACTGTTTCCTTTGCTGTGCAAAAGCTTTTGGTCTTGATAAAATCCCAATAGTTCACTTTTGCTCTTGCTTCCCTTGCCTTTGGCGATATTCCTAGGAAGCAGTTGCTGCGGCTGAGGTCAAAGAGGTTGCTGCCTGTGTTCTCCTCAAGGATTTTGATGGATTCCTTTCTCACATTGAGATTCTTCATCCATTTTGAGTCTATTTTCATGTGCGGTGTAAGGAAATGATCCAATTTCATTTTTCTGCATGTGGCTGTCCAATTTTCCCAACACCATTTATTGAAGAGGCTGTCTTTTTTCCATTGGACATTGTTTCCTGCTTTGTCGAAGATTAGTTGACCATAGAGTTGAGGGTCTATTTCTGGGCTCTCTATTCTGTTCCATTGATCTATGTGTCTGTTTTTGTGCCAGTACCATGCTGTTTTGATGATGACAGCTTTGTAATAGAACTTGAAGTCCGGAATTGTGATGCCACCAACTTTGGCTTTCTTTTTCAATATTGCTTTGGCTATTCGAGGTCTTTTCTGGTTCCATATAAATTTTAGGATTATTTGTTCCATTTCTTTGAAAAAAATGGATGGTACTTTGATAGGAATTGCATTAAATGTGTAGATTGCTTTAGGTAGCATAGACATTTTCACAATATTTATTCTTCCAATCCAGGAGCATGGAACATTTTTCCATTTCTTTGTGTCTTCCTCAATTTCTTTCTTGAGTACTTTATAGTTTTCTGTGAATAGATTCTTAGTCTCTTTGGTTAGGTTTATTCCTAGGTATCTTATAGTTTTGGGTGCAATTGTAAATGGGATGGACTCCTTAATTTCTCTTTCTTCTGTCTTGTTGTTGGTGTAGAGAAATGCAACTGATTTCTGGGCATTGATTTTATATCCTGACACTTTACTGAATTCCTGTACAAGTTCTAGCAGTTTTGGAGTGGAGTCTTTTGGGTTTTCCACATATAGTATCATATCATCTGCAAAGAGTGATAGTTTGACTTCTTCTTTGCCGATTTGGATGCCTTTAATTTCCTTTTGTTGTCTGATTGCTGAGGCTAGGACTTCTAGTACTATGTTGAATAGCAGTGGTGATAACGGACATCTCTGCCGTGTTCCTGACCTTAGTAGAAAAGCTTTCAGTTTTTCTCCATTGAGAATGATATTTGTGGTGGGTTTTTCATAGATGGCTTTGATAATATTGAGGTATGTGCCCTCTATCCCTACACTTTGAAGAGTTTTAATCAGGAAGGGATGCTGTACTTTGTCAAATGCTTTTTCAGCATCTATGGAGAGTATCATATGGTTCTTGTTCTTTCTTTTATTAATGTGTTGTATCACATTGATTGATTTGCAGATGTTGAACCAACCTTGCAGCCCTGGAATAAATCCCACTTGGTCGTGCTGAATAATCCTTTTAATGTACTGTTGGATCCTATTGGCTAGTGTTTTGGCGAGAATTTTTGCATCTGTGTTCATCAAGGATATTGGTCTGTAGTTCTCTTTTTTGATGGGATCCTTGTCTGGTTT
>NW_019154112.1:11909163-11940155 GCF_002288905.1 Enhydra lutris kenyoni
ATTTGGGTCCTTTCTCTTTTCTTTTTGATAAGTCTGGCCAGGGGTTTATCGATCTTATTAATTCTTTCAAAGAACCAGCTCCTAGTTTCGTTGATTTGTTCTATTGTTTTTTTGGTTTCTATTTCATTGATTTCTGCTCTGATCTTTATGATTTCTCTTCTCCTGCTGGGTTTAGGCTTTCTTTGTTGTTCTTTCTCCAGCTCCTTTAGGTGTAGGGTTAGGTTGTGTACCTGAGACCTTTCTTGTTTTTTGAGAAAGGCTTGTACCACTATATATTTTCCTCTCAGGACTGCCTTTGTTGTGTCCCACAGATTCTGAACCGTTGTGTTTTCATCATCATTTGTTTCCATGAATTTTTTCAATTCTTCTTTAATTTCCTGGTTGACCCATTCATTCTTTAGAAGGATGCTGTTTAGTCTCCATGTATTTGGGTTCTTTCCAAATTTCTTCTTGTGATTGAGTTCTACCTTCAGAACATTGTGGTCTGAAATATGCAGGGAATGATTCCAAATCTTTTGATAATGCTTGAGACATGATTTAGGACCGAGAATATGATCTATTCTGGAGAATGTTCTATGTGCACTAGAGAAGAATGTATTCTGTTGCTTTGGGGTGAAATGTTCTGAATATATCTGTGATGTCCATCTGGTCCAGTGTGTCATTTAAGGCCTTTATTTCCTTGTTGATCTTTTGCTTGGATGATCTATCCATTTCTGTGAGGGGAGTGTTAAAGTCCCCTACGATTATTGTATTATTGTCGATGTGTTTCTTTGATTTTGTTATTAATTGGTTCATGCAGTTGGCTGCTCCCACGTTAGGGGCATAGATATTTAAAATTGTTAGATCTTCTTGTTGGACAGTTCCTTTGAGTATGATATAGTGTCCTTCCTCATCTCTTATTATAGTCTTTGGCTTAAAATCTAATTGATCTGATATAAGGATTGCCACTCCTGCTTTCTTCTGATGTCCATTAGCATGGTAAATTCTTTTCCACCCCCTCACTTTAAACCTGGAGGTGTCTTCGGGTTTAAGATGAGTTTCTTGTAGGCAACATATAGATGGGTTTTGTTTTTTTATCCATTCTGATACCCTGTGTCTTTTGATGGGAGCATTTAGCCCATTAACATTTAGGGTAACTATTGAGAGATATGAATTTAGTGCCATTGTATTGCCTGTAAGGTGACTGTTATTGTATATTGTCTCTGTTTCTTTCTGATCTACTACTTTTAGGGTCTGTCTTTGCTTAGAGGACCCCTTTCAATATTTCCTGTAGAGCTGGTTTGGTATTTGCAAATTCTTTCGGTTTTTGTTTGTCCTGGAAGCTTTTAATCTCTCCTTCTATTTTCAATGATAGCCTAGCTGGATATAGTATTCTTGGCTGCATGTTTTTCTCGTTTAGTACTCTGAATATATCATGCCAGCTCTTTCTGGCCTGCCAGGTCTCTGTGGATAAGTCTGCTGCCAATCTAATATTTTTACCATTGTACATTACAGACTTCTTTTCCCGGGCTGCTTTCAGGATCTTCTCTTTGTCACTAAGACTTGTAAATTTTTCTATTAGATGATGGGGTGTGGACCTATTCTTATTGATTTTGAGGGGGGTTTCTGAACCTCCTGGATTTTGATGCTTGTTCCCTTTGCCATATTAGGGAAATTCTTTCCAATAATTCTCTCCAATATACCTTCTGCTCCCCTCTCTGTTTCCTCTTCTTCTGGAATCCCAATTATTCTAATGTTGTTTCGTCTTATGGTGTCACTTATCTCTCGAATTCTCCCCTCGTGGTCCAGTAGCTGTTTGTCCCTCTTTTGCTCAGCTTCTTTATTCTCTGTCATTGGTCTTCTATATCGCTAATTCTTTCTTCTGCCTCATTTATCCTAGCAGTGAGAGCCTCCATTTTTGATTGCACCTCATTAATAGCTTTTTTAATTTCAACTTGGTTAGATTTTAGTTCTTTTATTTCTCCAGAAAGGGCTTTTATATCTCCCGAGAGGGTTTCTCTAATATCTTCCATGCCTTTTTCGAGCCCGGCTAGAACCTTGAGAATCGTCATTCTGAACTCTAGATCTGACATATTACCAATGTCTGTATTGATTAGGTCCCTAGCCTTTGGTACTGCCTCTTGTTCTTTTTTTTGTGGTGAATTTTTCCACCTTGTCATTTTGTCCAGATAAGAGTATGTGAAAGAGCAAGTAAAATACTAAAAGTGTGGCAACAACCCCAGGAAAATATGCTTTAGCCAAATCAGAAGAGATCCCAATTCATGAGGGGGGAGAAAGGGGATAAAAAGAGGTTCACAAAGAGAAAAAAAAAAAAAAGAAACAATTAAAAAAAGAAAACCAATAAAGAAAAAATATAAAAAGGAAAAAATACATATATATATTAGATAAACTAGTTAAAAAACGTTAAAAAAGAAAAGGGTAAAAGTTAAAAAAATTTAGCAGAAGAAGAGAAAAAAAATTGCAAAAGAAAAAAAAATTAAATTAACTGCAAGGCTAAAGAATCATGGGGAGAAAGCCATGAGTTCCGTGCTTTGCTTTCTCCTCCTCTGGAATTCCGCTGCTCTCCTTGGTATTGAAACTGCACTCCTTGGTAGGTGAACTTGGTCCTGGCTGGGTTTCTTGTTGATCTTCTGGGGGAGGGGCCTGTTGTAGTGATTCTCAAGTGTCTTTGCCCCAGGCGGAGTTGCACCACCCTTACCAGGGGCTGGGCTGAGTAATCCGCTCGGGTTTGCTTTCTGGAGCTTTTGTTCCTGAGCGCTTACCGTAGAGTTCCGGAGGGTGGGAATGAAGATGGCAGCCTCCCGGTCTCCGGCCCGGAGGAGCAGAGAGCCCGGGGCCCCACTCCTCAGTGCGCCCTCAGAGAACAGCGCCCAATTACTCCCGTCACCCTGGCCTCCGGCCGCGCTCCCAGCTGACCGAGCCTGCGACCGGTTCAAGGTAACCCCGAGCTTAGAGCTCACTCCTCGGCTCTGTCTCTGTAGCCGGCTTCCCCGTTCTAATACCTGTAAGCTCTGTGACACTCAGACACCCCTGATCCTTTTGTGACCCTGCGGGACCCTAGGCCACGCTGACCCTGCGTGGGCTTCACCCCAGTTAAGCCTCTGGAGCGATGTCCCTCAGCGGAACAGACTTTTAAAAGTCCTGATTTTGTTGCTCCGTTGCTCCGCCGCTTGCCGGGAGCCGGCCCCTCCCCCCGCGGTTTATCTTCCCATTGCTTTGGACTCACTTCTCTGCCCGTCCTACCTTTCAGAAAGTGGTTGATTTTCTGTTTCTAGAGTTGCTGTTCTTCTTCTCTTTGATCTCCTGTTGGATTTGTAGGTGTTTGCAATCTTTAGATAAGCTATCTAGCTGATCTCCCGATACCTGAAGTAGTCTCAGCCTGCTACTTCTCTGCCATCTTGACTCGGGGCTGGAAAACTACATTTTCTTTATATCTTTTTTCATCATAAGGGTCTTATATGCTTTTCTGAGTTGTTAACATTTCCTTTTTTTGATCAAGGGTTTATTTTCTGTTAGGTATTTAGCATGTATACACACATCCACCCTTTCCTCTAGAATAATTAGAATCATTTGCTAGCTGATAGCTTTAGCTGGGGTTTGGACTGGTGACTTAGGACACATTTTATTGTTTTCTAATTACTCAACTGCAAATTAAACTGTGGATTTGGGTAGTCTTGCTTGGACTTCTTATACTTGGCCTATAAATAGATAATTTCATTAATTTTCTTCTTTAAACATAGGGTCTGTTTTTTTCCCCCTGAGGGAAAATTCTTTTTATGTGTGCAGTTGGCTAGAAAAAAAGTTAAATGTGGGCCCATTTAATGTAGTTTTTTTTTAAGATTTTATTTATTTATTTGACAGACAGAGATTACAAGTAGGCAGAGAGGCAGGCAGAGAGAGAGGAGGAAGCAGGCTCCCTGCTGAGCAGAGAGCCTGATGTGAGGCTCGATCCCAGGACTCTGAGATCATGACCTGAGCCGAAGGCAGAGGCTTTTTAACCCACTGAGCCACCCAGGTGCCCCTTAATGTAGTTTTTATTCTAGTTGCTAAACTGGGTGTGTCCAAAGTGGTGAGCCTCTGTAAAATAATCAGAAATATTCTAAACCTATAACCTAGAATGTCTTATTGGAGAAGTGGAAATTCACGTTGAATTCACCTTTTGAGGATTTGGGAATGTAAGAGTTGAGTTGGTAGTTAATACCTTCTTGTATTATGACCTCAGTACTTTTTCAGTGCCCTTTGCCCCTCTTCCCTACCAGCCCTGCAAAAAATTAACACTGCCTCGTATTTGGAGTGGGGAGTCAGTACAGAGAAGTAGAAATGACTGGGTTTGGGAGTAGAACACCAATCCGCTCTGGGCAACATTTCTCAAGTTAATTGATGTTCAAAGGAAAAACATGATTTTACATCTATTCAATAACCTTAAAACCTGGGCAATTTACTTGACGTCTCTAAGCCTCAATTTCCTGATCTGTAAAATAGAGATAATCATGTCATCTGTGGCATTGGATTGTTCTTAAGGGTCAGGTAAGATAATTTAAGGAGCTTAGCATGGGCTTCACAGAGTGTAAGTTTGATAAAAGGTAGATTTTCAGGACACTTTGTATTCCAATGTATACTGTGAACTTTAAGTAGAGTGATATATAATTTTCGATAGGTCTTGACTGCTGTTAACAACAGCGTATCTTATTTTTCATTATGCATCTGGGATTATCATTTGGTGGAAATGTCTTTAGAAGGTATTTCTCAAAGAATAGTGTTTTATATACCCATTATAAATATGTATTATAATAAAAAGTAATTCCACAAATAAAAACTAATTTTAAAAAAGTAATAAAATTTTTGATAATAATGTCAGCTTTACCTTTAAAGTCAATTCCCAATTATTTTAAATTTAAATACAACCACTTAAATATATTACTACTGCTTTCCTGACTCCTCAGACAATACTCTTTCTTGCTTCTTATAGCTACAGTGTCTATCACATGCAGGCTTTCATTCTTGGCCATTTCTAGAACTGACTAAAGGCTTCCTCTTCCACTGCAAAATTAGGGATTGTGATATTATCTACAAGATCATACAGATAGTCATTGCGACTTTATGGTGTTTACTAAAGGCATTAATTGCTCATAGAAAAAATTTTTTTTTTACATATACTCTATTTTGGTATTTTCCCATTGGATAATATACTAGAAGGAAGGGAAGTGGGAATGGAAGTGCTCAGGTCTCCCTACCTCTGAGCATCTCTGTCTATGCTTTCCACTGTGTATGTACCTCAAGTACACTACCCCTCAACTGACCTCATCATGTTCCTTTAAACATAACCCTTCTCCAGGGCCAATAGGGACTCCATTATCCTATTGAGCACTGGGGGCTCAAACAGTGGTTATTTTTCTCCCCTCCCCCAATTTTTATTCACTTTGCCATAGGGAAAAATTATTGTTGCTGTTGAACACTATAGAATCTATCCTCATATCTGCTGACTCATCCCCATTGCTACAGTCATCAGGCTAAGTTAAGATCTTTTTTATTCCTCACCTGGAAATAACTTCCTACCTGCTTTCCTTGTCTCTAATCTCTTCCTATTCTTACCCTTTGTAATGTTGCCAGATTATGGTCTGAAAACATATCCCTGACCTTATTCCTCACCCTGCTTAAAAAGCATCTGTTGCTCCATACCCACTAAAAAATAAAACCCTTTTAAAGTCAATATGAGTTCAAATTAATTCATCATAAATATTGTTTTTCCTATGTCTCCACAGATTGAATTCAACCCTCATTATCCTACTAAATGCCATTTCCTCCATAAAAACTACTCAAATTCTCTTGTCTTTCTCCCTCACTTATCCAGCTATAAAGAATACTTTTCTTCTGCCACAGCACTGTATCTTTGCCTAGCAATTATATCTATCTCTGTACATACTTACATATATACACACAGAACACACATACATAAAATACTCAATAAGCATAAAAGATATATTTACATATATAAATGGATAATATGTATGTATATACATGGATATATACAAATCTTCTCAGCTACAAATATTTTAAAGGTGAGCCTTTGTCTAAATCATTTTTGGCCTCTTCCACAGTACATATTAGGGAATCTAGTCACATAATTACGTAAGGGAGGAAGGGAAAATGGACAGGTAAAGGAGAAAGCAAATTTGAATGCAATTAGAATGCTATATGACAACATATGTTACATGTTAGCATTATGTTAACAGCAAAAAAAAATTAACATGACTTTTCCAATGCTGTAAGTTTAGGCACTCACAATGCAGAGAGAAAATACGTATGTTCTGCCTCTTCCAGTGTATAATTTTCCACAAATCTCTCTTTTGTGACACCGTGGAGGCTACAAATGTTTGTGGGAATCTTGAGCAAGCAAATAAAATGCTTCATATGTCAGTGGTTGGAGCAGTATTTTTGTTTTCGGAAAAAGTTCTAAAAGTCCAAGTTGGGTTGAGTCAACACTCTTCACTAGAAGGCCCTTTAAACGTAGCAAAACTCCTCATTTTACAAATGAGGAATTGAGGTGCAAATGGCTAACTAACCCAGGGTCACACCACTATTCAGTTATTATTAATTTAGCAGTAGTATCACAGTGGTTCATATTTCACTATTCATATTTTAGGGGTTCTTTTGATGGGTGTAGAATGCAACAGCAGTCTGCCATGGTTTTGCCTAGACCTGCAATTGGTCTGCAATACTAATGTGGGTAATATTGTATCTGCTGTGGAATAATATTGAATATGTACTAGAATATTGTGTTATTTCTTTGAAAGTCAGTCTCCTCTGCCTCTTGACTAAGCACAGCTATTTTCCTTCTTTATTCTTTCAGATTGAAATTGGTTTATATTCCAAGGGGTTGAGGCCAGGTAAGAAACTGTAACAAGGCAGAAGAATAGAAGAAATAATAATAGGTTTCAGTCAAAGCACCGAAGACAAATTAGAGAAACTAGACCAAAAGGATTTTATTTTAGCTACACGAGGAAAGGAAGATTATTCAGTCTACATGGTAACTGGCCAGATCTGCTTTAATTATGAATTTTGAATCACCTTCTATGCCAGTCCAACCTCTGATTGATGAACTAAATGGTGCTAAAATAAATCTGCCCATATTGAACATGGCCTAATGAGATTTCTTTATATAAAAAGATATCATTGACATCACTCTTTCAGGAATGTAAAGAATGTCTTGTAGTCATATGAGCAGTAGCCATCTTCCATTTTTTATTTAAAATATTGCCTGGTTTCTTTTTGAGAGTCTCTCATTTGTAATTTATTGAGCACCTACAGTGTATCAGCTACTCTTTAAAAAAGTACACATCACCTTTCTCCTCAAAACTGTTACTGAAAAACTGCATTCAACCTGATATTTGTGATGTACAGATAAACAACTAAAAATAGTCATCATTTCAAAGCTGGTTTCTCAACCTTGTGTCTCCACCGGTGACGTAAGTCTGTGTCTTTCTTTTTTTTTGCATCCCAACTCCTTTTCATGGTCCACTGTGTTTTCTCTATATCCCTTGCTTCTTTTTGTTCCAGACCGTTCTTTCTTATGGTAGACTTTCTGAATGATTCCTTATCAGCAGGCAGTCAGGCTGCATGCAGAATAGTCAGAAGCAGACTACTGGAAGCTTGTGGCTTTTTAATTTAAAGGTTGACTGGGTTACCCTGTAGGAGAGAGGTGTGTTGTTTGTTTGTTTGTCTTGTGTTTTTCTTTTCATAATTTCACAAAAAGGAGGTAGGCAAGATGGTTCCCAGAAAAAAAGGACAAGGAAATTGCAGCAATCATAAGCCCTGGGCACAGACAATAACAAAACCTTGTCTTAAGAAGCAGACCTGACCTGAGCTACAGGAGTTAGGTTTTTCCTTGGATGATTTGGCAGACCTCCCCCTACAGCATTTGTACTGCAATCTCAAATGTCTGCAGATTGGCCTCCAGCCCTCAGTGAGCATATGGGAACCTGGGTCACCAACCCTTCCCATTTCTGCTCTACTTTCTGTTCTCAGGAGCTCAAGCTAGGCTTAAATTCTTTGGCAAGGACTGATCCTATTCTAATGGTGCCTCATGTACAGTGTTGCAAAAGGAGAGCTCTGTGTAGGGACTGAAAGGGTATTGCTCTCAAGCCTGTTGTAGGCCTAGGAGCTGGAGACTGTGTTATGAAATGTATGTGGGAATAAAAGGAAGAAAGAGGGAACTGAGGAGGGAAAATAATGAAACAGTGGTAAATGGATGGGGAATGGGACTTCAGGAGACAGGTGTGGAAGATAAAACCTACTGCATTAGTTAGTATAGCACTAGCTGCTGTAATAGATAAACCTACAAATTTCAGTTGTTTAGTCCAAGAGAAATGTATTTCTTGCTCACAGGAAGTCCAAAACAAGTGTTTCTGATTGTCAAGTAACTATTTTCCCAAGCTATGATTCAGGGATCCAGATTCCTTCCATTTTATGGCCCTGCCATCTTCAATGTGTGGCTTCTAAGCTACTTTAAATCAAACCTAGAGAGTGGACAAGAACCTAGGAGATTAAGTGTGACGTGGTCCAGGCCTGGAAGTCAGTCAGCTCTTTATTCACAGTACATTGGCTGGAACTCAGTGTGTGGCATGGATGAAGGCAAGGGAGTCTGGAAAATGTAGTCTAGCTGACTGCCCAGGAAGATAAATGCGTTGGGTAAACAACTAGCCAATTTAGCAACACCCGTTTAGTTTTGCATAAGGAAAACCCTGACTATAACTCAGAAGTAAAGGTCTATAGGTTGGAGTTGTCATATTTCTGCAATTAGAGCACTTAAAGTTTGAATAAAATTTGGAGAATATTTAAGTTGTATGGATTGCCATCTCTGTCTTTTGATCATCCTAATGGCTTCTTCTGATATTTTGGTTCCAACTTCTGGTCATTAAAATGTTGCAGAATCAAAGGCCTAAATCTGTTATATTAATGGAAACTTGATTGTATTCTTTGCTAAGAAGGTCAAGCATTCTATTTAATTATGAACAACAGTGCTCTCCAAATATTTCCGCTCTATAACAAACCACCACCATGTATCTCTATAAGATTTCAACCTATACAATGTCACTCTACCTCTATCAAGAGTATGTGTTATACACACACACACACATATAATATATAAATGAAAGTGTATACATATAAATAAAAGTATATATACATATATAAATATGTATATGTATATAAATACATAAATGTAAATACATATAGGTAAACATTTATATATATAAATGAAAGTATACCCTAGTAAAATCATTTTAAAGATAAAATTATAAAAAGTTCATATGATAATTGTCTTTCTCTGATTGACTTATTTTGCTTAGCATAATATCCTCTCGTTCCATTCACATTGTTGCAAATGGCAAGATTTGGGGAATTTGAAGGGCAGGGTGGGGGTTCGTGGGGGAAAGGGAGGAAAAAATGAAAGAAGATGGGACTGGGAAGGGAGATAAACCATAGAGACTCAATCTCAGGAAACAAACTGAGGACTGTTGGGCAGGGGGATGGATAGGGTGGCTGGGTAATGGACATTGGGGAGGATATGTGCTATGGTGAGTGGTATGAATAGTATACGATTGTTGATTCACAGACTGTACCCCTGAAACAAATAATACATTAGATGTTAATAAAAAGATCTATCTATCTATCTATCTATATATAGATATAGATTTAAAAGGAATGAAAAAAAAAAGAAAAAATTTATAAAAAGTTATAATGACCTAAGAAAGCTAATTCAGCATCAGATTTACAGATATGCCCTGTTATATGTCAAAGACTGTGTTAACAGAGATATATTTCTCTATCATTTAGTAAGTTTGTTCAGGCCAAGGAAGAACTTAAGAGTCGATTTTTAGCTGGTAACATTTCACTGATACAGAATTCTGAATCGAAACTTCTTTTTTTATTTTTTTTCTAGCACTTGAAATGTAGTGTCTTGTTGGTCTTCATGGTTCATAGTGAGAAATCTTCTGCCATTTATTTGAATAATTTCCCCAATATATAAAATATTGTTTTTCTGTTTTTAAGATTTTTTTCTTTGTCTTTATGTTCAGAAGTTTAGTTTTGATGTCTTGGTATGGATTTCTTTGGATTTATCCTATTTATGATTTGATCAGCTTCTTGAATCTGCAGGTTTATGTCTTTTCCAGCTTTAAAAAGGTTTTCAGTCGTTATTTCTTTGAGTATGTTTCAGCCCCACCTTGTTTCTCTACTGTTTCCAGAAATCTGATGACATGAATGTTAGATCTTTCATTATAGTCCCACAGTCCCCTGAGCATCTTTTTTCTTTTCCCCCCCCCAATCTTTCTTCTCTCTGTTGTTTAGATTGTGTAATTTCTATTGCTCTATCTTCCAATTCACGGATTCTTCCTATTATCTTTGTTTTAAAAATATCTTATTTATTTATTTATTTGTCAGAGAGAGAGAGAGAGAGAACAAGCACAAGCAGGGGGATTGGCAGAGGCAGAGGGAGAAGCAGGCTTCTGCTGAGCAAGGAGCCCAACATGGTACTCGATCCCAGGACCCTGAGGTCATGACCAAAAGCAGATGCCTAACTGACTGAGCCACCTAGGCATCTCCCATTATCTTTTTCTTTCTGCTGTTGAGCTAGGCTCTGAATTTTAATTTTGGTCCTTGTATTTTTCAGTTCTAAAATTTCCATTTCCCTGTATGTCTTCTATTCCTTTGTTCTTTTTTTCTTTTCTTTTCTTTTTTTTTTCATTCGTTTCAAGTGTGTTTGTAATTGTTTGCTCAGCCATTTTTATCATAGCTGTTTAAAACTTTTATCAGACAATTCTATCATCTCAGTCATCTTGGTATTGGCATCTATTATCTTTTCTTCATTCAATTTGAGATCTCCCTGGTTTTCTTTCTTTTTATTAATTGAAAACTGGACATTTTCGTATAAAGTTATAAATCAATTTTATTTTAGCTGACTTTCTCTGAAACTGGTCTGGCAGGGGAAGTGGTACAGGACGTGGTCACCAAATGAAATTATAAGTCCAGGTATCTCACTCAGACTCTGTTGATACCTCATTACTGTTGGACAAGAGTAAGGGTGTCTGCTTCCCACATGGTTCCCACTGACACCATGTTTAGGATGGCTGTGTTATACTCAGCAACATTGAAAGTCCTGACTCTTTCCTATGCCTCTTCTTACAATAATCCAGGAAGGAGGGAGATGGGCATCTCATTTCTGCTGGGTGGGAGTAAAACTCCAGGCTGCTGTGTAATCTCCATTGACAATGTAAGTGGTGGGCATTACCAGATGGTGGGTATGAGCATCTTGGCTCCCTACTTGATTTTTGTGACAAAACACCAGTGGGAGTGTTGGGATGCCTTGTTACTACCTTCAAGGGTAGAAATCTAGGCTTCCACTTCATCATTTTTGGGTATACACAGATGGGATAATATCTGTGGTGTTTGTCTGGAATAGAGCAGTTATTGTCTAAAAGTTTTCTACTTTTCTGCATTCTACCTTTCCTTGTCCTTTGACTAGAGAGAGCAGACTTTTGTTAGAGGTTTTTGGTTCTAGTTTTAGTTTTAGTTTTTTGTTTTGTTTTGTTTTGTTTTCTGTTGGCATTTCTTTGTTACCGACTTTTTCAGGACCTGGTCTGGCATATATTTGGTAAAAGAAAATTGAAGGAACTTACCACTGTGTCATTTCTCAAGCCAAATTTCCTAATCAGACTGCTTTCTTCCCTCTACTTTCACAGTTTTCTTATGTTTGTTTATATATAACATACAAGGGGTTTAGTTGTACTTAGAGGGGCGATAGGGAAAAGCTTGTTTACTCCATCTTCCCAGAAGTAGAAGTCCAGTGTTCATGAAATTTTTTAACATGGATAGATTTATGTTAGGGAGTGAACTTGTAATAGGCACTGGGTGTTGTATGGAAGTGCTGAATTGTTAAACAGCACACCCAATACTAGTATTACACTGTATGTCAACTAACTGGAATTTAAATAAAAATTAAATAAAAAAGAAAGGTCAGTCTAAGCTTGGAACATAGTGAAGACCTGGTACAGATCTAACAAGACTCAGACTTAGGTTATGAGAATAAGGAAGATAACACAGGGACAGAAAAGATGGGAATAAGAAAAGGTGAGGGAAAGGCCAGTGATACATACCCATCTGAGGTATGCCCTGGGTAAGTGCTTGAACTTGAGCATCCCTTCTGACCCTCAAACCCGCTAGAACAGTGGAAAGCTAAGGTGGATATATATTCTTCATTATTCTTCATAATGATGTTATAAAAACAAAACAGACATTAGTCAGTGGAAACTAAGAGGTTTTTGTTGTTTTTTTTTTTAAAGCAAACTTGCATATTGGACATTCCCTGAATTGACTTTCAGTAAATTGATTTACAACTGTTTCATGTAAGCCAGACAATGAGGTGTAATAGGTACAGTTTTTAGGAAAATTCAGTAACTGATTTCATGAAACTCTATGTCAATTATCAGTAAAAACTGATAATTTAACTCTAAAATCTAACTCAGTGAAAGCAATTTTTAAAAATTATGCTAATAACCATATACTAACATTCATCAGTCATCTAATATGTCCAGTTACTGATGTGTATTGCTTTCTATCATCTGATACAATTTGTTGATAGCTGTAGTTTAGGACAGTTTTTGAATCACTAACTCCTTTGAAAGCCTGATGAAAGTTTTCAAAATTGTAGACAAACATGTAAACAGTGTTGATACTCACCTGGGACACAGCCCGGTTAATACTGGCTGACAGTTCTTTGGACTGGTCAAACATACATTCTTACTGGATGGTGCTTAAGACATACTGGTGGTTAAATATCTTAAATATCAGCCCTGCATTATTTGTTTTTCTTATGTTATGTTAGTCACTATACAGCACTTCATTAGTTTTTGATGTAGTGTTCCATGATTCATTGTTTGCATATAACACCCAGTGCTCCATGCAATATGTGCCCTCATTAATACCCATCACCAGGCTCACCCATCCCCCCACCATCCTCCCTTCTAAAACTCTTCATTTGTTTTCCGGATTAACACCCAATTTTGTATAAAATGTCAGGAAGTTCCTAAGCTTCTCTGAAATATGTTTCTGGACCATTTAGATCCTATGTATCTCAAGGTGAGTGCTCCCGATCTAGATGTATATGGACTACTTAGCTTTCAAAACATTTTCCATAAATATCAGTTTTCTGATCCAGGTGTCTATTACTTATTTCTGTTACTTTATCTTAGGCAACGGTTATATACAATGAGAGATGTCTTCAGCACTTTCTCAGTCATTATTTAATCAAATTTTGGCTATACTCCCAGTTTTAAGCATAATTCACTTACCTTGATTCTCAAGGCCTTCCTGAGACTTGAGTCCTTGACATTTCGCAGCTTCTCTTGGTTTCAAAATTTCCACAGCTTCTCTTATACAGATTGCTTTACTCAAGTCCCTCACTTCTCAAATTGATATATGGATAAGCAGCATTGAGATCTTGTTAGAGAGGCAGAATTCATTCCTTTTGAACTAGAATGAAGATTTTAACAATGTCCCCAAGTGGTTTGCATACACTTCAAGTTTGAGAAGCAATTCCCTAGTAAAGAATTGATTTCTTCAGCAAGATGGTATTTCCCCCCAAGTTACAGAAAAATGTTAGAATATACTTTGCTTTGAATGCCAGGTTACCCAACAGTGAATTTTAACTCTTTTTCCAAGTGAATCTACCTTTGGAACTTACTAACCTACTCTAATGATTTTGTTTCTCAGATGAAAATTTGCTCTTGAAATGGAGTTTGAAAGAGTATGTGCAGTTGGCTGTCTCTCAACAATGATCCCCTAAGACATCACATCAGACTATTGCAGTTTTCCATTCAGTCAGAATAGAACTATCTGAAATGATGTAAAAAGGCTCATCTCATTTATAAATTTCAGAAGCTAGTCTCTAATGATGGGGAGGGAGAGGGTTGCCAGATAAAATAGAGAACACAAAGATAAATTTGAATATCAGATGAACAAGAAATGCTTTTTCAGTATAAGTGTATCCCAAATATTGCATGAAACATCCTTAAATTGTAAATATTCATGGAACATAGTTATACTAAAAACATGCATTGTTGATCTGAAGTTCAAACTTAACTGAGCGTCCTATGTATTTTTTAAAGATTTTATTTATTTATTTGACACAGAGAGAGCACAGGTAGGGGGAGTGGCAGGCAGAGGGAGAGGGAGAAGCAGGCTTCCTGGCAGAGAGCCAGACATGGGCCTCAAATCCAGGACCCTGGGATCATGTCCTGAGCTGAAGGCAAAGAGTTAGCCATCTGACCAACTGAGCCACGCTGCCCCCTCACCTTATATTTTTATTTGTTGTATGGCAGCCATGAGAGGGCAAAACTTAAATGAGGCAAATTAATGGGAAATCAGAAGATAATATTTGAATATCGGTGTTTATATTTTGACATAAAACATAAAGGCACCCTGTGAACCTCCTGAGATCACTTTCTTAGTGTCAGAACAGCCAAATTTATTCCTACTAAATTGGCAGGGAAAGAAAATGGAAGGGACTTTGATTTTTTTTTTTTTTTAAATACAGGTCTTGCTTTTAAGAATGCATATAATTTTGATGTAACACATCAAGTCTCAGTCCAAATCTCAAATCAATCGCCATGATATGAGAAACCAGGTATGCTTCCAGGCAATTAGTTGCTGACAGCTTCTAAATTCAGTGGAGATTTCTGCAGTTATGTCCTTTGAGATGTTAAACTCTAGTAGCCTTGACGGCACAGCTATAGAGAGTGGGGTTACTCTAATTAATTACCATCAACTGTCCTTGTAGAAGACACACCTATGGCTCTTTAGGCACAAGAAATAGGAAAATGCTTGTTAATTCTGCCTAACTCAACCTAAATTAAATTTGACAGGCATTCTAAAAATACATAATTTTCCAGGTAACCAGTTTCTTCAGGAGCTTAGATGATACGAAGAAGTAGTAAATTGGATGGTAATTAATTCCTTGGGTATCTTATTCCTATGAATTTAGACTCGGTTGGACTATGAATTGCTTCTGGGTAATTGTAAAGTGAATTATGCCAGAACAGTGTTTCCCATCAGCGGTTTAAATGCTGCAAGCAAATTGTTAAAGAGACTAGTTCAGGGGCACCTGGGTGGCTCAGTGGGTTAAGCCTCTGCCTTCGGCTCGGGTCATGATCTCGGGGTTCTGGAATCGAGCCCCATGTCGGGCTCTCTGCTTAGCTGGGAGCCTGCTTCCCCCTCTCTTTGCCTGCCTCTCTGCCTACCTGTGATCTCTCTCTCTCTTTCTGTCAAATATATAAATAAAATCTTAAAAAAAAAAAAAAAGAGAGACTAGTTCATTTCAGCATACCATCATCTAAAGATGGGGAGATTTTTTCTGTAGTCAATGGCAGAGTTGAAAAATCAATTGAGAATGCATACTTCAGGATGGATTTCCCCTTAGGAATTCTTTTCTCTTGGTTATTTCACCATCATAATGATGGTGAAAAATTTACTCTGTTTTAAAAAGCTCTTTAGTATAGAAAATATCAAACAACCACAAAAATAGAGAATATAATAATAAATTTCCAGGGATCCACAGCTCATCATCACAATGTTTGCTCTATTTCCTCTCTCCTTGTGGAATTATTTAAAAATAAACCTCAGACATCATCTTTCACCTGTATATAATATCAGACTGTATTTGAAAGGCTAGGACTTACTTTCCTTTACAAATATAGCCACTATGTTATCATCACACTTTTCCCCAAGTAAATAATAATTTTTAACCTCAAATATCTAGTGCTCCTATTTCCTTATCATTATGTAAATATTAATTTTGTTTTTGTAGTTTGTTTGAATTGGCATCAAAACAAGGTGTTATTTTACCTGGAGAGGTTTCATCCTTCTTTTTTTTTTTTTTTTCCTTGTTGCTGTTAATAAATTGAGTATTTAACCTTTAAAATTTGTGAATTGCATTCCTGTATTATCATTTATGTATTTTCCTGCCCTTATTTCCTATAAATTGATAGCTAGAGCTAGAGGCTTCATCATAGTTAGGTCTAGTTATTTTGGCAAAATTACTTCATAGGTGGTCCTGAGGACTTCCATCAGGAGGTACATAGAGTTTAGTTATTTATTTTTTTATATCATGATCACTGTAAAATGGTAATATGAAAATCCATGTAATAGTTGGATTACTTATATAAAGAGAAACTTCCCCTCATTAACTGTTTGCTAATGCTGAGGTATAGTGCATGTAGGGGAAGCAGAAATATGCTGGATTATTTCACATTATTTACCAGTTTTCAAAATTTGGTTTGTTTTGGTTTCTGAGAATACTTCAAAGGTGATCAATGAGATTTTCCAAAAAATGTATTAGTATGTACCCATGGACTTAAACATATTTTGTTTGTTGTCATGTATTGTAAGTTCTATCCTTTCTGATGCTCCCAGTGTTCCAGTGGGAGCTTATTCATGTTGATTCTTGAGTTCTTTTTACATGATCCTAATGATTTTCAGTAGGTTTATTGGGTTTTCCTTTCAGGGATACTAAGATTTTCCAGGATCATTCTAATACATTTTTTGCTGCAGAGCTGGAATAAGTCATTTCTCTAAGGAACGCTGTTTCTTACAGTGGGAAAAGGTATTTAGAGAAAAACTGGGTAACAGACAGAATTAGTTATTCTATTCCTTCCAGGCAGGATCCAGTTTCTAGGCATTTTTAAAAGATTGATTGATTGATTTTTATTTTAAAAAATTTTTAAGATTTTTATTTATTTATTTGACAGAGAGAAGGAACATAAACTGGGGAAGTGGGAGAGGAAGAAGCAGGCTTCCTGCTGAGCAGGGAGCCTGATGTGAGGCTCAATCCCAGGACCCTGGGGTCATGACCTGAGAGGAGGACAGATGCTTAAGGTCTGAGCTTAAGGACTGAGCCACCCAGGTGCCCTGATTTATTTATTTATTTTGAGAGATGGAGAGAGAGAGAGAGAGGGAGAGCACATGGGAGCACTAGCAGGGGAGGGGCAGAGGGAAAGATTCCCAAGCAGACTCCTTGCTGAGGTGCCGAGCCCAGTG
Organism: Enhydra lutris kenyoni; assembly: GCF_002288905.1. Classification (NCBI taxonomy): domain Eukaryota; kingdom Metazoa; phylum Chordata; class Mammalia; order Carnivora; family Mustelidae; genus Enhydra; species Enhydra lutris. The sequence goes on from NW_019154112.1 coordinate 11,926,252, forward strand.
CAAGGCTGGATCCCAGGACACTGAGATAATGACCTGAGCCAAAGTCAAGGGTCGGATATGTAACTTACTGAGCCAGTTTTGACTGACTGACCAGGTGCCCCTCTAGGTACTATTAAGAACTATGAAGGGTTTGAGATTTTACCCACTTGTGAGCTAATAAATCCCCTAACATAGTTTCATTGATATTGGAAGAAGACCAGAGACTCCTAGGACAAAGATTAAAAAGTTTATTATTTAACTCAGTGAAAGTAGCCAGAGTATGAGCATTTTTGCATCAATATTTCAAACCCCATTTCCCACAAGGAGGGCCAGATGATACTTGCACATGAGGTGGAAGAACACTGAGCTTAGAGAACTTGGATATTTTCTAATAGACTATAAGCATGTCTGCCCTTTGCTATGGAGGAAGATATTGATCTTCCAAGGTTGCTCTCTATACAGATATACTTAAGATAATAGTTGGGAGCAAAGTACAGTCAAAGCCTAGTCAAAGCCTTTGCTCACAAGTTGTGCAGAACTGTGAGACACCCATAGACTATTGTATCCCAGCCAGTGTTTTCAGTGGACATTTAAAATCTAACAATAAATTGATTTAGACATTTATAATTCAAATTCAGGACAATAAGGTTTTTACTTTGTGGATGTTACATTTTTTCCTTTATTCCACTGTGCCCCATATCCCAGTTCATTGACACCAACATAATTGTCCATTTCTTTATCTAACAAAAGAAATTAATACTCAGAATAAAAATAACAATATTAGCACTGAAAAATATCATTAATATGATTATTATAGCAGTTAAACTTTTGTTTGCATTTTTTTCTTAAGGGTATACATACAAGGATATACAGTCATGTGACTATGCTTTAATGTCATCAGGATCAGTGCCACTTTGTATGATTATTACATCAGCTGGATGGATACACAGTATATTTTTTATGTTAATTTCAGTTTTTAGGGATTGCTCTTTTAAAATTTAGTTTCAGGTGCCTGGATGGCTCTGTTGATTAAGTGCCTGACTCTTGGTTTTGGCTCAGGTCATGATCTCAGGGTCATGGAACTGAGCACTCTGTAGGGCTCCACACTTGGTAGGGAGTCAGTTCCAGATTCTCTCTCTCTCTCTCTGCTTCTCCCGCCCCCTACCCCTCCCATGCTCTCTCTCTGTCCCTCTAGAATAAATAATCTTAAAAAAAGATAAAATTTAACTTTAACTTTTAGCTTCAAATAAAATATACAAAACAAGGTAAAATTTTAACTATCTAGCTTCTATTCCAATTTTCTCTATAATAAACAATGCTGAAATACAAAACTCCTTGGATTTATCTTTTCATATTTTTTCAGTCTAACTTTGGAATAGAGAGAGGTGGGATTGCTGGACCAAAGGGTAAATGCATATACAATGTCAGAAATATAAATGTGAAACACCTATAAGAACATATCATTTGACAATTTAATTTCTTATTTTTTTTTTTAAAGATTTATCTACTTATTTGACAGAGAGAGAGAGAAATCACAAGTAGGCAGAGAGGCAGGCAGAGAGGGGGAGGTAGGCTCCCCACTGAGCAGAGAGCCCAATGCAGGGCTTGATCCCAGGACCCTGAGATCACGACCTGAGCCGAAGGCAGAGGCCTAACCCACTGAGCCACCCAGGCGCCCCTAATTGTTTAAATTTTATTTACATACTTTGTGAGTTTGGAAAAATAGTTTATTTTTTTAAAAAATAGTTTTTTATTCTTAATTTTTAGTTAATATTACCTTATTCAATTAGTGTGAAAAGTAAACAATAACTTCTACTTAAAATTCACAACAGCAAATAGGTATATAAGAAATATAAATAGAGGAAGGAGTCAAGACGGCGGAGAAGTAGGAGGCTGAGATGACATCAGGTAGCAGGAGATCAGCTAGATAGCTTATCTAACCATTGCGAACACCTACAAATCCAACAGGAAATTGAAGAGAAGAAGAGCAGCAATTCTAGAAACAGAAAATCGATCACATTCTGAAAGGTAGGACCTGCGGAGAAGTGAGTCCGGAGCCACAGGAAGATAGACCGCAGGGGGAGGGGCCGGCTCCCAGCAAGTGGCAGAGCAACGGAGCACAAAATCAGGACTTTTAAAAGTCTGCTCCACTGAGGGACATTGCTCCAGAGGCTAAACTGGGGGGAAGCCCACACAGGGTCAGCGTAGCCCCACGTCCCACGGGGTCACAAAAGGACTGGGGGTGTCTGAGTGTCACAGAGCTTGCAGGTATTAGAGTGGGGAAGCTGGCTACAGAGACAGAGCCGAGGAGTGAGCTCTCAGCTCGGGGTTACCTTGAACCGGTCGCAGGCTCAGTGAGCTCGGAGCACGGCTGGAGGCCAGAGAGACGGGAGTGATTGAGCGTTTTTCTCCAAGCACGACCAGAGGCCAGGGAGATGGGAGCAATTGGGTGCTTTTCTCTGAGGGCATACTGAGGAGCGGGACCCTGAGCTCTCGGCTCCTCTGGGCCAGAGATCAGGAGGCTGCCATTATCATTCCCACCCTCCGGAACTCTACAGAAAGCATTCAGGGAACAAAAGCTCCCAAAAGAGAACACAAGCAGATTACTTAGCCTGACTCCTGGTAAGGGCAGTGCAATTCCACCTCGGGCAAAGACACTTGAGAATCACTACAACAGGCCCCTCCCCCAGAAGATCAACAAGAAACCTAGCCAGGACCAACTTTACCTACCAAGGAGAACAGCGGAATTCCAGAGGAGGAGAAAGCAAAGCAAGGAATTCATGGCTTTCTTCCCATGATTCTTTAGTCTTGCAGTTAATACTTTTTTTTCTTTTTTTCTTCTGCTAAATTTTTTTAAAAATTTTACCCTTTCCTCTTTTAACTTTTTTAAACTAGTTTATCTTAACAATACCTTACCAAAAATAATAATAATAATCTTTTTTGAACCTTCATTATAATATTCATATTTTATCCTCCATTGTATCTAACTATATTTTTTGTATATACATATATTTTCTTTTTTAAATATTTTTCCTTATTTGTTTTGTTTTGTTTTCTTGTTTATCCCTTTTCTCCCTCCCATGATTTGGGGTCTCTTCTGATTTGGTTAAAGCACATTTCCCTGGGGTCTTTGCCACCCTTTTAACATTTTATTTGCTCCTTTATATATTCTTATCTGGACAAAATGACAAGGAGGAAAAACTCACCACAAAAAGAACAAGAGGCAGTACCAAAGGCTAGGGACCTAATCAACATGGGCATTGGTAATATGACAGCTCTAGAGTTCAGAATGACGATTCTCAAGGTTCTAGCCAGGCTCGAAAAAGGCATGGAAGATATTAGAGAAATCCTCTCCAGAGAGATAAAAGCCCTGTCTGGAGAAATAAAGGAACTAAAATCTTAACCAAATTGAAATAAAAAATGTTATTAATGAGATGCAATAAAAAATGGAAACTCTTACTGCTTGGATAAATGAAGCAGAAGAAAGAATTAGTGACATAGAAGACCAAATGACAGAGAATAAAGAAGCTGAGCAAAAGAAAGACAAACAAATACTGGACCATGAGGAGAGAATTCGAGAGATAAGTGACACCGTAAGACGACACAACATTAGAATAATTGGGATTCCAAAAGAAGAAGAAAGAGAGAGGGGAGAAGAAGGTATATTGGAGAGAATTATTGTAGAGAATGTCCCTAATATGGCAAAGGGAACAAACATCAAAATCCAGGAGATGCAAAGAATGCCCCTCAAAATCATTAAAATTGGGTCCACACCCTGTCACCTGATAGTAAAATTTACAAGTGTTAGCGACAAAGAGAAAATCCTGAAAGCAGCCTGGGAAAAGAAGTCTGTAACATACAAGGGTAAAAACATTATTGGCTGCAGACTTATCCACAAAGACCTGGGAGGCCAGAAAGAACTGGCATGATATATTCAGAGCACTAAATGAGAAAAATATCTAGCCAACGAATACTACATCCAGCTAGGCTTTCATTGAAAATAGAAGGAGAGATAAAAAGCTTCCAGGACAAACAAAAACTGAAAGAATCTGCAAACACCAAACCAGCTTTACAGGAAATATTGAAAGGGGTCCTCTAAGCAAAGAGAGACTCTAAAAGTAGTAGATCAGAAAGGAACAGAGACAATATACAGTAACAGTCACCTTGCAGGCAATACAATGGCACTAAATTCCTATCTCTCAATAGTTACCCTGAATGTTAATGGGTTAAATGCCCCAATCAAAAGACACAGGGTATCAGATTGGATAAAAAAATAAAACCCATCAATATGCTGCCTACAAGAAACTCATTTTAGACCTGAAGACACCCCCAGATTTAAAGTGGGGTGGAAAACAATGTACCATGCTAATGGACATCAGAAGAAAGCTGGGTGGCAATCCTTATATCAGATCAATAAGATTTTAAGTCAAAAACTATAATAAGAGATGAGGAAGGACACTATATCATACTCAAAGGGTCTGTCCAACAAGAAGACCTAATAATTTTAAATATCTATGTCCCTAACATGGGAGCAGTTAACTATATAAACCGATTAATAACAAAATCAAAGAAACACATCAACCATAATACAATAATAGTATGGGACTTTAACACTCCCCTCACTGAAATGGATAGATCATCCAAGCAAAAGATCAACAAGGAAATAAAGGCCTTGAATGACACACTGGACCAGATGGACATCACAAATATATTCAGAACATTCAATCCCAAGACAACAGAATACACATTCTTTTCTAGTGCACATGGAACATTCTCCAGAATAGGCCACATCCTGGGTCATAAATCAGCTCTCAACCGGTATCAAAAGATTGGGATCATTCCCTGCATATTTTCAGACCACAATGCTCTGAAGCTAGAACTCAATCACAAGAGGAAATTTGGAAATAACCCAAATACATGGAGACTAAACAGCATCCTTCTAAAGAATGAATGGGTCAACCAGGAAATTAAAGAAGAATTGAAAAAATTCATGGAAACAAATGATAATGAAAACACAACAGTTCAATATCTGTGGGACACAACAAAGGCAGTCCTGAGAGGAAAATATATAGTGGTACAAGCCTTTCTCAAGAAACAAGAAAAGTCTCAAGTACACAACCTAACCCTACACCTAAAGGAGCTGGAGAAAGAACAACAAAGAAAGCCTAAACCCAGCAGGAGAAGAGAAATCATAAAGATCAGAGCAGAAATCAATGAAATAGAAACTAAAAAACAAGAGAACAAATCAACGAAACTAGGAGCTGGTTCTTTGAAAGAATTAATAAGATCAATAAACCCCTGGCCAGACTTATCAAAAAGAAAAGAGAAAGGACCCAAATCAATAAAATCATGAATGAAAGAGGAGAGATCACAACGAACACCAAAGAAATACAAGCAATTATAAGAACATACTATGAGCAACTCTACGCCAACAAATTTGACAATCTGGAAGAAATGGATGCATTCCTAGAGACATATAAACTACCACAACTGAACCAGGAAGAAATAGAAAGCCTGAACAGACCCATAACCAGTAAGGCGATTGAAACAGTCATCAAAAATCTCCAAACAAACAAAAGCCCAGGGCCAGATGGCTTCCCGGGGGAATTCTACCAAACATTTAAAGAAGAACTAATTCCTATTCTCCTGAAACTGTTCCAAAAAATAGAAATGGAAGGAAAACTTCCAAACTCATTTTATGAGGCCAGCATCACCTTGATCCCAAAACCAGACAAGGATCCCACCAAAAAGAGAATTACAGACCAATAACCTTGATGAACATAGATGTGAAAATTCTCACCAAAATACTAGCCAATAGGATCCAACAGTACATTAAAAGGATTATTCAGCACGACCAAGTGGGATTTATTCCAGGGCTGCAAGGTTGGTTCAACATCTGCAAATCAATCAATGTGATACAATACATTAATAAAAGAAAGAACAAGAACCATATGTACTCTCAATAGATGCTGAAAAAGCATTTGACAGAGTGCAGCATCCCTTCCTGATTAAAACTCTTCAAAGTGTAGGGATAGAGAGCACATACCTCAATATTATCAAAGCCATCTATGAAAAACCCACCGCAAATATCATTCTCAATGGAGAAAAACTGAAAGCTTTTTCCCTAAGGTCAGGAACATGGCAGAGATGTCTACTATCACCACTGCTATTCAACATAGTACTAGAAGTCCTAGCCTCAGCAATCAGACAACAAAAAGAAATTAAAGGCATCCAAATCAGCAAAGAAGAAGTCAGACTGTCACTCTTTTCAGATGATATGATACTATATGTGGAAAACCTAAAAGCCTCCACTCCAAAACTGCTAGAACTTGTACAGGAATTCAGTAAAGTGTCAGGATATAAAGTTGATGCACAGAAATCAATTGCATTTCTTTACACCAATAACAAGACAGAAGAAAGAGAAATTAAGAAGTCAATCCCATTTACAATTGCACCCAAAACCATAGGATACCTAGGAATAAACCTAACCAAAGAGGCAAAGAATCTGTACTCAGAAAACTATAAAGTACTCATGACAGAAATTGAGGAAGACACAAAGAAATGGAAAAATGTTCCATGCTCATGGATTGGAAGAACAAATATTGTGAAAATGTCTATACTACCTAAAGCAATCTACACATTTAATGCAATCCCTATCAAAATCCCATCCATTTATTTCAAAGAAATAGAACAAATAATCTTAAAATTTATATGGAACCAGGAAAGACCTCGAATAGCCAAAGGAATATTGAAAAAGAAAGCCAAAGTCATAATTCCAGACTTCAAGCCCTATTACAAAGCTGTCATCATCAAGACAGTATGGTACTGGCACAAAAACAGGCATATAGATCAATGGAACAGAATAGAGAGCCCAGAAATAGACCCTCAACTCTATGGTCAACTAATCTTCGACAAAGCAGGAAACAATGTCCAATGGAAAAAAGCCTCTTCAACAAATGGTGCTGGGAAAATTGGACAGCCACATGCAGAAAAATGAAATTGGACCACTTCCTTACACCACACATGAAAATAGACTCAAAATGGATGAAGGACCTCAATGTGAGAAAGGAATCCATCAAATTCCTTGAGGAGAACATAGGCAGCAACCTCTTTGACCTCAGCCGCAGCAACTGCTTCCTAGGAACATCACCAAAGGCAACAGAAGCAAAGGCAAAAATGAACTATTGGGACTTCATCAAGATCAAAAGCTTTTGCACAGCAAAGGAAACAGTTAACAAAACCAAAAGACAACTGACAGAATGGGAGAAGATATTTGCAAACGACATATCAGATAAAGGGCTAGTATCCAAAATATATAAAGAGCTTATCAAACTCAACACCCAAAGAACAAATAATCTAATCAAGAAATGGGCAGAGGACATGAACAGACATTTCTGCAAAGAAGACATCCAGATGGCCAACAGACACATGAAAAAATGCTCCACATCACTCGGCATCAGGGAAATACAAATCAAAATCCCAATGAAATACCACCTCACACCAGTCAGAATGGCTAAAATTAACAAGTCAGGAAATGACAGATGCTGGCGAGGATGCGGAGAAAGGGAAACCCTCCTACAGAGTTGGTGAGAATGCAAGCTGGTGCAACCACTCTGGAAAATAGTGTGGAGGTTCCTCAAAAAACTGAAAATAGAGCTACCCTATGACCCAGCGATTTCACTACTGGGTATATATCCTAAAGATACAAACTTGGTGCTCTGAAGGGGCATATGCACCCGAATGTTTATAGCAGCAATGTCCACAATAGCCAAACTATGGAAAGAACCTAGATGTCCATCAACAGATGAATGGATAAAGAAGAAATGGTATATATATACAATGGAATACTATGCAGCCATCAAAAGAAATGAAATCTTGCCATTTGCAACAATGTGGATGGAACTAGAGGGTATTATGCTTAGCGAAGTGAGTCAGTCGGAGAAAGACAGCTATCATATGATCTCCCTGATATGAGGAAGTGGAGATGCAACATGGGGGGCTTGGGGGGTAGGAAAAGAAAAAATGAAAGAAGATGGGATCAGGAGGGAGACAAACCATAAAAGACTCAATCTCAAAAAACAGACTGAGGGTTGCTGGGGGCAGTGGGGATGGGAGAGGGTGATGGGGATATGGACATTGGGGAGGGTATGTGCTATGATGAATGCTGTGAAATGTGTAAACCTGGCGAGTCACAGACCTGTACCCCTGGGGATAAAAACACATTATATGTTTATAAAAAATTTAAAAATAAAAAAATAAAAAAGAAACTGGAAATAAAAAAATATAAATAAACATTCAAATTATTTCTTTTTAAATTTGAGTATAGTTGATACACAATGTTACATTAGTTTTAGGTGTACAACATTGAGAATCAACATCTCTATACATTATGCCATACTCACCACAAGTGTAACTACCATCTGTCATCATAAAACACTATTACAATACCATTGACTATATTTCTTACACTGTACCCTTTATTCCCATGACTTACTCATTCTATAACTGAAAGCTTGTATCTCTCACTCCCTTCACCCACCGTGTTCATCCTCCCAACCTTTTCCCCTCTGGCAACCATATCAGTTCTCTGTATTTATAGGTCTCAAGCTGCCTTTTATTTGTTTGTTTTGTTTTTTTAGATTTCATATATAAGTGAAATCCTATGATAGTTGTCTTTCTCTCGTTTATTTCACTTATCATTATACCATCTAGGACCATCTATGTTGTCAACAAATGCCAAGATCTCATTCGTTTTTATAGCTGAGTAATATTTTAATATATACATAATGAAATATATATATATAATATATATGTGTCATATCTTCTTTATACATTCATCTGTTGATGGACACTTGGGTAGCTTCCATATCTTGGTTATTGTAAATAATGCTACCATGAATATAAGAGTACATATATCCTTTTGAATTAGTGTTTTTGTTTTCTTTGTATAAATACCCAGTAGTGAAATTATTAGATCATATGATGTTTTTATTTTTAAATTAAGAATGAAACTGCACCACCTTCTTATGCCATAAAAATAAACTCAAAATGGATTAAAGACCTAAATGTGAGACCTAAAATCATAAAACTCCTAAAAGAGAACATAGGCAGTAATATCCTTAACTTTGGATATAGCAACATTTTTCTAGATATGTCTCCTAAGGCAAGGGAAACAAAAGGAAAATAATCTATTGAGACTACACAAACCAAAATCCTTTGCCCAAGAAAGGAAATCATCAGCAAAATGAAAAGGCAACCTACCGAGTTGGAGAAGATATTTGCAAATAATATATCTGATAAAAGATTAATATCCAAACTACATAATGAACTTATATAACTGAACACATGCAAAAATAATCCAATAAAAAATGGGCAGAAGACCTGAATAGACATTTTTCCAAAGAAGATATCCAGATGGCCAACAGACATATGACAGATGCTCAACATCACTCATCATCAGGGAAATGCAAATCAAAACTACGATGTGATGCCACCTTACACCGGTTAGAATGGGTAGAATAAAAAAGACAAGAAACAACAAGTGTTGGTGAGGATGTGGAGACAAAGGAACCCTTGTACACTGTTGGTGGGGATTTAAATTGATACAGCTACTGTGGAAAATGGCATGAATGTTCCTCAAAAAATTAAAGATACCATATGATCAAATTTTTCTGAAAGCTTATAGCATTTATAGTTTTGAAGTTAATAAAGCTTAAAACTGCTCTAAGGCTTACCCTTATAACTTATTAGTGTATTAGTTGGCCAGGGCTGCCATGAAAAAAGTGCTACAGATTGGGTGGTTTCAACAATAGAAATTTATTTTCTCACAGTTCTGGAGGCCAGAAGTCAACATTAAGGTGTCAGTGGTTTAGGGTCTTGTGAGACGTTTCTCCTTGGCTTGCAAATGGCCATATTCTTGCTGTGTCCTGACTGCGTATCTCCTTTGTGCACCCATATATTTGTGTCTCCTTTGGATTTGGGCCCATCCTAATGGCCTCACTTTAACTTAATCACCTATTTGAAGGCCTTATCTCCTTATACAAATATAGTCACGTTCTGAGGTATTGGGGGTTACGGCTTCAGCATATAAATTTTGAAAGGACACAATGCAGCCAAAAACAGTGTCAAATTCTCCATAGGGGTTGTGATATGTAGCATTCCCACAAACACTGCTTGGAAGGCTCCTTTCTTCACAACCTCATCATCATAGTACATTGTCAAACTTTTGAATTTTTGACAAACTGTTGGTAAAAAATGATAGCGTACTTGCTTCTTATTTTTTTGAAGTATGACATGCATACAGTAAAGTACAGAAATCTAATATATTTAATTTTTCTGAAGTGAATATACATGTACAGTCACTATCCAAACCAAGGGACAATATTGCCATTATCTCAGAAGTTCTCTTATGTTCCTCTTAAGACATTTACCTCCTCCTTTAGATGACACCTATCTGACTTCTACTACCCCAGATTCTTTTTGCCTATTTTTTGAACTTTATGCAGATGGTATCATATAGTAGGTACTCTTCTGTACCTGCTCATTTTGTTGATTTCTAACAGATTCATCCATATTGTTTATTTAGCAATAAACTGTCCCCTTTAATTATAAAATATCCCATTATATGGATGCACCAGCATTTATTTATCCATTCTATTTGTTTATGGCATTTGGTTTGTGTCTAGTTTGAGGATATTGTGAATAATGCTCAGCCTAGGATATAAGTACATTCAGCCTTAATAGATAACAATTAATTTTCCATAATTGTACCAATTTACCTTCCTAATAGCAGTAATTATGACCTCCAGTTGATACCTATCTCACCAACACCCAGTATTGTAATTTTTTTTAAATGATAACCACTCAGGTGGGGGAGAAATGGTTTCTTAGAGTTTTCATTTACTTTCTCTTGGTGACTAAGGATATGGAGCATATTGCTTATTGACCATTTGTATCATTTTATTTTGTAAAATACCTAGTAAATTCACTTGGCTCTTTTTCTGATGAGGTTGTCTTCTTTTTATACATTCTGGACAAATCTGTTCTTTATGTTTTCTGTATATGAGTCATGTCTTGGATATAGGTATTACAAACATTTGCCCCTATTCTGGGTTGCAAGTTATTTTAAAGATAAACTTTCAGAACAGTTTTAAGCATATAGAAAAGTTACAAAGATTGTACACAGCATTCCCATATACCCTCTACCCAGTTTTCTCTATTATTAACATCGGACATTAGTATGGTATATTTGTTATAATTAATGAATCAATACTGATACATTAATATCAACTAAAGTTCATATTTTCTTAGTTTTGGACTAATGTTCTTTTTCTGTTTTAGGATCCTATCTAGGTTGTCACATTACATTTAGGTATCATGTCTTCTTAACCACATCTTGATTGTGACACTTTATTAGATTTTTTCATTGTTTTTGATGATCATGAGAGTTTTGAAGGGTACTAGTCAGGTATATTGTAAAATGCTCTTCTATCAGAATTTGATGTTTTTCTCATGATTAAACTGGTATCATGGGCTTTTAGAAGGAATGCCATACAGGTAAAGTGTCATTTTCATCACATGATATCAAGAATACAAACTGTCAACATGATTTGTTGCTGCAGATGTTAACCGTTCCCACCTGGTTGAGGTAGTGTTTGTTAGGTTTCTCTTCCGAAAAGTTTTTTCTCCATTTATATACTGGATCCTTTAGAAGGAAGTCTCTATCTTCAGCCTGCACTTCAGGAGTGAAGAGTTATGCTATTCTGCTCCCCATCCTTGAAGGCAGAGTATCTGTATAAATTATTTGGAAATATTTTTCATGGAAGATTTGTCTCTTCTTCCCAATTTATTAATTTACTCAACTTATATCAATATGAACTCAAAGATATTTATTTTATATTTTGAATTATAATTCAATGCTATTTTATTTTGTTGTTCAAATTGTTCCAGTTTTGCCTGTTAGGAGGTCTTTCAGTGGCTCCTGTGTACTTTGATGGGCCTCAAATATGGTGGGTTTTTTTTTTTTTTTTTTTTTTTTTTTTGAGAACACCTTCTGGCACTAGAAAGATGCTCTAGTCTCATAGAATTCTTGTTGAAGTCCTTGAATCAGCTGTTTCTTCAAGGAGCTCTGATTCCTTTTACTGGAGAATGATAAACCAAGATCTGGGCACTAGGTGGGCTCATCACTACTAGAATATTGCTTCTAGGCCTTCTCAGCTGATAGAGCAAGGTAATGTATATGTATATGCTAACCTGCATGCACATATATCTATACATTTTTCTACATGTAAACATTTGTTTCTATGTTAGTTAAATGAGTTCACACTGATGAATTTATATTTGGCTAAATGAATTCATATGCAGATCTTATCTATACTTCATGGACCTAGCTTCTTGTGCTTGCTTATCAATAACCTTCCAGTCTAACTGAAAAAATCTGGCTCCTACCATATACCACCCATTCACTTAATTGTTCAGTTCCAGTATACATGTATAGTGGTTCCAGAATTTTTAACACAGTACACCTGAGGGATACAACTTTATCAAATAGAATATAGTTTCTTTTGCCTTTAGTGTTAAAGACTTCACTTATTCCAGAGCTACTTAGTTGAATATCCATCTCCATCAGGGAAGTTGTTTCATAAATTAATACACTTAGATCACTTTGTCATACTCTACATTAATTTTCCCAAATCACCATTTAAGTGCTTCTACAAATTTGTGGCTTTGGTGACTTCTGCTTTAAGTAAGCTGACCTCAGTTGCTATAATGCTCTGCATGTGCCTGTTTCACCAGATTTTGGAGTGATGGTTTGCCCTGCAATCCCATTTCTCTAATGGGTTAGGCAAATTTGTTTATATTCAGTTTGTTTACATTTGTTTCTTTAAGGATGAAATTTATGACTTCCATGTTCTTTACATGTTGGAGCTTTGTCTTGATTTTTTAATATTCTTTTTTTTTTGTTAATTATTTTTATTAACATCTAATGTATTATTTACCCCAGGGGTACAGGTTTGTGAATCATCAGGCTTACACACTTCACAGCACTCACCATATCACATACCATCCTCAATGTCCATAACCCAACCACCCTCTCCATACCCACCCCCACCCAGCAACCCTCAGTTTGTTTTGCAAGATTAAGAGTCTTTTTATAGTTTGTCACCCTCCCTATCCTATCTTGTTTCATTTTTTCCTTCCCTACTTCCCAAGCCCTCCACTCTGCCTCTCAAATACTTCATATCAGGGAGATCATATGATAATTATCTTTCTCTGATTGACTTATTTCGCTCAGCATAATACCCACTACTTACATACATGTCATTGCAAATGGCAAGATTTCATTTCTTTTGATGGCTGCATAGTATTCCATTATATATATATATATATATATATATATATATATATATATACCACTTCTTCTTTATCCATCCATTTGTTGATGGACATCTAGGTTCTTCCATTGTTTGGCTATTATGGACATTGCTGCTATAAACATTCAGGTGCAGGTGCACGTGCCCCTTTGGATCACTACATTTGTATCTTTAGGGTAAATACCCAGTAGTGTGATTACTGGGCAATAGGGAAGCTCTACTTTCAACTTTTTGAGAAAACTTTTTTTTTGTTTGTTTGTTTCAGAGTTTTCCAGAGTGGCTGCACCAGCTTGCATTCCCACCAACATTGTAGGAGGGTTCCCCTTTCTCCGCATTCTCGCCAACATCTGTCAGTTCCTGACTTGTTAATATTAGCCATTCTGACTGGTGTGAGGTGGTAACTCATTATGGTTTTGATTTGTATTTCCCTGATGCCAAGGGATGTGGAGCACTCTTTCATGTGTCTGTTGGCCATCTGGATGTCTTCTTGGCAGAAATGTCTGTTCATGTCCTCTGCCCATTTCTTGATTGGATTATTTGTTCTTTGGATCT
>NW_019154112.1:11940255-12052188 GCF_002288905.1 Enhydra lutris kenyoni
TTCTGTCAGTTGTCTTTTGGTTTTGCTGACTGTTTCCTTTGCTGTGCCAAGGCTTTTGATCTTGATGAAGTCCCGATAGTTCATTTTTCCCTTGCTTCCCTTGCCATTGGTGATGTTTCTAGGAAGAAGATGCTGCAGCTGAGGTCGAAGAGGTTGCTGCCTATGTTCCCCTCAAGGATTTTGATGGACTCCTGTCTCACATTGAGGTCTTTCATCTATTTGGAATCTATTTTTGTGTGTGGTGTCAGGAAATGGTCCAGTTTCATTCTTCTGCATGTGGCTGTCCAATTTTCCCAACACCATTTTTTGAAGAGACTGTTTTTTTTCCCCCCCCATTGGACATTGTTTCCTGCTTTGTCGAAGATTAGTTGACCAAAGAGTTGAGGATCTATTTCTGGACTCTCTATTCTCTTCCATTGATCTGTGTGTCTGTTTTTGTGCCAGTACCATGCTGTCTTGACGATGACAGCTTTGTAATAGAGCTTGAAGTCTGGAATTGTGATGCCACCAACTTTGGCTTTCTTTTTCAATATTCTTCTGGCTATTTGGAGTCTTTTCTGGCTTCATACAAATTTTAGGATTATTTGTTCCATTTCTTTGAAAAATATGGGTGGGATTTTGATAAGGATTGCATTAAATGTGTAGCTTGCTTTAGGTAGCATAAACAATTTCATGATATTTGTTCTTCCAGTCCATGAGCATGGGATGTTTTTCCATTTCTTTGTGTCTTCCTCAAAGTTTTTCATGAGTACTTTATAGTTTTCTGAGTACAAATTCTTTGCCTCTTTGGTTAGGTTTATTCCTGGGTATCTTATGGTTTTGGGTGCAATTGTAAATGGGATTGCCTCCTTAATTTCTCTTTCTTCTATCTTGCTGTTGGTGTATAGAAATGCAACTGATTTCTATGCATTGATTTTATATCCTGACACTTTACAGAATTCCTATATGAGTTCTAGCAGTTTTGGGCTGGAGTCTTTTGGGTTTTCCACATAAAGTATCATATCATGTGCAAAGAGTGGGAGTTTGACTTCTTTGCCAATTCAGATGCCTTTTATTTCTTTTTTGCTGTCTGATTGCTGAGTCCAGGACTGCTAGTACTATTTTGAATAGCAGTGGTGATAGTAGACATCCCTGCCATGTTCCTGACCTTAGGGAAAAAGCTCTCAGTTTTTCCCCATTGAGAATGGTATTTGCTGTGGGCTTTTCATAGATAGCTTTGATGATATTGAGGTATGTACCCTCTATCCCTACACTTTGAAGAGTTTTGATCAAGAAAGGATGCTGTACTTTGTCAAATGCTTTTTCTGCATCTATTGGGAGTACCATATGGTTCTTGTTCTTTCTTTCATTAATGTATTGTATCACATGGATTGATTTGCAGATGTTGAACCAACCTTGCAGCCCAGGAATAAATCCCACTTGGTCGTGGTGAATAATCCTTTTAATGTACTGTAGGATTCTAATGGCTAGTTTTGGTGAGAATTTTTGCATCTGTATTTATCAAGGATATTGATCTGAAATTCTCCTTTTTGGTGGTGTCTTTGTTTGGTTTGGGGATCAAGATAATGCTGGACTCATGAATTGAGTTTGGAAGTTTTCCTTCCATTTCTATTTTTTGGAACAGTTTCAGGAGAATAGGAATTAGTTCTTCTTTAAATGTTTGGTAGAATTCCCCTGGGAAGCTGTCTGGCCCTGGGCTCTTGTTTGTCAGGAAATTTTTGATGATTGCTTTGATCTCCTTACTTGTTATGGGTCTGTTCCGGTTTTCTATGTCTTCCTGGTTCAGTTTTGGTAGTTTATATATCCCTAGGAATACATCCATTTCTTCCATATAGTTACTTATAATATGTTCTTATAATTGTTTGTATTTCTTTGGTGTTGGTTGTGATCTCTACTCTTTCATTCATGATTTTATATATTTGGGCCCTTTCTCTTTTCTTTTTGATAAGGCTGGCCAGGGGTTTATCTATCTTATTAATTCTTTCTAAGAACAAACTCCTAGTTTCGTCGATCTGTTCTACTGTTCTTTTGGTTTCTATTTCATTGATTTCTGCTCTAATCTTTATGATTTCTCTTCTCCTGCTGGGTTTAGGCTTTGTTTGTGTTCTTTCTTCAGCTCCTTAGGTGTAGGGTTAGGTTGTGTATTTGAGACCTTTCTTGTTTCTTGAGAAAGGCTTGTATCTCTGTATATTTTCCTTTCAGGACTGCCTTTGTTGTGTCCCACAGATTTTGAACAGTTGTGTTTTCATTATCATTTGTTTCCATGAATTTTTCTATTTCTTCTTCAATTTTCTGATTGATCCATTCATTCTTTAGTAGGATGCTCTTTAGACTCCATGTATTTGAGTTCTTTCCAACTTTCTCTTGTGATTGAGTTCTTGCTTCAGAGCATTGTGGTCTGAAAATATGCAGGGAATGATCCTAATCTTTTGGTACTGGGTGAGACCTGATTTGTGACCCAGGATGTGATCTATTCTGGAGAATGTTCCATATGCACTAGAGAAGAATGTGTATTCTGTTGCTTTTGTATGGAGTGTTCTGAATAGAACTGTGATGTCCATCTGGTCCAGCATGTCATTTAAAGCCTTTATTTCTTTGTTGATCTTTTGTTTAGATGATCTGTCCATTTCAGTGAGGAGAGTGCTAAAGTCCCCTACTATTATTTTATTATTGTCAATGTGTTTCTTTGGTTTTGTTATTAATTGGTTTATATAGTTGTCTGCTCCCATGTTAGGAGCATAGATATTTAAAATTGTTAGATCTTGTTGGACAGACCCTTTGAGTATGAAATAGTGTCCTTCCTCATCTCTTATTATAGTCTTTGGCTTAAAATCTAATTGATCTTATATAAAGTTTGCCACCCTAGCTTTCTTTTGATGTCCATTAACGTGCTAAATTGTTTTCCACCCCCTCACTTTAAATCTAGAGGTGTCTTTGACCTAAAATGAGTTTCTTGTAGATAGCGTATTGATGGGTTTTGTTTCTTTATCCTTTCTGATACCCTGTGTCTTTTGATTGGGGCATTTACATTCAGGGTAGCTATTGAAAGATATGAATTTAGTGCCATTGTATTGACTGTAAGGTGACTGTTACTGTATATTGTCTCTGTTCCTTTCTGGTCTACTACTTTTACGCTCTCTCTTTGCTTAGAGGACCCCTTTCAATATTTCCTGTAGGGCTGGTTTAGTGTTCACAAATTCTTTTAGTTTTTGTTTGTCGTGGAAGCTTTTTATCTCTCCTTCTATTTTCAATGATAGCCTAGCTGGATATAATATTCTTGGCTGCATATTTTTCTCATTTAGTGCTCTGAATATATCATGCCAGTTCTTTATGGCCTGCCAGGTCTCTGTGGATAAGTCTGCTGCCAATCTAATATTTTTACCATTGTATGGTACAGACTTCTTGTCCTGAGCTGCTTTCAGGATTTTCTCTTTGTCAGTAAGACTTGTAAGTTTTACTATTAGATGAGGCAGTGTTGACCGATTTTTATTCATTTTGAGGGGGCTCTCTGTGCCTCCTGGATTTTGATGCTTGTTCCCTTTGCCATATTAGGCAAATTCTCTACTATAACTCACTCCAATATACTTTCTGCCCCTCTTTCTCTCTTTCTTCTTCCTTTGGAATCCCAATTATTCTAATACTGTTTTGTCTTATGGTATCTCTTATCTCTCAAATTTTCCCTTCATGGTCCAGTAGTTGTTTGTCTCTCTTTTGCTCAGCTTCTTTATTCTCCGTCATTTGGTCTTCTATATCACTAATTCTCTCTTTTGCATCTTTTATCCTAGCAGTAAGAGCCTCCATTTTTTATTGCACCTCATTTATAACTTTTTAATTTCAACTAGGTTAAATATTTTTTCTTTTATTTCTCCAGAAAGGGATTTTTTTTTTCTCCAGAAAGGGTTTCTCTGATATCTTCCAAGCCTTTGCAAGCCCACCTAGTACCTTGAGAATCGTCATTCTGAACTCTAGTTCTGACAGATTACCAATGTCCATATTGATTAGGTCCCTAACCATTAGTACTGCCTCTTGTTCTTTTTTTTTTTTTTTTTTTGTGGTGATTTTTTCCACCTTGTCATTTTATCCAGATAAGAATATATGAAGAAGAGAATAAAATACTAAAAGGGTGGCAAAGACCCCAGGAAAATGTCTGCTAACTAAATCAGAAGAGACCCAAAACCAGGGGGAGAAGAAAGGGGAAAAAAGAAATAAAAATAAAAAATTATATATATATATTAGACTGGTGAATAAAACAGAGCCACCCATTTGATTTTGGGTGTATTTTGGTTTCTTAGAAGAAACTACTTCCTAAAATTTTAAAGAAAGAAAAACTTATATATACACAAAAATAAGGATAAATACAATGAAGGGATGGAATGTGACTGTAAAGATGAAAATCTAAAAAAATTTCTAAGAAAGGAAATGATAAAATAAGTTGGTTGGAAAAAGAGAAAAAAAAAGAGGAGGGAATGTGCTCAGACTGGAGACTAGAACCAAGCCATGTGCTAGAGTAGGGTATATTTTGATCTTTTATAAGAAATTATATCCCAAAATTTTTAAGAAAAAAATACTATATGTATACAAAAAATAAGGTTAAATACAATGAAGGGATAAAATATGACTATAAGAATAGTCATATTTTTAGTAAGTTATTATTAAGAAAAACTAGTTAACAAACATTAAAAGAGGAAAATTTAGAAAAATAGAATAAGAAAAAAATAAAATTAAAAATATTTAACTTTGCAAGACTAAAGGATCATGGGGAAAAAGCCATAAATTGTATGTGTTGCTTTCCCCTAACTCTGGAGTTCCGCTATTCTCCTTGAATAGTGAGCTTGGTCTTGGCTGTGTGTTCTTGCTGATCTTCTGGGGGAGGGGCCTGTTGCAGTGATTCTCAAATGTCTTTGCCCGAGGAGGAATTGCACTACCCTTGCTAGGGACTGGGCTAAATAATCTGCTCTGGTTCACTCTTGGAGCTTTTGTTCCCTGAATGCTTTCCATACCACTATGGAGGATGGGAATGAAAATGATGACCTCCCAGTCTCCAGCCTAGAGAAGCCAAGCGTTCAGGGCCCCGCTCCTAGTGTGCCCTCAGAGATAAGCAGTCAATCACTCCTGTCTCCCTGGTCTCTGGCCACACTTCGAGTTCACTCGGCCTTTGACCAAGCGTTTCTATCTCTGATGCACAGCCCCATTTGGAGTCTCCAAACCCAGCAGATTACTGTCACGCTGCTCCTCATGGAGCAGGAAGGTGAGTCTCCCTGGATCTGCCACTTGTGGTTTTTCTGCTCAAAGAGCAGTGGCCTGACTGTGCCTTGGATCATGGTTTAAAGTAACCCCGATCTGAAAGGTCACTCTTTGGCCCTGTCTTTGCAGTCAGCATCCCTGCTCTGATACCTGGCAGCTCTGCCACACTCAGACATCCCCAATCTTTCTGTGAACCCGTGGGACCTGAGACCATGCTGTTCCTGCCAGGGCTCTACTCCTGCTTAGCTTCTGGAGTGATGTCCCTCAGTGGAGCAGACTTCTAAAAGTTCTGATTTTGTGCTCCACTGCTCCACTGCTTGCCAGGAGCTGGCCTCTCCCACCACGGTCTATTTTCTTATAGCTTTGGATTCACTTCTCCACAAATTCTATCTTTCAGAAAGTGGTCGATTTTCTGTTCCTAGAATTGCTGCTCTTCTTCTCTCCTATCTCCTGTTGAGTTTGTAGGTGTTCCAAATGGTTTGATAGGTATCTAGCTGTACTCCTGGGATCTGATGTTATTTCAGTCTGCTATTCCTCTGTCATCTTTCCTCTCTCTGATTTTTTTTATATTGTTAATGATGTCTTTTGAGGAATTGATGTGCTTTTTAATGAAGTCTGAATTATTTTTTACCTTTACCTTTTTTTGGTTATTGCATTTTTCTTCTTGTTTAAGCAATCCTTGCCTCCTAAGATTGTAGTCTTTTTCTATATGTTTTACCTAACAGCTTTATTGTTTTATTTTTCATGTTTTCATCTATGATCTATCTGAGATGTGTGTGGTATAGGTGGAGTTAGGATTTATTTATTTTTTCCTATGTGGATTTTCATTTGTTTCAGTACCATTTATTGAACATTTATTGAACATTCCTTTTTCAACTCTATAGCTATTCACCTTCATTGCAAATTAGGTAATGACTATTTAGACTATTTCTAAACTCTGTATTTTGTTTCAACAGTCTATTTGTTTACCATTATGTCACAACGTTTAGTACTATAGCTTTGTAATCTCTTAATATTTTGTAGTGTAATGTCTTAATGTTTAGTAGAAGCCCTTTAATTTTATTTTTCCTCAAGATTGTCTTCTCTATCCTTATCCCCTTTGAATTTCCATAAAAATTTTAGAATCAGTTTGTCACTTTCTACCAAAATTCCTGCTGAAATTTGAATGGGATTGCAGTGAATCTATAGAGCAATTTGAAGAAAATTAGTATCTTGAAAATATTGAAGTTATCAATCCTTGAGAGGTATGTCACTCCATTTATTTTGGTTTTGTAAAATCTGTGTTTATTTTTTTCTGTACTGATTTACATATATCTCAAATTAAGTCCTAGGTGGCTGGTATTTTTGGTGCCAAGTGGTATTGTTTTAACTATCATGATCTTAAGAGAAAAGATTAGGGCAGTGTTAATGTGTAATTTATGCATTCATGCCAGGTGGGAGCCAAATGTTGTTGTTTGGTAATCTCTGTACAACTATTTTAGAGAAATGTGGTGGTAATTTGAATAAAGAACATCAGAAATACCAAATACCATTGTCAATATATAATTCTATTTCATTCCTTTTAATTTCTTTAAAATACATATAATTGTTTATTTTTACATTTTATTTTATTTTGTAAAGACTTTTATTTATTTGCTAGAGAGAGAGATCACAAGTAGGCAGAGAGGCAGGCAGAAAGAGAGGGGGGAAGCAGGCTCCCCGCTGAGCAGAGAGCCCAATGTGGGGCTCAAACCCAGGACCTCAAGATCATGACCTGAGCCAAAGGCAGAGGCTTAACCCACTGAGCCACCTAGGTGCCACTTCTTGTAATATTCTTACCAATTATTAATATCAAAGTTATGCTGGCATCATAGAAATTGCATTTTCTTTTTAAAACCCTAGAAGAGTTTGCAACAGAGTGTGGCGCCATGTAGGTCTCAATCTCAGGACCTCAAGATCACAACCTGAACTAAAAACTGAGAGCCAGAGCTCAACCAACTGCACCATCGAGGAAGTACTTCTCTTTTCTGTTTTATATTTTATTTCTGCTTTTTTCTTTTTCAAGTTCTTCCTTCTACCTCCTTAGATCTTCCTTCCTTCCTTTTCTTCCCTTCCCCCCTCCTTTCTCCCTCCCTTCCTGCTTCTTCTTTCTCTTCTTTTACAAACCATTTTTTGTATGTTGTCAGGAACCTGGTTAGTAATAGCTTAATGAATCAATTCTTATATCAAGCATTAAAAGCTATTTTCATCTGGACCCTTCACACACACACACACACACACACACACACACACACACACACACCCTGGGGCTGGTTTTGAGCTCTCAGTACTTAGGACAAATAAAGATTATAGTGATGGTTTCCTGTAAAATATTGTCATAAAAATGATCTTTGATATATTAGGGTGAGAGACAAATTCTAAAGCGTTCATATTTTTTTTTCACTTAATAGCATATTGTAAATATTTTTTCACAATATACTAATTTTTGTAACATAATTTTTAATGGCTTATAGTGTTCTAGTGTATGAACAAAACAAAATTTACTGTTCTCTTTAATTTTCTGTTGTTGGAAATGTAAGTTACTTCTAATTTATAATGTTATACATGATTCTAGATTTCACTATACAAACTTCTTTGCACAATTTTCTTGTAAGAATGATGTATTTATCACCAAATTCAGACATTCTTTAAAAATGAATTTAAAACGTGGAGAACAATTTTGAAGGGAAAACTTGATTCCCTACCTTGGCCAACATAATACACCTTTATGTCGTAATGTCAGACTATTTACTGGACTTAACATTTCAACGGGAAAATGTGTTCAAGTCTTATCCAATTTAAATAATAAATGCTTTAGTATATATGAATTTCCTCAAACAATGTTTTGGTGATAATATTATTTCTTTCTTTTTTTTTTAAGATTTTATTTATTTATTTGACAGAGAGAGATCACAGTAGACAGAGGCAGGCAGAGAGAGAGAGAGGGAAGCAGGCTCCCTGCTGAGCAGAGAGCCTGATGCAGGACTCCATCCCAGGACCCTGAGATCATGACCTAAGCCGAAAGCAGTGGCTTAACCCACTGAGCCACCCAGGCGCCCGGTGATAATATTATTTCTTAGTTAAGATGCCTACAATTTCTTAGAAACACTTTGTACACATTTAACTATGATATAAGGCAGAATATCACAGAGGCTTAATGGATGTATGGTGCTTAACACATAGCAAATGTTTGACTAATATGTTGAGATAAATTCTATTAAATATGATTCTATGTTCTCTCAGGGGAATGAGTGAGTATTCTTTATTGGGAAGAATACTAGAGAAAGCTTCATGCAGCAGCTGGTCTTTAAGCTCTTCTGCCACAAGAGGACCACTCTGGGCAAAGCTTGACTGAAAGCTTGGGAGTGGAGGCTCTCAAGGAAGAGGGTCTGCTGCAGCTATGGATGATGTCAAAATGTAAGCCCTAGAAATACCATGAACATATGAAGGATTCTGTTCAGGTAGGCAAACTCTTAAAATCTATATACACATGTGTTCTAATTTAGTTAGTAAATATGCTCCTGAAAAATTATGTGGAATCTGATATTTTATGAATTAATGGCCATTGTAGAGAGAACAGGCATTGTTTTTGTATTAAAAGGAAGAATTGGTGTTTTACAATGTCTGATTTTCATCTAGATGTTTACATAATGGTTTGGTTTCAAGTTGGTTATGTCTGTGATATTATGCTCTTTCCTGAGTTTAACGAAGTTATTTTGTTCTGTTTGTCTCTCTCTCTCTCTCTGTCTAACACAACCATACATAGTAACTTATTCTTTTCAATTTAGGACTTAATAAACTTTAGACTAGAGAGAACTTGAATTATTTTCTAGAATTTATAAAAATAAGCACAGAGACATAGGAATATAATGTCATCTACAGTAAGAAAGAAAAAGGAGAAACAAAACAAAGTCTTTACCTTCATTGTGTTTATCTTCACTTCAGCTCCTCTGTGGTGACTTGCAGATCATTGCATTTAGAATTTGCTGGTTCCTTGTGCTTTCTTGTGCTTTCCCTGTGCTCTGAAAAGCATCCAACTTCACTCCTTCATAGAAAGTCTCTCCAGTGTTATCCTAAGGGGTATGGTATCATCCCCCTATTACTTGATACATCAAGGCCAGGGCTACTGGAAGGTTAACTAGTGCTTAATTATAAAGCACTTCAGAAATAAAAAATGTTCTACAAAAGCCAAGGTTATTAAGACATTGGCAGCATATATCAGGAAGTAGAAATTCTTCTGCTGGCTTAGTTTTTTCTTAATCTTTAAAAATGAACATGTCAAACACTCAGATTTCAATTTAATTCAAAAAATATTTATTGAGCACTGTGATTTTCAAAGTTTGTAGATGAAGAGGAATGAAACTTCTTCCTTTCCCTTAAGAGGTTCACTGTTTAGCAGCTGGGTAGACAGATACACAGCTCATTAGTTTTAAAAAATATTTAATTAATTTATTTATTTGACAGACAGAGCACGAGCGGGGGGAGTGGGAGAAGCAGGCTCCCCCCAAGAAGAGAGCCCAATGTGGGGCTCCATCCCAGGACCCTGGGATCATGACCTGAGCCAAAGGCAGCCGCTTAAGTGACTGAGCTGCCCAGATGTCCCCACAGCTCTAATACAGGGTAAATTCCAAACTTTTCTCAAAGTGGTAGAAACAAGGAACTGTAGGAATCAAAGTGAGAGGGTACTTTCAACTGGAGTTAATTAGAGATGAGTCTTGTAGAAGGGGACATTTTGTCTGAGCCCTGAAGGATGGTAAAATTTTAAGAGAGCAGATACTAAGGAAAAGACATTTTAAGTAGAGGTAACTGAGGTTAGAGGTGGGAAAGCATTTCAGGGAAAAATGGACTGAGAAGGTAGAATAGGGTAAGATTACAGAAGACCTTTTACACCAGCTTAAGGAGACAGTAGAGAGGTACTGAAGACTTCTGAGAAGAAGTGAGGAGGGTAATACCCAGGGCATGACTGGAAACAAAAAGTAGGCACTCAACAGTTTTTCATGATATCATCCCATGGATCACATTTTATTTTTAGGTACATTCTAATACAGACATCGTTTTCCTTGGATTAGTTCCTATTTTCATTCAAGGTCATGGGTTAACTTTCTACTAAAATCTAAGTTGTGTTTTAACTGTATCTGTCCTCTGCCTTATAAAAATGCCTCTTTTTACTTTGTCTTCCCTCACATCACCCTACAATCTTGATCTCCTGTTGGCTTGGCTCAGCCTATTTCCCCCCAACCTCCTTGAAAACAAGGCCAATTTCCTATTCACCCTAGCACTGGCATCTCTAGTCAGGTTACCTTTCCCTTCCTATTGACTCTAGGTCAATAGGAAGTATTAACCCTCCAGTATTTAGTATTTCCCTCCAGATAATGGAGAGCTAGATGTACTTAGGGACTTCTGTGATTCTTTTTCTAAGCTTTCAATGCTTTGTGTGACTCACTGTAGAGAAGAGTGAGAAGTATGAGTGGAACAAAAACAGAACCCTGAGGGAGCATGGAGTGGGAGAGAGATATGAAAGCATTTTTAAAACTAGCTATTAAGCAAGATAATACTCTGCCTCAGACTTCTTTGTGTGTCAAAAGGAAAATAATAGTATCTGCTGCATGGATTTGTTGAAAAGTTAAATTAGTTAATATTTTGAGAAAATGTTTAGCGAAGTGACTTGTCCATGGTTGCAATAAAGGCATGTCCCATGAAGGCAACCATCTAATAGATATCTTAAAATAATTTGAACATGGAAATAATAAGTTATCTTTACTACTACTCTTATTCTCATTGTACTTTCCCTCATTCTTTTTACCCTCTATCCTGTTCCAGTTTCTTCTAGTATTTGTAACCTTGAGATAACATATCATAACCTGCTTTATAGAGCATCTTCTCTCTCCCAGAAATGAGCTAATAGAAGGAAAGCCAAGTGACAATTGGAGAGACATTATCTAAATTAAATAATTGAGTCATACTGAAATCTTTCTTCCTTAACTCTAAGTATCTTGGATTACTTCATGTAGATGTAACATGGGACATTTCTGCATATGTTTTATCTGATGGTGATACTATCACATATTTTACTCAGCCAAGTTCAGTCATAATAGCTTAGATTAGTGGTTCTTGATCAAGAGTAATTTTGTGACCAACCCTCCCTCCCCCCAAGAGGATTTGGCAATGCTGGAGACATTTTTTTTTTTTTTTAATCACAAATGGGATGTGCTAACTGGCATCTCATGGGAGGCTGTTAAACATCCTATGATGTGCAAGATGGCTTTTACAACAAAGAACTATCCAGCCCCAAATGTTAATAGTGCCAGAGTTGAGAAACTCTGGCTTACATTGAATCAGTCTACTCAGTGCCAGCTGAGAGTGAGGTTCTAAGGAGATGAATGACTTACCAGGCATTCTTGAGTGGGGAAACCTGCCCCAGGGCAGGTAGAAGGAGGATTCTGCCATCCAGGAAAAATTTCTGACAACCACAGTGTGAGATAAACTTTGCTTATTTATCAATTTTGTCAATATGACAGAAATAGGATATTCAGAGTATCATATGGCTGCCGGGCAGGGCTTACGTAAATAACCTTTTGCATTTCTTCTGATGGAGCCCCTCCCAATAGGTATGAATGGTGACCTGGGACAAGTTGAGAGCATGTTCAGCTAAGTGGTTAGCTCGGCATTTTTGGTACATTGCAATGGAGTCAAGATAGCAGGAGGAAAACATGTCACAGAGCCAGAATTATTTAAATTATGTACAATGAGATAGATGTAAGTGGTGGGCTTAAAATATGTCCAAATTCTTTGACATTCACTTCAAAGGGTGAAACCTAATTCTCTTCCCTTCAAATTTGGCTTGGACTTAGTGACTCACCTGTAATGATGGACTAAAAAAGAAGTATGGTATGTGACATCTAGGGTTAGGTTATAGAAGACACGTGGTATCTGCCTTGCTCTCCTTTTTGGATCACTTGTTCTGGGGGAAGCCAACTATCATGTCATGGAAACACTCAAGTAGCCTTGTGAAGAGGTATGTGCGACAAAAAATTGAGACCAACAGCCATGTGAGTGAAGCATCTTAAAGATTTTGTTTATTTGACAGAGAGATCGATCAAAATAGGCAGAGAGGCAGGCAGAGAGAGAGGGGAAAGCAGGCTCCCCGCTGAGCAGAGAGCCCGATGTGGGGCTCAATCCCAGGACCCCGAGATGATGACCTGAGCCAAAGGCAGAGGCTTAATCCACTGAGCCACCCAGGCGCCCCATGAGTGAAGCATCTTGAAGCAGGTCCTTGGCCTCAATCAAACCCTCAGATGAGTATTTGAGAGCAACATGAGAGTCCATGAGCCAGACCCCTCATCTTGAATTCCTGACCCCCAGTAACTGTGTGATAATGTGTGCTTATTATTTTAAGCTGACAAATTCTGAGATAATTCATTAAGCAGCAATATATAACAAACATATAAATATTCAGGGGTGAGTATTTTTAAAGATGTATTTATTTATTTATTTTAGAGAGAGAGAGAAAAAAAAAAAGAGAGCATGAGCAGGGGGAGAGGGATAGGGAGAGAAAAAAAACTCACGGAGACTCCCTGCTGAATGCAGGGCCCAACGCAGGACTCGACCCCACAACCCTGAGATCATGACATGAGCTGAAATCAAGAGTTGGATATTAACTGACTGAGTCACCCATGTGCCACTGAGTTATTTAATGACTGCTATAAATTGTATGTGGGAGGTTTGAGTGTACCTTCTAAGGGAAAGGAGTTTCATAATCTATGTAAGAGGTAGAATTTTGATTCAGAATTGTGTGGTTGTGAATATAGGCTCCTGAACTAGACTGCCAGGATTCTACTTCTGACTTAGTAGCACTGCGACCCTGGACAGATTAACTTCTCAGGCTTCAGTCTCCTCACTTAAAAAACAAAGATAATTAATAATAGTTGTAAAGTGCTTATCAACATGTCTGGAACACTGTAAACATAAAATAAACATTAGCTGTTATTATTTCTATAGTTCTATAACCTCACACTCAGATGGTGATTTACATTTATAAAATGACCTGCATACATTATCACAAATCTTGGAGGCTGGTTGGAATGGGACCAATGTATGAATTCTCAAATCAAGCATTTAAGGCAATCTTCATCTGGGCCCTGGTCACTCAGAGCTCTGGGGCTGATCTTGATGTGCCAACACTTAAAGCTGATTGTCTTAAGACTGTGGTAGCAGTTGCTTGTTAAATATTGTTATAAGAACAACCTCAAATACTTTTGTGTGAGAAACAAATTCATAAAATGTTCATATTTTTTCACAGCTTAACTCTCAGTGAATGGTCTGTCCCTGAACTCATGAAGAAAATGTATCTAGTTTCAGAACCAGGCAAATTAACTTCTCAAAGAAGGAGATTTGATCTTAGATGTCTTGTGCTCTTGTTTACAATAAACTTTTACCTTCTGGTTAATGTTGATGACAATGTTATGTGAATTTCAAGCATCTGGTACAAATCTGAAACTTGAAATACAGAATTATAAGATGAAATTTAAATTTACCAAAACTCTTTTCAGAACTGCCTTTCTGTTTAAGTAAAAGGTATCAATCCTGCTCCTGGCTGTTTGCTTTCTCTGTTACTTATACCTATGAGTTTTCAGAATAAACCTAGTGTTACAAACTGAACCTGTGTGTCCCTTGAAATTCTGTATGTTGAAAACCAAACTCCAGTGTTAGGAGGTGGGGCCTTTAGTAAGTGACTAGTATTAGATGAGGTCTTAACATGGAGGGCTCCTGAATGGGATTAGAATGGGATTAGAATTAGAGAGAGAGGGGCACCTAGGTGGCTCAGTTTGTTAAAGCCTCTGCCTTCGGCTCAGGTCATGATCTCAGGGTCCTGGGATCGAGCCCCACATCGGGCTCTCAGCTCAGCAGGGGGCCTGCTTCGCTTCCTCTCTGCCTACTCGTGATCTCTGTCTGTCAAATGAAGAAATAAAATCTTAAAAAAAAAAAAGAATTAGAGAGAAAGTTTGTATCCTCTGTTTGTGAGGATACCAGGAGAAGTCAGTAGTCTGCAACCAGCTAGAGGGTCCTCACCAGAAGCTGACTGTGCTGGTGCACCCTGATCTCAGATCGCCAGCCTCCAGCACAGTGAGAGATACATTTCTGTTGCTGATAACCCACCTATTTTATGATATTTTGTTATGCAGTCTGAGTTTAGACACCAGGAGTGGTTTACTAGGCAGTGTCACAGTTGGGTTAACTGTGTGCTTAACAAGGTTAGAGTAAGGCAGAGCAGGCTACGGCTTTGCAATATTTTTTTTTTCTGATTATTTTAAACCTGGAAACAGCATAATAAATGGGGAGAAATTGTAGAAAATTTTGCTGAAAAAATAAAATGTAAGGAAATAGACCAAGGACATGTCTTTCCTGCTTTGAATAGGAAATGGCAGATTTTCATCGTGTTTATTAGAAAGTAGTAAGAATAAAATCAAAGCATTTTTGAACTGTATGCACTTTTTTTTTTTTTAAAGATTTTATTTATTTATTTGACAGAGAGAAATCACAAGTAAGCAGAGAGGCAGGCAGAGAGAGAGGAGGAAGCAGGCTCCCTGCTGAGCAGAAAGCCCGATGCGGGGCTCGAACCCAGGACCTGGGATCATGACCTGAGCCGAAGGCAGCGGCCTAACCCACTGAGCCACCCAGGCGCCCCTGTATGCACTTTTAAACTCTAGAAAAGCACTGCACTGCTCAAGAAACAGTAAATTAAAAAAAGACGAGTTAGTGCCTTTTGTTGTGTGGGGAGGGAATGTTCCTTCATTAAAATTGACACTATTTAGAAAATCTCAATGTCATCTTTAATCATGGTCTGTTTTGTCTGTGGCTAATCTGTTCACTTCAAAAATTTTACTGAAATCAGCCTATGTTTTTTCATTATTACTAAGATAAAGTCTTTAGCAATTGCATTTCAAATCTTTTCTTGATATAAATTGTAGACATGATAGAAAGAGGAAAGGCAACCATTTGAGGAAAAATACTCCCTTTTTTGTAAGAAGAAAAATATTTTGAAATAAATTATTATTTGTTTAATAAGTGAGTATAATAGTTTCAACTTTATAGGGTTGTTATCAAGATGAATCATCATTATGAGTTAATATTAATAAAGAACTTAGGACAGTGCCTTGCATATAACACATATAAGAGCTAGTTAAGTGCATAAATAAAATAATTCTTAGGATTTAATCATTTTGGTCAGAAATAAATGTTAGTGATAATGTTCCATGAGATGGATGATCAGAGGTTTAATAGAAATGTAGCAGCAAGTGCCTGAACACTTATTTATGTGATGACTTAATACTGTTTATCAGATGAAGCTGACCCAAACCAGACAGGTCTACAAAGATTTTCTAGACACAACATGACATAGAATGATTTTCTTGAATATTGAAAATGCTTTCCTTTTCTTTCCTTTGTTAACATTTTGCCTCCAGTTGCTTGGTTTGAGACAAGTCTTTGGATTTTTCTTTAAAGACTTAGTGTTGTATTTCTTTCATCAGGATGTTCTCTAATTTTAATATGTTGTCCATTGAATTAGTATAGTGCAATTTCAACATGGCATATCTTCCCAAAACACACACAGACACACAGACACACACACAATTATGCATTCACAGAAATATCCTAATATCGATGTTAGACAAATTTCTCCTGAAGTTTGGATTTCTTGACTCTCGGATTTCATAACCCTTTAGGGTGATTATTCAGTTTCACAGAAGGAATATTTGGAAATTCTGGTTCTTTCAGAAGTAAGCTAAGACTTTCTGTGATGATCTTAATAATTCACATTTGTTTTAGGCTTTACAAGTTACAAAAACACTTTCTAGAAATGATCTCATTTGAATCTCATAACTGTCCTATAAAACATTAATATTATTCACTTTTTATCCAATGAGGGATCTGAGGCTCAGTGATTAGATTAACTACCCCAATTAGCACCATTATGTGTAAAGACTTTCCAGATCTAAACTCTCATCCTAACTAACCTTCAGTCCATCACTTAAGGCACTTTAAAACCAGGATCAAGTCAGGGTACCTAGGTGGCACAGTTGGTTAAATGTTTGGTTCAGGTTGTGATCTCAGGGTCATGAGATTGAGTTCTGCGCTCAGAGCAGAGTCTGCTTGAAATTCTCTGTCCCTCTTCCCCTTGTGCTTGTGCTCGCTCTTTCTAAAGTAACTAAATCTTTAAAAAAAAATTAAAACCAGGATCAAGGCAAAAATCAAGATGTTTAGCAGTTTTTTCAGTCTTTTAAAAAAAGTTTTTTTATAAATATGTTTCATCTTCTCTCCATAGTTGCTTAAAACAAATTTGAGCATTACTTAGCTACATATTAATGCCTTTGGTTTGCGATTTTTTGATCTTGTGGGAGGCAGATTTTTTTTTTAATTTTTTTTAAGACTTTATTTATTTATTTGACAGATAGAGATCACAGTAGGCAGAGAGGCAGG
Source organism: Enhydra lutris kenyoni (assembly GCF_002288905.1). Classification (NCBI taxonomy): domain Eukaryota; kingdom Metazoa; phylum Chordata; class Mammalia; order Carnivora; family Mustelidae; genus Enhydra; species Enhydra lutris. The sequence goes on from NW_019154112.1 coordinate 11,956,996, forward strand.
CAGAGAGAGAGAGAGGAGGAAGCAGGCTCCCTGCCGAGCAGAGAGCCCGATGCGGGGCTCAATCCCAGAACCCTGAGATCATGACCTAGAGCCAAAGGCAGAGGCTTAACCCACTGAGCCACCCAGGTGCCCCAAGGGAGGCAGATTTTTAAAGATGTCCCCCATCATTTCCATTTTCTAGTTATTCAAATACCAACAGAAGTATTACTATGAAGGGACTTTGGATATTTAATTAAGGTAACTAATTAGATGACTTTAAAATAAGGAGATTATCTTGGATTTTCTAAGTGGACCAATGTAATCACAGAAGTCTTTTAGAAGCCAAAGAGGAAGTCACAGAGAAAGCCAGAGGAATTCAAAGCATTGGTGACTCAGTATACTGTTGCCTGCTCCAAGATGGAAGAGGCCATGTGGGAAGCCTGAGAGGAATTCTGCCAACAACCAGTGAGCTTGGAATAGGACCCTGAGCCCAGATGAAAACTGTAGCCCTGGCCAATGTCTGTGAGACCCTGGGCACACTCTGCTGGACTTTTGGCCCATAGACCTGTAAAATAATAAATGAGTAGTGTTTTAAATTGCTAAATAGACGATACTTTGTTATGTAGTAATAGAAAACAAATACAGATTTGTTCATTTAAAATATATGAAATTCAAAGGAGAATATGTGTTATTTTTATTTACCACATGGTTGGCCTCATTCACATGATCCTTTTCCTGGATACAAGATAAGGGAGTGGCACAATCTCCATTCATCATTTTCAAAAAGCACGTTGCTCCAGGGATTCCGAACAGCATCTTCACATCTTATCAAGAGACTTAGACTGCTTTCTAAGCAGCAATAACATTGTTCTATCTTATAAATAAAAGAGGTCTGAACCACTTTAAGAGGTCATACCTTTGGGTAATTCGGATGGTGATGATGTTACCTGCTAAATTGTCTATGCTATTTCATCTACCTAAACTGACTAGGGCCACACATTTATTGTGGTATCAAGGCATTTTTTAAATTCCTTTTGTATAACTCTAGTTGATCCCCTGGCACTAGACTCTATGTCCCTGCCTCCTTTGTAGACTTGGGGAAAAATTCAGCCAACACCTAAGTCACATCTATTGGGCATTTTGTTTGGAAACTGACTTCTATCCTTAGTTGTTATAGGCTAAATTGTGTTTCTCAAAAATTCATTTGTTAAAGCCCTGACCCCTATTCCCTCAAGATTTGACTTTATTTGAAATAGGGTCATTGTGGATGTAATCAATTAAAGTGAATTTATGCTAGAGTAGGGTGGACCTTCTAGTCCAATTTTACTGGTATCCTAATAAAAAGGGAAAATTTAGAGACAGATACACACGCTTGGGGAGAATCCATACAGAAATGAAAGGAGAGATCAGAGTGATGCAGCAAAAACCAAGGAATGCCAAGCTTTGCCAAAACCTAGGAGAGAGGCCTGGAACACATCTTTTCCTCACTGCCCTTAGGAGGAACCAGTGCTGCCAATACCTTGATCTTGGACTTCTACCTCTAGAACTGTGAGACTATAAATTGCTGTTGTGTAAGCTTCCCAGTTTGTGGTATTTTGTTATGTGGTATTTTATTTTGTTTTGCAAATTAAGGTACTAGGCAATATGGGAACCATTCCCAAATCAGCCTTCACTGAACAGGGTGAGGCGAGTAACCTATTCCACATGCTTGTATCAGTCATAATTTTCATCTTTTTGGCAAACTTTTTCTGACACTACCAAGGTGTTCTGCAATATGGTGTCATCTTTTCCCAGTCAAGTCTGCCTGTATAATTATATATTCATCAGATAACCTAAAGCTCCACATGGAGGAACATCAAGTGACAGAACCTAGGATAAGCATATGACTCATTAATGTGAGATGGGACAAATGCCTAAGAAATATCTTATTGCTTGTCAAAAAAAATATTAAGTAAGGCTGCAAAAAAAAAATATTTCCAAAGGTTTACCATAGTTTCATGAGCAGCAAGGCAGTGGTTTTTCTGAAGTTGACAAAATCAACTCACTGGTCCTTTACAACAATATAAAAGTTTACAAAGGAGAAAGTACCTGGGATTAAGCCTTTACTAGTTAAAATAACTTCTTGTATGAAAAGCAAAAAAAAAAAAAAAAAAAGGTCAAGTATTTTCAACATTAGTCTGTCAAGTAAAGCATGAATTTAGCAACAAAATGTTTTTCTTATCCATATATTTAGCAACCTTAAAAGTTAGTGTTTGATAACAGAGAGAAAAAGGGATAATCTTGGATTTGGGAATGATGGGCCCCACTCCCAGTTTCTTGACTCTATGCATGATTCTGAGCCATTGCTGTAACTCTCCTTGCCTGGTTCTTCATCTGTAAAGTGGGAATGGATGGTCTGCCATTATATTCTTCCCCAGGATTCAATACTAGCTGTGGAGATTCTTACAAGTTCTTTGAAAAATATGTCCAATATATATTTTCCCAAGGAAACAAGAAAACTATTTCTGTATACATGTGTGTGAAAACTCATCTGTCACTGTGTCTTCCAAGTCCCAGCTTATTGGAATCATTTTCTATCAAGATTTGGTTGAAAAGAGAGAAAGTGAGCAGGGCATGGATGCTAGAAATGATAGGAATAACAATGGGCAATGCTTGCCTCAAAGGAACCAAGACTGGAAGCAACTAGGAGGAGCGATTTCACTATTAGGTGCTTCCACATTTAATACTAGTATTGGTATTATCAATGCCATATATCAATCTGACATTTTGCTAAAATGCTGAGGGTGGAATAATCTTATGTATGTATTTATGTGTGCATGTATATATGTGTATGTAAATATGTATGTAAATGCAATGTATATGCATGCTTTTATGTATATTCAAATTTTGTGTATATGTGTATGTATATGCTTATGCATGTATATATATATATACACACACAAAATACTTTGAGCTTCATAGAATGAGGACACATATAACAAGTACTTTATATAAATATGAAGCAAACTGGGAAAGACATACATAAGAATTTCCAGTTTTGAAAGATTTATCTAACAATATTCACTCTTGCATTGTATTCATAGATTCAGAACCTTAAGAAACTCCTAAAATACAGTGTTGTGACAAGAAATTCAAGTAGGATAACTAGGGCAGATTGATCTAAAAAACTCATTATAAAAGCTTACTCGTTCTTCAAGGCTCAGTTATTTTTTCTTTGAAATGTTTCTGACCTCTCACTACTCCTTTCTGATGCCCCCTGCACGGAATTTATTCATTCTACTACTATAAATTTACCATATGGGATTATCTCAGAAATTGCTTTCTCCCTCCCTCACACAAATACATTGGAGGCTTTGTGCTGAGGCCACAGCAAGTGACGAACACACAGACAGTGGTAGAATTGGATCTTTTCTCTCTTCTCTCCAAGCAAAATGTCTGGAGCCTAGAGGCCCTTGACCATATTTGATTCCATTGAATTCCTTGTGTGTGTATGGAACATTGACTTGTGCCTGACTTCGGCCTCGAGTCACTGGCCATGCCTTTGTTTCTCTGACTTCCTCTTTTTGTGAGTTAAACTATTATTGAGATCCTGGCATAAGAACTGACAGAGTCAATAACTATTCATTGAATAAGTAAATGAACTTCCATGTGATTTGCTGCTGTGTTGTGTCTAGAGCTCGGCTGCTGTGGTCAAATTTGTATTTAAACCGTATCATGGCCCCTTGTTAGCATTGTGATTGCAGGCAAGTCCCTCAATCTCTGTAAGCCTCATCAGTAATACGGAAGTAACAGTAGTCACCTTACAAGGTTAGTTAAAAATTAAGTGAGATGATCCATGTGATATATAATTATCCTTATGATTTGTATTGTCTTTTTGTTTTATGACCTATAATTATGGGGCCAATTTTATTCATGTTTATGTCTTTAGAACCTAGTCCAATATACTCGGACATGGCAGTGAACAGCAATGTTGGATAAATGACAGGTGTCAGTTCACTGAAATTTTTCTTAAGACTTTTTCGGTGCAGTTTTAGGTTCACAGAAAAATTGAAGGAAAGTATAAAGGACTCCTATATGTTTCCTACTCCTCAGAATGCATAGCTTCCCCCCCCATTATTGACATCCCCTACCAGAGTGGTACATCTGTTACAATTCAATAACCTACATTGACACATCAAAATTCACTGGAATTTTATAATGGCCTTTTCTGCCACTCATATTCTTTCTGCTGGACTTGATACAGTCTTTTAAAACTTCTCAGTATTTTTCCAAATCTCTTATGAATAGTGTCCAAGAAATGCAAACAAAACCTTGTCAGGTGAGTCATAGGAAGAATCTTTGTGAAGACCATAATGCATCCACTCCAGTCATTGTATGTAGGAAGACTTACATGGCAGGAAGAACCTCAGGAAGAGCTGGAGGAAAAGACTATAGGCTGGGGTTCCTAGAGACACCTCCAAAACCATCCCTGGAGAGGAAGCTGTTGAACAGTTGGGTCAAGAAGCTGTCATTGCTACAGAAGATGGAACAATTGCTGTGACAGACCCCAAATCACACTGCTTTTCCCTCCACCCACCCCAGCTAAATGGAGGTCCTGCATTCTCTTACCTCCTTTTAAAACTACTATCTAAATTAAAGTCTCAGGCAGATGTGTTGACTGCACTGTTGCAGCGAATTCAGGTGTCGGGATTCTATGATGGGAAGGAATGATTTGAAGGAAGCTTGGAAGCTTGAAGTGTTTATGGAGTGAAAGAAAGCCAGTGTTCTGGAGTAAGAGAGTAGGATAGCTGTGATGTGCAGAAGTATGGATTTATAATGCAGAAATTTTGCTGACCTGAATGAAACATATTAGGATGGATATTTAATCTTTCAATGGTTAAATAACAGTCCTGAGTGAGAAAGAGAAGAGAGAGAGAGAGAAAGTAAGAAAGAGAGAGAAGAGAAAAGAGAGGAGGAGAAAGGCTATCCAGTGAGGGGGATCTGGAAACTACTTACTGGAACATTTGGTCGCTCCCCTGGATTTTACTTGAGTTTTAATTGCTCATTCCTTAGATATCCCAGAAAGACAGGAGAGATAGATTGCTTGATTTTAAATAAACGTATAACCAGGGACAAAGAAAGTCTGTCATGCAGGAAGAACATTTCTGGACTCGACTCCTAGAAAAACTGCTTGTATCTACTGGTTTATTCAAATAAGAAGCAAGGGTCACTTTGATTTGCTTTCAGATGCCTCTCCTGCCAGGGCATAAACTCTTAAGCAGGCTGAACATTTCATGTCCCTGCCTTAGGCCAGATTACTCTGACTGCTAGTTACCAATGAAACAATATGCTACTAGCTCAATTGAGATCCACATCTTTCACCTGAGATTAAAAACATCTCCAAATTTCTTCCTCTGAAGGAAAAGGACATTAACAGTATGTGAAATTGCTTCTTTAAAATCAGATATAAATTTTGCTTTTTGGACCAGCTCAATGCTCCTCAGAAGTGACTGAATTCTTGAAAATGATATTTACTAATAGACAATTTTACTTTACTATGAAATTGAAAGTAGCTTATGAAATTCTCAAATGTAAAATTTTAACATTTCATATAATTACAAAATAATACATACATAATGTATGCAAGTCAGATATATATACAATTTATTGAGTTATTCTAAGTACTTAGTGTATTGTCTCTAATTCTCATGATCCTACATGAGTTAAGTGCAATTCCTCTTTCCATTTCACAGATGAGGAAATTGAGGCTTAGAGAAGTTAAATGACTTGACCAAGTTCATACAGGAAATTATGGCACCTGAATTTTTTAAAGTTTTTATTTAGATTCCAGTTAGTTTACAGTGTAATATTAGTTTCAGGTGTACAATACGATGATTCAGAACTTCCAGACATCACCCCATATGTGCATTCCTTAACCCCCTTCACCTATTTCGTGCACTGCCCTCCCGCACCTCCTCTCCTGCCAGCCTTCATTTTGTTGTCTGTAGTTAGGAGTCTGTATCTTGGTTTGCCTCTTTCTCTTCTTTTCCCCCTTTGCTGTTTGTTTCGTTTCTTAAATTCCACATGAATGAGATCCTATCATATTTGTCTTTCTCTGACTGACTTATTTCACTTAGCATCATACTCTAGCTCTATCCATGTTGTTGCAAATGATGAGATTTCATTCTATTTTATGGCTGAGTAATATTCCATTGTGTATACCACATCTTCCTTATACATTTGTCATTCAATCAACGTTTGGGCTGTTTCCATAATTGGGCTATTGTAGATAATGCTGCTACACACATCAGAGCGCAGACACTTAACCCAGTGAACCACCCAGGCGCCCCTCCACTGACCACTTTTATAAGTTTATCTCTTTGTTTTTATTCACTTAATACTGTCAGTTCTTTAACTTATCTGGACTATGTTTTGAGTGAGGCTGTAAAGTGAGAAACTAGTTTAAAATATCTAGACATTAGGTAATTATTCCACCATCATTCTTGAGACAATGTTCTTTTGCTATTGATTCACAATTCCACTATTGTCTTATGCTTAGTTCTGACTTACAGTATTGTCTGCTTCTGACTTCTGTGATAGTTCACTGACTTCTGTGATTCTGTCTGTCCTCATGTTATTTACTAAATTTGTACTCAGTTTTAACTGATGAAAAAAATTTCATCATTATTTTCATATAAATTTTTTTTCTTCTTCAGTTTATGAAGTTAAGAATCACTTTTTCAATTTAAAAAAAAATTACCAGAGGTTAAGTTGAAATTTATTAGAATAACACATTAATTTGAAAGAGATTAGAAAATTAGCATATTAAGTCTCTCCATTTAGTCAGGTTCTTTTTATGTTTCTGAGAAATATTTAGTCATTTATACAATATAGATCCTGCAAACATTTTCAAATATTTATTCCTATATATGCTAAATTTTCTTGTGCTAACAAAGTTTCATCCATTACATTTTCTAAATGGACATCCTTGTATTTAAAAAGGCTATTATTTTTGTAACAGCCCAAATTCATGTAGTTTTTCCTCACTTGATTCATTTCAATTTTCTAGGTGGGCAACCTTTCAATTCATTAAAGTTCTGACTAATTTTTTTTTTATTGTGTCATTAAAAGTTCCAGATAACATCAAGCAATAGCAGTAGCATATTATCTGTACATTGTGCCTGACTTTAAAGTAATTCTGTATAGGGACAACTGGATGGCTTATTTGGTTAAACATCTGCCTTCAGCTCAGGTCATGATCCCACCCTGGGATCTAGTCTTGAGTTGGACTCCCTGCTCAGCAGGGTGTCTGCTTCTCCCTCTGCCTGCTGCTTCCCCTGGTTGGGTGCTCTCTCTCTTTCTCTGGCAAATAAATAAATAAAATCTTTAAAAAAATAAAGTAATTCTGTATATGTTTCTCAGTTATATGTGAGGTTGGCTTCTGGGGTAAAATATGTCTTCTATATCATGTTAATGAAGTATTCTGCTCTTATTATTTTATTAGGAAATCAGTTGCTTGAAAATCAGGAGTATTTGTTGAAAATTATCAAATGAATTTAGACACATCAACCCAATTAGTCTGAACTTTTCTTTTTGACCTATTAATAGGGATCGTTATATTAATAAGTGTGCATTCTTAAACCATCTTGGTTTTCATGAAATAAGCCCTGTTTGCGAAGGGTGTCATTCTTTTAATATTGTGCAAAATAATTTGATTTAATAAAATTTGGTTTATTTTCACAACCATGTTTATGGTGATAATGGATTGTGGTTTTATTTTTATTTTATCTTTTTAAATGGTTATTATTTAGTTTATACCAGCTTGGTAAAATAAAACTCAGGTGACTTTATGATATTTGTTGTAGTGGTAGTAATAGCACTTAACATTAGATCAAACCCTTAACAAATACTTGACATTAGATCAAACCCTTAACAAGTATAATACAGTATTAGTAACTATAGTTATGATGTTGCACAGCAGATTTCTAGAATATATTCATTTTCATAACTGAAATTTTATACCTGTTGAATAGCTACACCAATTCTCCCTCCTCCCTGTGCCTGGCAACTACCATTCTACTCTCTGCTTCTAAGAATTTGACTGTTTTAGATACTTCATATAAGTGGAATCATACAGCAATTGTCCTTCTGTGATTGGATCATGTGATTTAGCATTATGCCAAGGTTCATCCATTGTGTAGCATATGACAGGATTTCCTCCTCCTTTAAGGCTAAATAATATTCCACTGTATGTATACCACATTTTCTTTATCCATTCCGCCATCAATAGACATTTATGTTATTTCCATATCTTGGCTATTATGTATAATGCTATAATAAATCTAGGAGTACAAATATCTCTTTGAGATACTGATTTCATTTCTTTTAGATAAATATCCATAGAGGCCCCTGAAGCAAATAATACATTATATGTTAATAAAATTATATACATACACATAAACACACACACACACACACACACACACACACACACACACGCCCAGAGAGGGATTGCTGTATCATGTGGCAGTTCTATTTTTGATTTTTTTTTTTTGAGGAAACTCCATACTATATTCTTTCCCCCCAACAGTTTATTTTCCCACCAACAGTATACAAGAGTCCTCCACATTCTCCCAAATACCTGTTATCTTAAAAAAAAAAAAATAATAGCCATCCCAACAGGTGTGAGATAATATTGTGGTTTTGATTTGTTTTTCCTTGATGCTTACTAAATTTGAGCATTTTTTAATCTACCTCTTGGCCAGTTGTATGTTTTCTTTGGAGAAATTTCTATTCAAGTCCTTTACTCATTTTTTAATAAACATTTTGGAACAGTTTAGGTAGCATGACAGTCACTTTAAAGTTTAACAAAACTTACTAATAAATTCTGTGGATCCAGTGACTTTTCAGAGTTGCCGGTAATGCTTTTAAATTGTTTCTTCTCTGGTTAGTGATTTCTTCCAATTTTTTTTTTTTTTTAAATTTTGAACAAATTCAAAAAGTGTGCTGAATCAGAATGTGACGAACTGTCCTGCGAACACAGCCTGAAGATAAAAGGACTTGTATGCATATCAACTTTTCCTTACTCTCTTTCTTGTTTTAGTAACATTTTCCTGCTCCCAGAGTGCTTGGAATTTCCACTCCAGACACCTCTGCTTTCTCCTTTCCAGGGGAAAAGACTTTGTCTTCTGCTAGGTGAGAGAGAAGCAGTTAGGGGGCTGAAATAGGGACGAGAACTGCAGATTTGCTTCCTTTTTTTCTTTTAAAGATTTTATTTATTTATTTGACAGGCAGAGAGCGCAAGTAGGCAGAGAGGCAGGCAGAGAGAGAGGAGGAAGCAGGCTCACCGCTGAGCAGAGAGCCCCGATGCGGGGCCTGATCCCAGGACCCTCGGATCCTGACCTGAGCCAAAGGCAGAGGCTGTAACCCACTGAACCACCCAGGCGCCCGATTTGCTTCTTAAATAGTCACATAACCACTTCTTTTGTTTAGTGTCCTCCTCAGAGGTCGTTGGCACTGCCAAAGCCTGGGCCTTTTGGGGAATTCTGTAGTATAAAGTAGCTGGCCAGCCCCACCACTGGCTTAAGATTCAGCATTTTGGATCTGTTCAGTCGATCACTATGCATCCATCTGCTTCTCTATTTCCCAAGTCCTGTTACTTCTGTGGATCTCTCTGTCCTTGTGGATTTATACTATTTAAAAATAATTTCTAGGGGCACCTGGGTGGCTCAGAGGGTTAAGCCTCTGCTTTCGGCTCAGGTCATGGTCCCAGGGTCCTGGGATCGAGTCCCACATCGGGCTCTCTGCTCCACGGGAGCCTGCTTCTTTCTCTCCCTCTGCCTGTCATTTCCTCTGTTTGTGCTCTCTCTCTGGCAAATAAATAAATAAAATCTTTAAAAAAAAAAAATTTCTAGTGAGATTTTACAGAGCAGTGAAGCTGCCTGCATTATTTACTTTACATTTACTAACTAAATATATATTTACATAAATATTTGGGGGGTGTCAAAAACTTTTTATATTAAAAAATTTTAATTTACAGGAAAGTTGCAAGAACATTACTCTTAGGTTTATGAATTGTTAACTTTTTTATCAGATTTGCTTTATCTTTCTACATATCTATTGCATATTATTATTATTTCAGCATCTGTTTTGCAAAAACAGCATATTCTCTTACATAATCATTATACAATTACAAAATTCAGGAGATTTGACATTGTTATAACATTGATAGGACGTTATTATCTAAAAGACAGTCTGTATTCAAACTTAGCTAATGGTTCCAGCAATGTCCTTCCGGCAACTGAGGTTCTTACAATGCAACTAGTTGTTGTGTTGCTTTAATGCCCTTTTCTGTGGAAGCGTTCCCTTCATTTTGAAAGCTTCCTCGGCCTTTTTTTTTTTTTTTTTTTCCTTTCATGAGCTGGACACAACCAGTTGTTTTAGAATCTTCCTCACTTTCATTTATCTGATTGATTCCTCATGATTAATTTGGTTAGCACTTGGGGCAAAAAGGCTACATAAGTGATACGTCCTTTTAGTGCATCCCATCAAGAGGCATAAACTATCAATTAGTTCCATTATTGGAAATGTTAAATTTGACCACTGTTATGAACTGAACTCTACCCACTCCCAAATTCATGTTAAAGCCTTAATACCCAATACCCTTAATACCCCAGACAAGGAGAACACTTATCCTCCTTCCAGATCGTGAAGTATATATGGCATTGGAGAAAAAAAGTCCACCACTTAAACAAGCTATAGGTATAGTTCTCAGGGTAGTGCCCAATTTCAGTTTCAGCAAAAAGTGAAAGTAAATACTCAGTTATGAGTTTGAGGGTGAAGGATATTTTACTGATGCTAACCTGCACGTTCCAGAGGTCCTTAGTAGCATTGCTTAGAATGTTTTGGAGGGGTAGGAGATTAGATATGATTAGGGGGTCTCTAGACATGTTTATAATTATTACAAGTTATAAAAGGTGACCTGGAAGTCTTGGACTGAGGTAAATAAAGATGTAAAGAATAGGATTAGTTGCAATGCTTTTTCGGGACAAAAACTAAATGAAGATTATCTTTGCATTTCAGTCTTTAAACATAAAAAATCTTGTATTTATGAACATTGGGGGTGTGGTCCATAAACAATGAATCTTGGAGCACTGAAAAAATAAATTAAAAAAAGAAAATTGTGTATTTAACTTGGTAGGCTAAAGAGAGATAATAATAAATAGAGGTGAGGACTTAAAAATGAAATTGAATCTGATGATATGAGACAAAATTTGCTACCATCTCTTTGTGGACAGAAGTCATACAAGTTTCATATCTTAGATACTCTCAAACATTGAGTATTAAATGAGTACAATAAAAGTAATGAAATCATCATTACAAAATAAATGTTCCCTGACATGAGGTGGACATCTTTATTATGAGCTACTAATTATTCTTTTAAAATCCTGCCTATTGAATTATTTCATTCAAAATAATTTGGTAAAGTAAAATAGAAGAACTGATACTTAGGAAATCAGACTGTGTTGACAACATAAAAGAATGGTAGGCAAGACAAAATCAAATCAGGAAACAATAGGTTTAACATTTTATTTGTGGATTTAAAGAGAAATCAAAGGTGACATTTAGAAGCAATTTGCATCTATTAACTTTTTCCTTTTTTTAGGAAAACACACTTTTTGTGTGTACCATGTTTTCTTTTTCTTTCTCTTTTTAGAGAGAAAGAAAGTGCATGTGAGCTAGAGCAGGGGCAGAGACAGAGGAAGAATGAATCTCAAGCAGGCTCCATACCCATCACCAAACTCAAAGCAGGGCTCGATCTCATGACCCTGAGATCATGACCTGAGATGAAATCAAGGGTCAGACACTTAACTGAGTCACCCAGGTGCCCCGCTGTTTTCTTTTTGATCCCAAAGTCTGATAATTTTTGTGTTTTGTAATACTGTCCTTTTAGCCCTCATTATGAGGTTGGGGTTTATGGGGTTGGGACAGAGGTGAAGTTAGGGGGAAGTTTCATGGTGATGACACAGCCTCACCACCCATTACATTTAGGAATCCAGCCCTTTGCTGATAATCCTTTATGCTATTATTAGACTTACAAGAATCTGATTGTCACCTGTGAATGCCAAATACGCTTCCACACTATGTTTCACATTTTATCTGCAGAGGCAGAGCACCCAGGAAACAACCAGCTTAAAGAATGTGCAAATTCACACCCCTGAACTGCTGAGAAATTCTTTAGCTCCAGCTTAGTAACTGTCAGAGTGAGCTATATTTGTTCTCCCTGACTGACATGTAACAGAAGTGCAAGAAGTCACTTATTTTTCATTCCATTATTACAAATGTGACTAAAAATAGATGTGAACACAGGGACTTTTCTCCAAAGCTGAAGAAATCATAGTGAGCAACACCTTCCACACAGAGCATGGTAATTAGCTTAGATATCCCAGCTGGCCTTTCCTGGACTGTTGAGGGCATCCTGACAGCCCGTGAGGGTTAGACTATCCTCTGAGCAGGAAAGCCAGTGAGGAAAGGCTTTTCTTTGGCTAAGGGGACTCAACCAGCCAATGTGGGTGTCCTGGATAATTTCATTAAGACAGGCCACTCTTCTGCACAATTTTAATTCAGTCACAGTCTCCAAAATATTTCTTCTGGCATTGACATTTCCTGGGAGTAATTTGAAAGAGTGGAGGCATAATCAAGGAAATGAAATGTTTCTATTTCTCTACTAACTTTAGAACTGTAGTGGAATAAATGCCAAGGCTGAAACCTTGCAGGAAGGCTGAATGTTCCCAGAAAAGTGGTAGTTACACACTTGATGAGAACAAGGGGAGAGATTGAGGAAAATGCCATCTATCCACAGATCACCAAACTGAACCCAAGGTTGGGTGCATCATGGGCCCCAACACATAGCTTCATCACTGAGTTTAGATTTATGTCGTGGTATCAGGATGACAAGAATTTAGTCTAGGATCCAGATGAATGTGTAGAGAAGCAGCTGGATCCTACAAGATTACTCTTTTTAATTTTATGACTCTTAGTACATTGACAGCTCATGTCAGACAACCAGACTCCAACCTAAGTAATGGTGGGGGAAAGACTCTTGTAAAGCGAAGCTGAAAAGGGCATGAAGAAAACAAGTATTACCTCTGAAATAATTGAAGATTTTTCAGAGCAGTTATATTGAATTTGAGCTGCTGGATTATATGAAAAAGTAGCATGTAAAGCTAAAGCATTGCCCTTCCATCCTTCCTTCGTTCCTTTGTTCCTTCCTTCCTTCCCTCTTTCCTTCCTTCCTTCTCCCCGTGCCCCCCGCCCTTTTTTTGGTCTGAAAAGCCATGATTTGTACTGCTTCTGTGCTAAGAGATAATGTGTCTGGGTTGATCTTTTCTATTGTATTAAATTAGGGTCATGCTTGTTTCATTCTGCTGATAAAGGATTATGTGCAAGCTTCATTTGCCATTCTTTCTACCCTGTCCCTGTCCAAACACAAACTGGTCTTCTATTTTCTTTACCTCCTCCACAAGCTTGTTCACTTCACTTATCAACAGCGACACTGTTGTCTAAATCAATCTCTCTAGAGCCGTGTTTTTCAAACTGGAGGTCCTGATCTATTAGTGGGTCTTGAATCAATTTAGTAAGTTGTAACCAGTATTAAAGAAATAAAGAAGGGAATGTATGATATTAGAGTGCATTGCACAATGGGATGAGTCCTGTTGTAATGAAATGGGTTTAGTTATATGTGTATGGGCATACTAGAATAAAATATAAATCTATTCCTTGGTGTGGGATACATATAAGAAAGATTGAAAAATGCTGCTGATGGATGATAGGGATTCACTGGTGGCTGCTGTGGGAGTCTTCAGGGGCAGTAGTGACAGTGTGTTGTTGATATTCTTTTGCTTTCTGTTCCTCTTGGAGTGGCATTAGTTTCTGTTTTCTAGACCTTGTCCCTTAGACGGTTTAATAATCTCTCAGTATTATTAACTATTTTACTGCCTAAGTGAACCAAAGTTGAATCCTAGTAGCTTGCTAAGGTTTCTGTAGAGTAATGTGGAAGAGTTAAATGCTAATCCACCAAACACTGATGCTAAAGAGTTATGAAATGGGGAAAGTCAGTCAGAGCTTGGTGTCACAAATCCAAAACTAATGTAGTTTACTTCCTTCGTCCTTACACCCAGGCAATACAAAGAAAGCCAAGTTGAGTTCTCCAATTAGGGTCAAACAATACCTCCAATGAAGCAATGTTCTGATTATTGGTAATGCCATTTAGAATTCTAATAAAAATTAATATGTCACATCATTCTTAATGTTTATTGAAGATTACTGTTATACTTAGCAGTTCAAGTTAGAAAGGGTATAAAGGATACAGCCGCCAGATGAAATGGTTTCAAGTATGACAGTGTGCCACTGTGCTAAACACTTAAAAAGATTAGGACTTAAGCAGAATCCTAGGCTAGAAGTATTCTATATATCACTTTATTTATAATGATATGACATGGAAAGCAATCTAAGTATTCATCAATAGGGAATTTTAATAATTAATTAGATATCTATATAATTGACTATTGTGCAATGAAAAAAGAAAGTTTTCTTTATGTACTGGCAGGAAACAGTCTTTGAAAAAAGTTTAGAGAAATAAGCAAAGTGTAGACTAATCCATATAGTAAGCCCTATTGGGTTAAAAAAAGAGAAAATTACATATCCATTTGCTTAAATACAGAAATAACTGTGGAAAAAGCCACAAGAAACTGATGGCAAAGGAGAAAGTGGGGACAGGGGTGGTTATTTTTCCTATTACGTTAGGACATTTTGAATTTTGTATTTAAAAAAATCAGCATATTTAAAATGAAAAACACCTTTTTACATGCTGATTTTTTACTCTGCCTATCTGGTTTTTAAATTCATTTTGCTCTTTTTATCCAAGCCTTAACATAATGAAATTATAGACTCCTAAAACTCTCCATTTGGTAAAATGTAGAATTGAGGTAAGTAATTAGCCTGGATGAATCCTGAAATACTAGGAACCCTACAGCTTGTGACTTTCCAGGGTGAAATTTGGCCCTTGTTACTTGGACCAAGTGTGTTTTGGCATATTGTAAGCGAGCAGCAACATCTGTTTTATTATTTTGCATAGCGTACAACCACTTGTAAGTGTTTCTACAAATGGCAGGTATTTAAAACATAGCACCAAATGTGCACAAATAAGAAAATCCCCAGTGATGAGGGCTCAAGTGCTATCATAACTCATTGGTGCTTCTGAAATTGACCATTTTGTGCCACCCAGGATGTCATTTGCTAAGATTAAACCCTTTCTAGTGTCCACTTCTTACCAAGGCATTGCTATGAACATATGATGAACAGAATTGTGTTTTATATTTGTGGAACGGATGAAAAGGTCCTATACAAAATACTGATTGTTTAAAAGACAGTATAACCTACAGCAACAAGAAGAGCATTTGGACCATAATCTTTTAAGGAACCCAAGAGAACAGAAAATAATTAGATAACTTTTAATAGGATTCATATCTGTGCATTGGTTTAAGAATTAAAATGCCTATGCTTTCCATAATTTCTATTTTTCCATTTCCTTTAAATTTTTCTAGTACTGAAACCAAATAAATCCAACATGGCTCTTTATTTTCTGTTTGAACTCTTATTTATATGATATTGGTATATTTGATCTGTAAAAATATATACTCTCATATTCATAGTATATTTTAAGAACTTGATCTAAAGTACTTAAACCATACTAGCTAAGTGGGTGCTTTAATAATATTCCACATTCTGCAGAGTTTTATTAGTGGAGGTGTAATTGTGAGATAAAACCTATGTAAACTTCCAGGTTCAACTCTTTAATATCTACTTCTTTTTAAAAGGTGTTTTATTTTCCACTGATAAAAGTTTCATGACACCCGTCGGGTGAGGGGATATTTGAAGTCATGCCAGTTGGTAGCAATAGTTATTATTGAAGCTGAAATTTGGCATTTAATACCTGCCTCTTCTCTATTCTTACCCCCAGGCATTTATCCACCAATAACCATCCCTGAATTCTAGTGGGTAGGGCTCAGCCATCCACAGAGTCTCTTTCTTTCTCTTTCTCTCTTTCAAAAAGGTAGTGTTCATGGTAGATTCGGGAGTAAAGATGGTGACCCCTCCTAACACTATCTATGAATTTGGAATTTTGGAATAGTCAGTGTTATAGTTATAGTGCCTATATATATATATATATATATATACAGAGAGAGAGAGAGAGAGAGAATATAGATACATTTAAATACCTAAATATATGTCACCATGGAGTGAAGCTACAGAAGAAAGCAACAGGAGGCATAGAGCAGATGAGAATTCCAGGCTGAAGGAAACTGGAAAAGATGAAAGAGGAAGCATAAGAGAGCCATTTGCAGATTACAGATATTTTCAACTTAAATAGATCTTGGATCTGGCAAGAATTTACAGAAGCTTCAGTGATTAACCTTTGCTACCAAAGCTGATGTTATCTTTCTTTATCTAGGGGTTGGTTGACTTCAGCAATACTAGCACTTTGGGCCCACGGTTTGATAAGGAGGCTGATTTAACTCAGAATTTAGATATTAACTTTCTTTCTTTCTTTCTTCTTTGCGGGGAATGGGGTAGAGGGAGAGGGAGAGAGAGAATCTTAAGCCTGCTCCACACCCAGTTCAGAGCCTGAGTGGGGCTAGATCTCACTACCCTGAGATCATGCCCTGAGCCAAAATCAAGAGTTGGATGATTAACCAACCAACTGATCCACCCAGGTGTCCCTAGATATTAACTTTTTTTTAATTTTTTATTTTTAAATTAACATATAATGTATTATTTGTTTCAGGGGTACAGATCTGTGAATCATCAGTCTTATACCATTCACAGCACTCATCATAGCACGAACCATCCCCAATGTCCATCACCCAGCCACCCTATCCCTCCTACCATATTAACTATTAAACAAAAACACCATCAGGTTTTATCTTGGTCACAAAATTATTTTAAATAATGCAAACAAATGACAATTCAAATTAGATATTGCAAATATTTTTAAAATTTTGATTTCTTCTTGGTGGTAATACATACCTAGTGATGCTTTTGCAGATTCAGAATTCCTTAGGTAGTTATTGGTACTCAGTCTCTGCCTTCCTGAGAAACGTCTATATAGACAGAGCAATATTCAATCTGAAATGTGGTTAGTCTTTTCCCATTGAAACATCTACACTTGTTTTTCCATTTGTACTCCCCAAACACAAACTCTCACAAGAATACCACTGGGCTGTTTCATTAGGAAAAGTGGTAAGGATATATCCTTAAACTGACTAAGTATAATAACATTCTTTTGAAATAACTTAGAGTAACTACCAATTCATCAATTACATGCATGAAGCAATGTTTTCTTCAGTCTTGCTTTTGATAGTGCCACACTCTTACGGCTGTATTGTGTATCTTTATAGGGATGTACATTGGTATCTAGAGAGTGGAGCTTCAGGATTAAGAGTAAGGACTTCAGAACAAAATATGTTTGTTCAGATCTCAGCTCAAGACTTAACTGTCTGTGTGACCTTGGGCAAGTACTGAATCTCTGAGTGTCAGTTTTTATCTATGAAATGGTAAAATAATTATATCCACATTACAGATAGAATTCAATGAGTTGTGTGTTATTTGTATTTTTCTTCTGTGCTTAATTAATTTCTTTTGCTGGGTTTTTTTTTTTTTTTGGTCAAATATTTTAATGTTTTATTTATTGATTTGTAATCACAAATGCTAATAATTTATTTGTTGTGAACAGTGGTTCCTGATTTATAGCCTTGAAATCTATTTATGATATTTTAAATGAACAGTTTTAGAATTTTGGTATTGGTAAAGTTGCCTTATCCTCCCCTAAAGTATTTCTTCCATTATGCTTTATGTTAAGAAAGTCCATCTTTGGGGTGCCTGGGTGGCTCAGTGGTTTAAGCCTCTGCCTTCAGCTCAGGTCATGATCCCAGGGTCGTCGTGAGATTGAGCCTCACATCGGGCTCTTTGCTTAGCAGGGAGCCTTCTTCCCCCACCTCCTCTGTCTGCCTGCTTGTGATCTCTGTCTGTCAAATAAATAAATAAAATTTTTAAAAAGAAAAAAAAAAGTCCTTCCTTATTCAGGGAGCAGATCGATTGATCGATCTATCTAATTTCTTGATTTTTATACTTCAGTTTTACATTTATTTCTTTAATTCATTTGTAATATATTTAGCGTATTATGTCAGATCACACCATAAATGAATGTTCCTCCAGGTAATCAGTCAGTTTACCCAGTGATATTAATTGAATAATCCTTCCACTTTTTCATGTTTTTAAAAATCTTAAATCCTATTTTACCAGGATTGACTTCCAGGCTATTTTTTTTTTCTGTTACACTGATCTTTCTATTAATTCTTCTGTCAGTTCTTCACTGTTTAAGTTTTCTATGTTTATAGCAGGCATTACCATCTGGTGGGGCCAGTCCTCCTTCATTACACATTAGCAGAATTTGGCGAGTTTTTCCCTCCTGTTTTTTCCAGATATGCTGTAGGATTTGTGTGATATTTTGAATAATTTTTATTTTTATGTTTTGAAAACATACTACATGCACATGGTAAAACAAGAGAGAATACGGTGGAAAGCCTTCCACCGAAACTTGACCCCCATGTTTTCTTCCCCAGAGGCAAATTACTCAGTGGTTAAAAACCCTGCTCTGGAAACAGACTACATGGGTTCAAGTAACACCTAGCAATTGCTAGTTATGTGACCTTAGCAAATTGCTTAACCTCTCTGTGCCTGTTTCCCCATCTAGAAAATGGGGATAATAATTTCACCTAACATATAGAATTGTTTTGATCATAAAATAACATAAGTAAACCATTTAGAACAATGTCTGGACCACTTTAAGTGATCTGTAAAACGTAGCTATTGCTATCACTAGCAAGTTTCTTGTAAAAACTTGTAAAGACAGTCTATGCAGATAAAAGCACATGTGCTTTACACAAACAAATGGAAGCAAGCTGTGTACATGCTTCTGTACCTCTTTTTAAAAAAAAAATCAAGATCACTCTGTATGAGTATATACATATATACACCTACCTTTTCTTTTTCTTTTCTTTTCTTTTCTTTTATTTATTTATTTATTTATTTTTTTGCTAACAAAAGGGTTTATTACTAAAAAACACTTGAGGTTCTGGTAAACTCATGTGACCCAGAGTCATGTTTCATATCACAGGTTGTCAAAAGGCCCAAAGGTGGTTTTCTGGAAACTGAGAATGTTGCCTGTTCTCCTTGATTGGGCTCCTCAGAAAAGGTCCTCTGGTCTCCAGCTCTTCGCAGCTTACACAGAGCGGTCAACAGCAGGCATGTGCTTCCATTTGGCTGGGTCAGAAATCTTTGTCCCAGGGCCAGTGTTAACGCCCCAGCAGGCTTGACAGATCCCGCAGATCTGAAAGGGATCCTACCTGCACTTACCCTTTAACCTAAGGGTGATAAATGCCTTCATCTGCCACTGTTTTAAACCAGCGTTACTGAGGACATTAAACTGCCTTGAAATGTACCTTTTCTTTTTTAAATAATTCATAATACAACATCGTATAGATGTATTATTATTTATTGAAAATCTATTGATAATTAATATTTAGATTGTTTCCAGTCTTTTGTTAGTACAAACAATGTTGCAATGAATTATTTCATCTTTATGTGCATGTACGCATGTATTTGTTGATCAATTCTTCAAAGTGGAATTGCTGAATGAAAGCATGTGTTCGTAGTAAGTAGTAATAAATCTTTTTGACTTGATCTCCCCAGATACTGTATCAACTTGCACAGCCATCAGTGATGTGTGATAGATTCTATGTCAATGCACTATTATTAACACAAAGGTCTATGAAGCTTGGTCTTTGATAGTCTGAGAGGTAGAGAGTGGCCTCTCACAATTTTAATTTGCATTTGCAAGTTTGCAAATTTGTATGGTTTAGGTTAATTTCTTCTGAAAAGCTTTGAAACATATATTTATTTTTATTTGAGTAGCAATGAATATCTTCTGCCCGTCTTTTATTGGAGATATGGTCTTTTTTGTACTGATCTGTAAGCTCTTTTTGAATATTGAGAATATTTGGTCTTTCACATATATGTGGCAAATAAATTTACCCATCTTTCATTTGTCTCTTACGTAGCTTGTGAATTTTTGTGTGTGATGCAGACATTTAAAGTTGCTATGTAGTCAAGTTAATATTTTTTTCTGTGAGATTTGTTACTAGCTTCTGACTTTTCTTTTGAATCATGAGCTTGCCAGTAGATCACATCTGTTGCTCTCTCGATCTTTTGTGTGCTATTTGGGAATGAGCTCAAGAGAATGAAGTTCTCTTAGGAATAATATGCTCAACTTGTGATAGTGATCCAACCCAATTTAATAAGTTTTAAGGCATGCCACCAGAAGATTAAAGTAATCGAGTTAAAGGAAGACAATCATTATTTTATAAATATATATAATATATATGTATATATATTCTCATGTGAGATATATATCTCTATTCTCATGTGAGATATATATCTCACATGAGAATAAGCTTAACATTCTTTTTTTTTAAGCTTAGCATTCTCTGTAAATGACACTTCTTGCTGTTGAACTGTCCAAGCCATAGGCCATGAAATATAATCTCCATTTTTATCCCACTTGATAACTTCTTTTCTTTGGGTAAATTGCTAAAAGTGGAGTTTTGGATCCAAGAATAGACATATTTTTAAGGTCTTTGATACGTATTCATATACCATAATCCATAATTTGTAGAAATTAGTAACAATAGATGAGAGTCAAGTCCCCTTTCCTAGATGCCTTGTTAAATTTTTAAAATCTCTTCCAATTTGCAGGTGAAATATATAATCACTTTAGTGGTATAATTTATATTTATTTAGTTGCAAGTGAGATAAAAATATTTTCACTTGTATTTATTCTTTTAGAAAATGATTATATAATTAAATTGCTTTTTATTTTATGATGGTTGACTTTTTGTTATGGATCTATAAATGCTCATTATATACAGTTGACCCTTGAACAACAACAGTAGGTTTGAACTGCTTGGATCCACTTATACTTTTTTTTTTTTTCAGTAAATACAGTATGATGCTATAAATGTATTTTACTTATAATTTTCTTAATAATACTTCTTTTCTCTAGTTTGCTTTGTTGTAAGAATATATTATATAATACCTATAATAACTTACGAAATATGTGTTAAATTATCTATTTATTGGTAAGACTTCCAGTAAACAATAAGCTATTAGTAGATAAGTTTTGGGAGAATCAAATTTATATGTGGATTTTTGACTGTGTGGAGGGTCAGTACCCCAAGCTTTGCATTGTTCAAAAGTCAACTGTGTTAAGGCTATTAATCCTTTAACTGTCATCTAGTATAATGAATATTCAATAATCTAAAAGTTCTAGATTTTAAAATATATGTATATAGCATACTTACACTGGATTTTTATATATCATTTTTCTATTTTGCTTTTTTAACATATAAATGTCTATATAAATATAAATGTTTACATAAACATAAATAAATGCCTATATAAATATATATTGTTTCCTTTTAGATTTGAGATAACAATATGACTAAAGTGGGTATTAATTTACAGTGGCATATTGTTTTGAAATTTGTTTATAAAAAGTCTCTTTAGGGGCACCTGGGTGGTTCAGTTGGTTAAGCGTCTACCTTTGGCTCGGGTCATGATCTCAGGGTCCTGGAATTGCGTTCTGCATCAGGCTCCCTTCTCAGTGGGGAGTCTGCTTCTCCGTCTCCCTGTGCCCCTCTCTCCAGCTCATGCTCTGTCTCTCTCAAATAAATAAATAAATAATCTTTAAAAATAAAGTAAAATAAAAAGTCTTTGTTAGAAGTTTTATGTAAGTGTTAGAAGTTGTCCTAAACTTGTATTGAGGGAAAAGGATATTTTGCTTCTGTAATGTTGCTTCAGATGATTTCTTTTATTAAGAACTCACTTAAATAAGACAATCATATTTTGAATTGTTTCTTTCATTACAAGATAAAATTTCTGCTGCCTGTGTTCAATTACTTCAATTTATATAGAATTTTGAAGATGGAAGGTGCTTTGAAAGGGATTCTTCATGTCACTGAGCACAGGCAATGCTCTCTTAAAACATATTATCATGTTGGGAGTCTATATAATGCGGTTGTTTATCTGTTTCACAAAATATGTCTTCCTGATCAATTTTAAGTCATTTTCTTATGTTTCTTTAAATGCTTGCCTCAAGATTTCAAAAGTCAGTTTGTCAAATACAACAATTACTACTAATACCTAATAAGTATTATATAATTGCACTGTGCCAGGTGTGTTCCAAGTACTTTCAATGCATTGCCATTTAATCCTCACAAAAAGTCTATTAAGTGAGTCTCCATTTTATAGAAGAGAGAATGCAGCACAGAGGATAAGTTACTCCAGATCATTCAGCTAGAGGAGCCAGGATTAACTAGAGACCCATGTGAATCAGCAAATTGTATTTTTATATAAAATCTCCAGACTTGTTAATATTGGTAACTAACTTAAGTAAATTTTAAATGTTGTATAAATTGGGAAAACTGGACAGCAACATACAGAATAAAACTAGACCACTCTCTTACACCATACACAAAAATAAATTCAAAACAGATTAGAGAACTAAAAGTAAGACACGGGAAACCACCAAATCCTGGAGAACTCAAGCAGCAAACTCTTTGACCTTTGCTGTAGCAATTTCTTACTAGACATGTCACCAGAGCAAGGGTACCAAAGTAAAAATGAACCATTGGGACTTTATCAAGATAAAAATCTTCTGCACAGCAAAGGAAATAATCAAAAAAACTAAAAGGCATTGGGTGATGGGCATTAAGAAGGACATGTGATGTGATGAACAGTGAGTGTTATATGCATCTGATAAATTATTGAACTCTACGTCTGAAACAAATGATGTACTAATATGTTAGCTAATTGAATTTAAGTTAAAAAATGAAAAAAAAAAAAAACAAAAATAACCGTATGGAATGGGAGAAAATATTTGTAAATGATATAGCTGATAAAAGGTTAATATCCAAAATACATAAAGAACTTATCAAACTGAACACCTAAAAAAAAAAATCCAGTTAAGAAATGGGCAGAAGACAGGAATAGACACTTTTCAAAAGAAGACATCCTGATGGCTAAGAGACAGTGAAATGATGCTCAACATCACTCATCATCAGGGAAATTCAAATCAAAATCATGATGAGATACCACCTTCCATCTGTCAGAATGGCTAAAATTAACACAGCAGGAAACAACAGATGTTGGTGAGGATTTTGAGAAAGGAGAACTCTCTTGAATGGTTGGTGGGAATTAAAACTGGTGCATCCACTCTGGAAAACAGTATGGAGATTCCTCAAAAAGTAAAAATAGAACTACCTTCAGATCCAGCAATTGCAGTATGAGGTATTTACCCAAAAGATTAAAAAAATACAGATTTGAAAGGGTATATGCATCCCAATGTTCATAGCAGCATTATCAGCAATAGCCAAATTATGAAAAGAGCCCAATTGCCCATCGACTGAATGAATGTATGAAGAAGATGTGGTATATATACATGATGGAATATTACTCAGCCATCAAAAAGAATGAAGTCTAGCCATTTGCAACCACATGGATGGACCTAGAGTGTCTTATGCTAAGCAAACTATATCAGTCAGAAAAGACAAATACCACATGATCTCCACTCATATGCAGATTCAAGAAACAAACCAGATGAACATACAGAAGAGGGGGGAAAAAGGGAGAGAAGAAACAAACCATAAGAGATTCTTAAAGATAAAGAACAACCTGAGGGTTGATGGAAGGAGGTGGGCAAGGGATGGGCTGGACGGGTGATGGGTATTAAGGAGGACACTTCATATGATGAGCACAGGGTGTTGCATGTAAGTGATGAATCACTGAATTCTACTCCTGAAACACTGTATGTTTCAAGTGTATGTTAACTAACTGAATGTTAACTAACTGAAATTTAAATTGTTCACTCATTTCTTCTGACTTAAAAGGACAAATAGGCACATCTGAAAAGAAGGAGAGAGAGGAGAGAAAGAGGGAAAGACAAAAAGAGAAGCTGTGGACATCTGAAGCACACTGAAATAGAATATGACTATACTGTTCTGAGATGATCAGAAAATCTTATAAAGAAGCTGTTCCTTCCCTCTTTTTCCCTTTGGAGGTTCTGTGAGCCTAAATACTGCAGTGCTCCATCTCGTTAGTGAAGTGCATTATGTCTATTGCAGGGTTATATTATCTCTCATCTCTGTCCTGTTGTCTGTAACCTCCTTTTAGAGTTAGAAAACTCCTCATTTGAAATGACTGCCCCATGCTCTTTTCTTGTGTAACATTGGTCACAGTTATGCTCTTTTCTTTTTTGGCATATTTATTGGTAGTGGTACTGGTCTTCACATTTCAACTTTACTTTAATTGGGATATTTCATTTGAATCCTTAAGCTTGTCAGTTTCACGCCGTCCTGCTCACAACATCCAGCAGAGAACTCAGTCCTATCAGCTCTCTCCTCTCTGAGTTGACATGGTTGAAGTGCTCTATAGGCAAGAGATGCTTTTATTCCAGAAATAGAGAGAAACTTCATAAACTGAGGGCTGGTGTGTGACCTGCAAAACCAAAAATGGGATTGACTAAACTGGGACATCTCTGCCTCTTCCTGCTGCACTAAAATAGAATATATTCAGCTGACCCGATTTGTAGTCTGGTGTTTGAGTGCTCTTGTGATTAGAGCTACATAATGACAGGGAATAAAATCTAAACAATCACCAGCATTTAAAATATATATATTTGCTACCTTATAAGTTTCTAAAAGAGATTGTGATTAAAGATTTACTTTTTATTATAGTTTTAAAAAACTTCCCTCTCAGTTTTTTCAAAGGAACTCCTTTGAATCAAAATGCTAAACAACCAGATATACCATAAAAAATATATTTTCCCATATTTTCTAAGCTTTTCATTTATATTTGCTTCATGTTTAGGGAAAAAAAATTACTGTTAAGGCCAAAGGAAAAGGACTGAGGATAAAGCAAAAAGGATGTTGTCAAAGTAGCCTTACCTCTTGTCACCTACCTCTCAGGATTCCCCAAACAGCTAAAAGAGGAATTGCCCATCAGCTAAATGATGGGCAATAAAAATATTTTTTACATTTTTAAGTGTTTGAAAAAAAAAGAATGATATTTTGTGACATGTAAAATTATATAAAATTCAAATTCTGTTAAGTTTTATTGGATTTGTCTATAGTCTATACTTGCTTTCATGGTATCATTGCTGAGTTCAATAGTTGCAAAGGAGACCGTATGGCTCTCAAGTCTAAATTTTTTACTATCTAGCCCTTTTCAAGGAAACTTGCTGATCCTTATATCACAGTAATAATTTTTTACTATAATATATCCTTCTTAATTTATGAAAATCAATGTATTTTATTGCCAACTCACTCTCTTCTAGCTCAGCTAGAAGTTTTCACCCCAAATCATTAACTTACATGTATTTGCTCTGCAAAATTGTTTTCAGCCTGGTCTTAACTTTATTAGGACAAGCCCATTATTCCTATTTTCATCTATATTTATGAAAAAAAAAAAACAAGCAAATAAAAAACAAATCAAAAGCCTTGAGGCTGCATCCAGGCTTTAGAAAAGTGTAAAGGCAGAGACAGAAGTGAGATTAGTTTTAGGAAATACTCCGCACCGTGTCACAACTCTAATGTTTTTATTGAGCCTCACTATCACCTGATAGAAGCCACTTGAATTGTCAACTTACTGTCTGGCAATAATAACCAGCGTTTATGATGATGGATAGTGTAAATTCCATACTCCTCACATGACTATAAACTACCTCTGACAATCTTTCCCCAATCTACTCTTCCTGTCTCATCTAAATACCTACTTGTCTCGTACCCTCTGTCTCTGCCACAACAAAGCTCTCATTCTTCCCCAGTATATGGTTCACCTAATCCATCCGTTTTCCCTACCTGGACCTTCCTGCTCACCATTACTATCTCTGTCTTTGAATCTACTCAAAATTTGAGGTGACATTACTCTGTGGTCCAGATTCTATATCATCTTGATTCATTTCATTTCAATAGCATGATAATTTCATGTCTTCAAGATCAGAAATAGGGCAAAAAGTTTTAATGTTCATTTATTTCTCAATAAATAGATGCTCAAAACATACTTAGCTATTACTTCCATGTTCTTGGTCTTCCATTAAAGGGTAGAATACTGAACAATCCTATGTCTAGATCTTGTTTGCTTTTGTTTGGGTCCTGGAATACATTGTATGTAGTGAAGGAGAGAATTACAAGTTCTCACTTCCAGGAACTGGATATGATATCCTAGTTCTCTATTTTTAGGGGCTAAAAGGGCAGAACTTATGGCTGCTGATAAAATTTATTTACATCCTCCTAGAGGGTTAATTCTAATCAGTAAGCGAAGTTTTTAGAGTACTTAAACTAATATAGGGGGATTAGCCCTTGAACCTGGAATATGGCACCTTAGGAAGGGAAATTTGAATGTACTAGTCTTCCTACCTTAGTGCAAATATGCAGACATCTCACAGAAAAAATGAAATGGGTGCTATAACCTTTGACATGCCCTGTTTTGGAACAACAATGACATGCTTATAAATATATAAATAAAATACTAAAATAAAATAAAATAATAAAATAATAATGAAAATAAAATAATTTTATAGCAGAATAATAGGAATTAGGGCTTTTCTTTAAAATTTCCCATAGAAATCTGGCAAGTTGTACTCGTATTTTAAGTTCAGCTTTTGTTACACTCCTTTACTCTGCCAGGCAGAATTAATTACTTATCTTTTCTGCCTCATAGCATTTTGTTTAGTCATAGTACTTAGCATTTTGTATTACAACTTATATTTCTGTCTCCTCAAAAATATTGAGAGCTCCTGGAAGAATATATGGTATATATATGCAAAGAACAGGATCCCACTAAAATGTTAATAACTATTAGCTTTGGATAGTGAGATTATTTGTGATCTTTTAAAAAAATTTTTATCTTATTTTATTTAAATTCAGTTACTTAACATATGGTGTATGTTTCAGAGGTGGAGCTCAGTTATTTTTCAGTTGTATATAATACTCAGTGCTCATTACATCACATGCACAAGAACTCCTTAATGCCCATCACCAGTTACCCCATCCCTCCACCCAACAACCCTCAGTTTGTTTCCTATAGTTAGGTCTCTTAAGGCTCCTCTTTATCCATTCATCTATTGATGGACACTTGGGATCTTTCCATAGTTTGGCTATTGTGGACATTGCTGCCATAAACATTGGGGTGCAGGTGCTCCTTTGGATCACAATGTTTGTATCCTTTGGGTAAATACCTAGTAGTGTCTTTCCTTTTTGTTTATTAAATTTTTCTGTGTTTTTCCAATATTTTGTACTTTTTTTAGCAACTATATATTGACTTCTTGCTAGTTATTATTCTAGGCATGAGGTAATAATTAATGAGCAAAACAGCAAAATCTCTGTGCTCATGGAGCTTATATTCCTGTGGGAAGAAAGTGACCCAGAAAACTGTAAAAAAGAAAAAAGAATGAGAGGAAGAGGAAAGAAGAAGAAAGAAAAAGTAGTAAGAATAGTAATAGAGAGTGATCGATAATGGCTATAGATTATTTGGAGGTGAAAGGAAGATAAAGATTGGCTTCTAATTGGGAAAATCTTATTAAATAGGGAAGAACACATGGTATATGGAAAATATAAGCATATTTGTATGCCAGGGATTTCTTTAACATTCTTCCTGGCAGTCAAAATTTCTTTTTAGAAAAAGTTGTACTGGAAACCTCAAATCCAAGATGTGTAAGAGCTTTTCTGATGGTCTGGATAGTAGTGATGGGTGGGGGTTAGATGGAGCTCTGGTCTCTCAGTCTCCTCCTGACCACTCCACTAACTGCCTTTGCCCTTAAAGAAGCATAAAAATGTAAGGTACAGCTTGGTGACTATAGTTAATAATATTGTTTTGTGTATTTGAAAGTTGGTAAGAAAGTAGGTTTTTGTTTCTGTTTTTGTTTTTATTTTTAGAGAGAGAGTACACATGAGCTGGGTCAGAGAGAGAGGGAGAAAGAGAATCCTTAACAGGCTTCACACCCAGCATGGGCCTGATATGGTGCTTGATCTCATGCTGCTGAGACCAAGACCTGAGCCAAAATCAAGAGTTGGAGCCTTAACCAACTAAGCCATCCAGGTGCCCCTGAGAAAGTAGGTCTTGAAAGTTCTCACAAGACAAAAAAATTTGTAACTATGTATGGTGATGAATGTTAACTAGATTTATTATGGTGATCACTTTGCTTGGTATTTATTCAAATACCAAGTCATTAGGTACACCTGAAACTAATATGCTGGTTATATCTCAATGAAAAGACTATTATTTGTAGATCTCCCAGAATATAGACTATACATAAAGGTATATATTTAAAGTATGGAAAAGAAGATAATTCATGAGTTAAATTCTTGTAGACAGAGGTTAGGATGTTAAGAACACAACTTTGAAAAGGAGGCAGGACATAGTTCTTTGGTAGAGAGAGATAAATAGGAAAAAGGAGCAATCTATAGAAACGTTAGGATAATATCAGTGGTGGATTGGAAGTTTTAACCCTGTCCACATACCTCCAGAATTATCACCAAAACAACCACAAATCATCATCATCATCTTTACAATGAGGATTTACTTTTTCTTAATGTTAAATGACCTTTAGAATATGACCTTTAGAATATTTTTAAAAATTTTTTATTTTTTATTAACATATAATATATTATTAGCCCCAGGGTTACAGGTCTGTGAATCACCAGGTTTACACACTTCATAGCACTCACCATAGCACATACCTTCCCCAATGTCCATAACCCCATAACCCCACCTGACCTTTAGAATATTTTATGTTTATTGCTCCAAAACAATATGATGTCATGAAAACCAATGTGCTTATTTGTAATTGTAATTTCAAGACTTGGACTTTAGTCCTCCTGGCTAGCCAGATCATCACTGTGCCAGTCCTTTTTGAGGACCAAAGGGAATGGGAAAAGATCTCAGGGAAGTAGAAGGTGGGTTCATAGATTATAATTTGTGAGCTTGAAAAAGGGAAAAGGATATCTGGAGTGGCAATGAAAGACATCGCATACATAAAATGAATTTGAATAGGGACGCCTGGGTGGCTCAGCGGGTTAAGCCACTGCCTTCGGCTCAGGTCATGACCCTGGGGTCCTGGGATCGAGTCCCGCATCGGGCTCCTTGCTCGGCAGGGAGCCTGCTTCCTCCTCTCTCTCTGCCTGCCTCTCTGCCTGCTTGTGTGTACTCTCTCTCTCTGACAAATAAATAAAATCTTTAAAAAAAAAAAATGAATTTGAATAATGTGGCCTACAGGCATTTTCAACTCTTATTATGATGTACAGTTATTAGTTTTACTCATTTTCTTCCTTATCACCAGTAACAGGTAATAATCTTCTCTACTTCTCTGAAAATTCACTCATTTAATCTTAAAATACTAATTTAACAATGATCTTAAACTATTGCCACCCTTACTGTTTGTGTTATTTTTATTTGCCTATATGTACTATTAATCTACAACACTAGTTGTAGTAGTTAGTTGAAAGTAGTTAGTGTTGAACCACTTGGATGGATACCAGGATTCTAATGATGAAAGGAAATTTCAAATCTTGGTGAGAGATAATGGGTTCCCTATAAGACACTAGGAAGAAGTTAAGAGTTGGATGTGACAAAGAATTTAATGTTATAGGTAGGTTATTACTGTTAACATAGATTCTGAGCTGGCACCAGGATGATAAGAAACCATTACCTGTCCATCCAAGGAAGGTAATTATTAAATCTAATGATTGCTTTAGGAAGAATAGGATGACAATTCTAAGGTGAAATCTATGCTTATTTGCTGATACAGGTCTAGGACTAGGAATTTAGTGGGTGTGACAGCTCTTTTGCTGAAGAATACTACTTATTAGTCCTGGAGTCAGAAGGTAGTTGAAGGGATCAGGTAATATTTGAGTCTCCCCCCCCCTTCCCCCCACTCACTGAGAGAAAATTTGACAGCTTCTGGCTAGGGAGAGGGCAATGTGATTAAGTCAATTGTGGAAAAAAGAAATAAGAAATAAAAGGCAAATTATACATAACAGTAAGGTCCAGCCACATAAAATCCCCTCATACTGAGAGGTAGACATCAGCTTTTCCTATCTCTTGATTATTCCCCTCCTTATTCCTGGTGAAGTTCCTCCTTCTCCAGCCTAGGGAGCTGGATTCCCTCATTGTGGTGCTTTCTGTTAGACCGCTTTTACAGGAAGCTTCTAGGCCTGGTCTACTCCCCACTCTTTATTAAGATCACCAGACTTTCTTTTTCCTCAACATGATATTAAGATGGGTGTTATAGATTGAATTGTGTCTCTTCTTTTCCCCAGCCCCCCAATTTTTATGTTGACTTTCTAACCTCCAGTACCTCAGAGTGTGACCTTATTTGGAAATAGGGTCTTTGCAGGTTATCAAGTTAACATAGGATCATTAGAGTAAGTGCTAATCCAAAAGGACTGTTTCCTTATAAATAGGGGAAATTTAGACACAGAGATAGAGACACAGGGAGAACACAGTGTGAAGACAAAGGGAGAGATGCGGTAATGGATCTACAAGCCAAAAAACAAACAAAAACCAAAAAACAAACAAACAAACAAAAAACCCCAAAAAACAAAAAACTGAAAAAGAAAAACACCATCACTCAAAGATTGACAGCAGACCACCAGAAACTAGAAGAGAGGCGTGGGACAAACACCTTGATCTCGTACTTCTAGTTTCCAAAACTGTGAGACAAAAAATTTCTGTAGGTCAAGTGACACAGCTGCTTGTGGTACTTTGTTATAGCAGCTCCAGCAAACTCATAAACTGGGGAAAGCAATTTGGTAAGCAGTCTTTTCTAAAATAATAAGAACATGCAACAAAGACATTACTATTGTCTCATATCATTCATAGTTCTTAACGATTGAAGACACCATATACATATGAAGGTTGGGGGTGAATAGTGGAGTAGAAAATAGGAATCAATTTGTTAGTAATTTCAACAGGCTGAAAATTTGTAGTAAGAATCATTATACCCTCCAGGTCACCTCTACCACCTCATACAAAAATGCAACATCCCAGCTAAGAACAGAAGGTTATTCTCTAAGCAGCTGACCCAGAGAAGCTCTGGATTAAAGGACAGAAAGTACACCTGATAGGAGGGATAATTGCATCCTTATACTTTTTGACCAACATCTCCCCATTTGCTCCACCTCCCTGCCCTGGTAACCACTGTACTACTCTCTGCTTTTATGTATTCAACTTTTTTCAATACCATATGTAAGTGAGACAATGCAGTTTTTTTCTTTCTGTTTCTGACTTATTTCACTTAGCATAATGTCTTCCAAGTTCATCCATGTTGTTGCAAATGACAGGATCTCCTTTTTAGAAGCTGAATAATATTCTATTTTGTATATAAAAACCATAATTTCTTTATCCATTCTTCCATAGATGGACACTTAGATTGTTTCCACATCTTGTTTATTATGAATAATACAACAAATAACACGAGAGCACAAATGTCTCATTCAGATAGTGGTTTCATTTACTTTGGGTATATACCAGAAGAGGCAATGCTGTATCATATGGTAGTTTTATTTTTAGTTTTTTAAATAAACCTCTGCATTGTTTTCCATAATGGCTGCACCAATTTATATTCCTACCAGTAATGCATAAAGTTTCCCTTTTCTCCACATCCTTGCCTTTTTTTTTTTTTTTTTTAATAACAGCCATTCTTAGGATATTTTATCTATTTGGCAATCTAGGTGATGGTCAAGCTTTATCTTTTAAACTGAAATTTTTGAAATTGTTTGTAGGAGAAAAAGAATTATGTTTAATTATTTCAAAAAAACTTGAAACAAATTAGTAGAATCTGAGAATACCTTTTATCCACTCACTTCATAGTTTCATTTAAAAGGCAGCTTGATTCTGTCCATTATTTGTATTTTTTTAGAAACAAAATCAGATGTCTAAAAATATGTAGATAATCAAATAATTGATTTTTTCTTTGTTAAAATTCAGATAGGTTACAGAAAATGTGTATATTTTTCAACATTTCCCTTGTCAGTCATCCTCTTACTCCAAATATTGCTAGAAATTTTAAGCCAACTAGAGATAATCTTTTTGTTGCTTTATATTTTTCTCCCCCCACCCCATTCTTTAAGACGAATACCTTGATTTTGAGAGGTGATAATGGTGATGGGGCATGTTTGTGGGGTGTGTTGCTTGCATTGTTCCGATGTTTGTATTACAGATCGGTTTCCTAAATGAACTTTTTGGCTAAAAGCAAGCAGAAAGAGTACTTAAATGAGTATTATGAGAGAAGGCATTTTCTGCTCTCTGGACTCCTATGTTAATCCAAAGGAACTCACTGAATTGAGACTTTTAAAATTTTTTAATTGGAAAGTTCTCAGAAATCAGCTGTAATCCAAATTCCTAAATGGAAAAACAGAAGATCAGCAAAATTGAAAAACTTAACTGGATAAATGCATTTGTGTTTATTTTACCCATCCTGATTATAATTGTAAAATATCTGCCATAAATAGGGTGAAATTTTTGGTAATGTGGTGTAATTGCACATGTTTAGTGCTGACAGTGTCTTTATTTAGATTTTATGAGCTCTTTGTAATTCTTAATGACTTAGCCTGAAGCGATAGTTTTGTATTTTTTTTTTTTTTTTTGGTGAATGAAAAGTTTATCAATTCACAAGTATAATGTTTTTGCAAAGAGTACTATTATAACACAATCTCCTTCCTGTGATAGGTAAAGGTCAAGCTCAGGAACTTCCTGTTGCTATTGCAGATATTATTTTGGGTGTGTCATTATAGGAAATGTTGGACTGGAACTGAGACATGATGCACTTTTTGCAGAAGGAAAAAGTCAGAACCAGACAGAGGGTGGTAGAATTTATATCCATGATATAGGGGTGAGCCCATCACTCTTGAATGGTACTCCAAATTGGTAATGAGAACACCTCTGTGTGTAATTAAGGCCTATTCTTCAACATACAATATTTGTGACATGTTCAATTTATGACGTTCCCCATCTTCTACTTTCCTGCAGTTTAAATTTAGTTATACCTGCTCTACCGCCTCACTCCTGGGTTGTGTATTGTGTCGGAACTGACCTACAGAATTATGGAGGAGAGAAGAATGAGAAAGAGATGTGCTTTTTTCAAATTAACTTATGACACAAAAGTTACTTCCCTTTTTATCTCCTCAGTTTCACATCTCGCCTTCTTATCACACTGTAGAGATTTCTAGTAATAAACATTTGTGCCTTAAAATAGTATTTCATAAACTATTTGTATACAATTGTTATTATTAAGGAAAAAGTTTTCAGAGTCACTGAAAGTAGAATGGAAGACCCCTAATTCTTCAGGGACACCAGAGTGTGAACTGACTGGACAATTTTCTCCAACATCAAAGCAACATAAGGTAGATTACCATGCATCTTATTCTCAGGCTCTCTGAGGATAGAGACTATTCATTTTTGCAGAAGACTCTTTTTGAACATTATAATGTCTGTCAAACCAAGCTCCCTTTTCCTAGTGTAAATCTCTTCTTTTTTTTTTTTTTTTTAAGATTTTATTTATTTGACAGGCAGATCATAAGTAGGCAGAGAGGCAGGTAGAGAGAGAGGGAGGAAGCAGGCTCCCTGCTGAGCAGAGAGCCCCATACGAAGCTCCATCCCAGGACCCTGAGATGATGACCTGAGCTGAAGGCAGAGGCTTTAACCCACTGAGCCACCCAGGCGCCCCATAAATCTCCTTTCAATAACAATTTAAACCCACTTTACCCACCTTGTAAAGCTGGGAAATACACTTTATGTAAAATTTTTCTGCTTTTTTAAGTAGTTATCATCCCATTACCTTAATTTCTGCAAATTGAAAAACCCTAAATGCTTTATTTATTCTTTGTTGTCTTTATTATCATCCTACCCGTCATTTTGGCATGACATTCCCAGGTGTTTTTGTTTTGTTTTTTTCAAATTCTT
Source organism: Enhydra lutris kenyoni (assembly GCF_002288905.1). NCBI lineage: Eukaryota > Metazoa > Chordata > Mammalia > Carnivora > Mustelidae > Enhydra > Enhydra lutris. Next base: position 11,991,088 of record NW_019154112.1, read on the forward strand.
CAAATTGCTTTTAAAATATGGAAGTCAACATTAAGCCTATACAAGTATAGGGGAATTATTGCCTGTTCTCATCTGACCAACTCTTCTAAATATTGAGTTCTTAAAGAACCCAGTCTTGTCTCATAATAAACTCATGGTCTCTTATCAGTTCCCAGTTTTTAAAGATGTGGTCCTGCTTCCAGCCAGTGATTCCCACAACTGGTGTAATGTCTGTTTCAAGATTCAGAGGACTGAGGATACATGGTGAAATCATCCCTTTTTCTGGCCCCATACTCATATTGTATCCCATTGGGGAACTGTTGAATTTCTTTATCCTACTTTGGTAAAGATAGCCTCACTAAGAACACAAAATGTTTAAATACTTCAGGAATAGGAGACTTACTGGTTGACTACCCTGACATTACTATAGAGAGGTACCTTCTCAAGTAGTAGAAGTATGCCAGTAGTTTTGTTTTTAAAAAATTTAAAACTCTTTGGAAACTTCATATATATTTATTTATAATTTGTACATCAGCACATTTATGATAACACATATGTATGTTTATTGTGTCTCCACAGTGTGTTAGGCAGTGTGTAGAAGGGAAGCATAGTTTTGGTTTCCTATAATTTTGCAACACTGCAGCATGTCACACATAGAATATGTGTCTGTATAAATATGGTCACATATATTCGAAATATATAAAAACTATAATTTTGCTTTTCTACTTTAAAATTTATTTTTTATCTTTTTTTCTTATTAAGAAAATCAAGGTAGACATAAAGTACATTGCCAGACACATGACTCTAAATATGAGACATCTCACTTCTTTTCAGACTCATACTTATTCTGAAATGAGCTTGAGTTTAAGAAAGATTTTTAATGAAGGAGAAATTGTGTTTTAACAGATGGCAGATGGGAGTTTGTTCTAGGTTTTTGAAATAGCATAAACTGTCCTATAAAGCATCTATAGAAGGAGAGAGACAGAAGGGAAAGTGAGTGGTATTTCTTGATTAGTGTGCTGGTAACAGGTGGGGAATATGATGGAGGTGATATAGGTAGGCGTACTGGGGAGATGTGGACACCCAGACTTTTTGGCAAGGCAAGATAGAGCACCACTGAAATCCTTTGAGGAGGAAGATAATTTTTGCAGCAGCAAAGGAAGATGAACTAGCTTCTTGCTAATTGAGGAGAGATACAATACAGATAGTAAAGAAAAGACTTCACATATGGTGAACATTCAACCTGATTAGAAACTGTTCCAGTAACCCTGTCTAGCTTCCCACTGCTAAATTCCCCACTTAAGAATAGGCCTCTGAACTAAGTGCAATGAGAAATAAGTTTAACTGAAGAGTCTCTTTTTCCATAACACAAACTCATCAGCAACAACCAACACATGTATGCTACAACTACATGGTACTCTATATACAATGTCAACAAAATAGTGATGATTCTGTTTCCCATGGAGCTTGTAGTTTGGAGAGGAATACAAAAAGAAAAAAGTAAACAAATAAGCAAATACCTTACCCATTGTTCTGCAGGCTACAAAGAGGAGATAGCAGTGTATAGTAAGAGAGATTATTGGGAAATGGAGAGGGGAGTGAGACAACCACTCTAGAGAGTAGAATGTTAATAGAAGCTTCCCTGAGGAAATGATATTTGAAGTTAGACATGAGATCAGAGAAGTTGGCAGTCAGGGGAAAGAGCATTCTAGGTAGAAAAAACAGCCTTTTGTAATGATCTTAAGGAAGGAGAGAATTTAGTGTGTTTGAGACATTGTTAAAGAGGGCCCATGTGACTGGAATGTGAGGGTCCAGAAGAGCAAAGAACAGTCAACCATGGGGCAGGGCCAGACTATGCAGTCTTGTAGGCCATAGTAAAGTGTTTTATTTTATCCTAGGTGAAATGGGAAGTCACTGGAGAGTTTTTAACAAGATTGTGACATGGCAAGATTTACACTTTTATAAGATCGTTTTGGTGATTGTATTGAAAACGGATGGAGCAAAGTAGACAGGAGTATACATAGATAAGATATAATCATCTAGGCAAGAGGTGATTTCATTATAGCAGTGTCAGTTAAGGTGAAGAGAAGTGAAGGAAGTCAAGACATTTTTGTATTTGAGTTGACAAGGCTTGGAGGTAGATTAAATATGAGTGATGACAAAGAAGGAGGAATCAAAAACAGTCCTCAGGTTTGAGCAACAGAGTGAATACTGATTCCATCTGCGGGGATGTCTCAGAATTAGTGGCACTAATTTTTAGATACATGAAAGTTGAGATGCCTATACCACATCTAACTGGAGATACCAAATAGTTGCTTAACTTGTGAGTCTGGAGTTCAGAAGAGATGTCTGAATTATAGCTATACATCTGGAAGTTATCAGCATGTACTTGTTATGTGATATGTTTACATGGACACACAAAGCATAGCATACACCTGCTCTGCGGATGGGAAATATCCAGGATCCAAAGCAAATATATTTTACCATGAAGTTAAATTTACCATTGATGATAACTTAGGTCATATAAACTCTAGATTTTACTCTATGATGGGCTTTAGTACCTAGATCAATTTTGCTTAAACAGAGTTTTGTGAGAATTTCAGGATGTATTTGAAGACAGCTGGCTTAATGGGTTTTAAAGATTGTGTTCTGTCAGGCAAAAGGTGAGAGAATCTAATTAGGATTCTCTAATGCAAAACTTTAGCCATCATCAGTTTTGCATTTGCTGCCTTGCTTCTGCAATGGGGCCCAAAGGATTTTTTTTTCCTTTACCCCTTCCACAAATGGTTGAAGACATCTGTATGCTTTTTGGCTATTATAATAATAATAATCAAGATTAACATTTTAGAATAATTTTACACATTCAAACTGTTTTTAAAAACACTGATTACTCCTCAGTACACTCTTGGGTGAAAGGAAATGATTTTATGGATGCAAGAATGGAAGAAGAACAGGTAAATCCGTGCTATTATGACAGCTGTTGTTTATTCAAACCATCGCTGGAATTGTTTGCCGGGTGAAATTTCTTAACTGGTGAGTGCATTGCATTTGCTTTTTAAAAACAGAATGACAAACACACGCAAGAGAGTGACAAAGAATGGTCACAGGAAAGTTTGACTTCAGTTATTCTAAAGACTGAGAAACTGAATCCTAAGATGGCTGAATTACAGTCTGTACAACTATATAAGTATGTAACTATATACAAACTTTATGTATGTATACATACATATATATTATATACATAATATGTAAACATTGATGACTTTATATATTATATACAATTACACATAACTTTATATATAAGTATAGATTTGTCTCTTTATCGGATATGGAATGTCAACCATTTTACATAAAATATCTTTAAAAATCCTTTCATCTTCTTAATTAGAACAAACTAAATATAATTTAATATTTTGTAGGTGACTCAGGATCATCTTTATAAACATTCGCTGTTGTACGACAAATAATGTGAGGCCCATTCCCAGAAGCTGTGGAGTTTGTCTTCTCATCTCTCCACAAGAGGGCCACAGACAGCTGTAGTCTTGCCTTGATCTGCTTTCATTCCTCCTTGTTCCCTGTTCCAGCCTATAACTCTATCCTAACTTCCTCATTTACTTATTTCTTAATGTCATCAGACTAAGTCAATGCCTAAGAAAATCCACAAGTTTTAAGGGCATATAAACGTATTTTGGCTACTTATTTATTTATTTATTTTTTATTAAGCTCCTTACCTCTGTTTAGAAAAGTGAGTCATAATCAGAATAATATAAATTCATTACATTACTCACTAATCTACCTACAGAATGATTCTAGATTACTATGTATAGTTCTCATTTGAACTACCATAGTTCCTGAGATAGTAATGTAAAAAGCTATCTGGAAACAGTGAATTCCATGAACTATGAGCTATGAACACAGCTTATTTAAAATTTTACCACAAATATTTATTCCAGGAATGCAAGTCTGATTTAATAGTTTTTTTTTAAATCAATAAATAGAATTTACCACATTAATAGATTAAAGGACAAAAATGATATGATCATCTCAATAAATATAGTAAATGTTTCCTAAAATTCAATAAATGTCTGTAATGAAAATTCCCAGAAAACTAGGAATAAAGACTACTTTCTGAATATTACAAAGGATATATATAAAAAACCTACAGAAAGCAACATACTTAATGATGCAATATTGAATTCTTTCCCCTGAAGTTGGGAATAAGACAAAGATGTCTCTTCTCATCACTTCTATTTAACAGTTTTATTAAATCAAGGGGGGAAAAAGGTATAACAACTCTAAAGGTAAAAAGAAAACTGTCACATTTTTCCACTGACATGATTACGTTCATAGACAATCTTTCAAAAACTACAAATATTAGAAATAATGCAGTTAATAAGGTTGCTGGATATAAGGTCAATATACAAAAATAACCATATTTGTATTTATAAGAAACAAACAATTAAAAATTAAAATATAATTTACAATAGTACTAAAAATCATATAGAGAAAAATAAGTGTAGTATAACTCTATGAAACACTAGAGAATATTGCTGAGAGAAATTAAAGAATGCCAAATCAATGGAATGATTTACCATGTTTTTGAAGTTAAAAATTTAATATTTGTGGAGTCAATTCTCCATAAATTGATTTGTATATTCAGTTCAATCATGCTCACAATTCTAACAGTTTTTTTAGTAGGTATTAACTAGATGATTCTAAAATTTAGGTCGAAATTCAAAGGACCTAGAATAGGAAAGGCAATCTTACCAAAGAACAGAATTGGAAACATATGAATACTAACTTATTCGTTACCTATATCAAGGTAACTAGTGTATAGATATACTTTATACCTTTCAGGAGGTGTTGGCCAAAAGGATGCTGGAAACATTCTATGTCTTTTTCTATTTTACCTGAATTTTAAAACAATAAAATTGGTTATTAGGAAGCCTCTATAATCAGGAATGTGCATCTGTTAAAGAGGAGCTCACAGGCAAAACTGCAGAGCACACACTAATCCACACCAGCAGAGGAAGAATTAGTTCCCGAAGAATAGGAAATAATAGAGCAATCTAAAAATAAAGCTAAAACAATTACATTTAAAATCAAAAGAATAAATCAAAGATTTATCAGAGGTAAATGAAGGAATAGAATCCACAGAATAATGACAAAATATTCTATGTATCTATGTATGTATGTCTGCCTTCCTGCCTGCCTTCCTTCCTTCCTCTTTTTCTCAAGGTCTGTTTAAATCTAAAACCCATCCTTTGTTCCTTTATCCCACTAAGTTGTTTCCATACCATTAGTCAGATTAAAGAAACTATTACAATTCCCATGTTGTTGTTGAAGTATTTAGATTCTAGTGAAAGACAGAATTAGTAAATATAGATTAGAAATTTAAATATTTACCATTAAACCTAAGAAAAATGAATTCGTATTCATATTTAAAAATCCATGTATTAATATATTAATCCATATGTCCTTTCCATGTATTATCATAAAATACAATGCTTATAAAATCAAAAGAAGCTATAAAGTACAAGTATTCTTGCATACATTATCTCTAAAGACATCTACATATTGGCTATAATTCAACTAGTGAAACAATATTTCACTGGCCATTAAATATTTTGAAGTAGAAATAGTTGAATCGAAGTCTATGAAATTAGCTTCTTTTCATCTTAAATCATAATCTTTTGGTATAAGCTGACAATTACAAGTTGATTTTTAATTGCGTTTGTTTAAACATAAATATTAATCTTTTTCCAGGAAAATAAACTAATACTATACTGGATAAAATATGTGAACATGGTCAGTACAGTATTTTGACACCTTTGATACCTAAACTCCAAAATATTTCATTTACTTTGGTAGTCTAATGCAGTATATGTGACCTGTACTATACAAAGAGAGCTTGTAGAGTTAGCACCTTTTAGCTGTTCTGAAGGAATGGAAATAAAATGTTTACAAGGTTAAGAGTTTATTGTTTTTATACCAGTATACTGGATTCTGGGTCATGACAATCCAGTAACATGGCTATAAAAATGGTCAAGATGCAAATATTGGCCTTACATCCAGAAGATAAATCACTTGAAAGGATCAGCAGTATAATAAAGGGACAATTCAAAGAACTTGTCAGGATACATTTCTTGTCTTATGGCATGAACAAGCCATAAATTCAGACTAGAGGCTGTATTTTGCCTTTTGTTTTTATTTTGGAAATTGTTATGGAGGGTGATTTATGGAGACTATTTAAGTTAGTTGAATTTTTTTACATTAGTGATGAATTTCATGGTTTGAAAATATAGAGTGTGGTTTAGTTGCTATATTTTGTATCCTGAACATTGTTATGTTGGGTAAAGCTACTCTCAGATTCAGAAGAACATAGTCAATCCTATGACAGCTGACAACTGTGCTCTTACAGTTCCTCCTTGACATTTATTCTATTAATCATAAGTACGTGCTACGTACTCAGCAAAGCAGACTGTGGTACATGTGGTAGAGACAGCCGGGATTCACTGAGGGATACCCAGGAGACTAGATCGGGGTGGGGGATATATTCCCAAGGAATTTCTTTCCTAAGTTTAGGAAACTTAGTCCAGTATTAGGTGATGAAGGAAGCAGAGGCCTTTTTGCATGAACAGCTGGTATTGTCATATCTGGCTGTTTCATAGTAAAGAAAGAAGATTACTTTTCATTTTTACATGTTTTTTGGGGGAAAATAAAGTTGGATAACTCTAGATGCCAAGTGACATCTGTGGGGAGGGAAACATCATGTATTTTAAATCTGAGACTTGGGTTTCAAAGCAAGAGAGTGATCATCAGGAAACCCCTTCTATCATCACTCCTCATATTATTCAATTGCCCCTAAGAGCACATCGCTTTTCTTATTATTGTTTTTGTTGTTGTTCTTATCTACTGAACATTGAAAAACCTTGCCTCAACCTTGTTGATTAAATGAAGTTAAACAATGTGGACTTACTTCGGGTTTTTTTTGTTCGTTTTGTTTGTTTGTTTGTTTGTTTGTTTGGTGGGGGGGAGTGCTCATTCGGGTTTGACTTGTTTCAGTTTAAAGGGTTGTTTTGGGTTTGGTTTTTTTTTTTTTTTTTTTTGGTTTTTGCATATGTCTATAAAACATATTTATGTTGCAAATCCATATAAACACCCTTTCTTAAATGTACAGCAGTCATGCTATGTTGATGTACAGTTTAGGTAAGTTGGTCTTTTATGCTCCAATGTAGGCTCAGGGTAGTGTTGTTTTTTTGTCATGTTTGAAACTGTTGTCATTAATTATTAGTTTTGTAATCTGGGGTCCATCACTTTACCTCTCTGAGCCTCAGTTTCTTTCTTTACAGAATGAGGATAATAATTGTGCCTACTTTGCCAGGTTATTGTGACACACTTAGTACAACACCAAGACAAGGAATAATACACAAAAGGCAACTCTTAAAGCTCTTTTAAAAATTTTAGCAAACTCTTATTTTCACAAAGAAAGTTTCCAGAGGTCAGGAACTATATTTTATACACACGTTTCTTGGTAAAAATCCCACTCTTGCACAATATGCCTAAATGCTGTTCGATTGCATGATTTTGAACAATCAAATGAGAAGGATTCAGAATTTAGGAGCTTTCTGGTGCCACAGATAAATGAGTCAGTAGAATATAAAGCAGTAATAAATTAAAGATTCCATGGCATAATTTAGTAGCCTTTCAATGATCTGCTAACTGTTGTTTGAAAATGGTATTGTCTTGTCTTAACCAAATTTACTACTGACATTAAGTGGGGAAATTAAATAAAGACAGTTCTGTGTTCCATAGGGGTGGGTTTCTGACAATAGATCTGACAGCTTAGAATAGGAGGGGGCTGTCACTTTTAAGGGAACAGCATAAAGATCCTCTTGATCATGGAATATGTCACCAGCATTCATAGATATTTTTATTCCTGTTTCTTTTGCAAAATAGGCTCTCTGCAAACATATACATAATCTTATACTTCTCAAATAAAAAAAAGAGAAAAAAATCTCAAATCTTGGGATGGCATGGAAAGTAATGTCGTGATAATAAATTTCAGCTTCAGCTCTGAAGAAAGATCTCTATGCTTTAATTTTGAGCATCTTCTAATTATTGTATTTCCATTTAAACCTGGGTATCTAATTTTCTTTGAATTTTTTGACCATCCTGTTTACTCAGAAGTGCTAAATTCTTAAAATTAGCTAATCTACAATTTTCCATAGAAGTCTTATATTTTCTTGTGACTTCTTTAGCTATATAACTGGATAAATACAAAATCCTTTGTATTTACTTAGTTTTAATACTTTTTGTTGTTCTTGTGCTTCAACTTTTCTAAAATCATGTGCCTGGTGTAGAGTTTAACTTCAAAATGAATTTAAGATTCTCTTGCCTTAATAATTACATAATTTACCCTTGAGATTTATTGTGAAAAATGGCTTATAACATCTAAAAATTATTATATATACTAATATTTATTTAAAACATGTGTCTTTTAAAATTGCATATATGTTTAAGTATTGTTGATATTCACATTTATGTAGCAAATTCACATGAAGAACAAGACATTTATGTAATGGCAAATATTATATAGAAATATTTACCCCATGGAGAAGGAGAACAGATAACACTGATCTATTTGAGATACAAATTATACACTGTGGGAATTCTAAACTTCTCTGTCTTACACAGGGAGAAACAGAGGAACCAGACTCCAATTGCCAATATCTACTGTATTCCAAAGATTTACTTTAACTTCTGGGAATCCTGAAAAGAAGTAAGAAGAGTGAATAGAATGGAATATCAGGATTATAGTCCATCATATTTTTCTTTCTCTTTTTTTAATTCAAATTTTCCTTGAAAAAAAATTTTTTTGGAAAGTGACATAAGGTATATTTAAAAATTTTAAACTGCTGATAGTTGAATTGATTGTTGAGCTCTTTTCCCTTCTTATGGGTATCAGAATAATCTTCTTTGATTTCATAATTCATAATTTCTTAACTGCACTTCCTATTTTCTCTTCCATTCTTTTTCTTTTATGTAGATTCTTTTTTGTTGTTCTGCCACTATCATTCTTTAAAAAAAATTAAAGCTGTTTTATTACTGTAAGTGTAGCAGAGCCTACTACTTGCCTACTCCATATCATTCTTTCCTACTTTCTTAGAAAGAAACCCGACATTTACTCCAAGCAGCAAGTAGAATCTCCAGTTCCCAGGTTGCAGAGCGTGGTGGCAATCATATGTTGTTGGGTAGGGTTTCTAGGAAGGCTTCTCAAAGGGGCCTGACTTGGTAGGACATATGCTTTTGTCTATCCTTTTTCATTCTTCTTCCTGCCTAGAATGCAGATAAAATGGGCTGTAAAGTGACTGAAGAAAGAAGCTATGTTCTACTGATGGAGCAGAAGGTTATGAGGAACCTAGGTCATTGATAACTCTGGAGCTGCTAGACCTCTGTTAAGTGAGAGAAATAAACCTTTATGTGGCTTAGGCCATATATTTGGATTTTCTATGATGCACAGCCAAATCTGATACCATAATACATATATACAGGATTTTGGAGGGCTGCATATCATAGAAAATCTAAATACATTTCATATTTTTAAAAATGTCTATAGTGAATAGATGTGTACACATAGGCACACACACACACACACACATACACACACATGTTCCCCCCCCGACAAATATATATATACATACACACACACATATTCTATTCTCTATGGACATTTTTTAGATATGAAGGAGTATAAAAAAGTAAGTAATAATCACTTATAATCCCATTACCTAGATACATCCATTGTTAAGATGTTTCCCTCCATTTCTTATTTTTTAAGAGTTTATTTTTCTTACAAAATTGAGATCATCTTTATACTCTTTTATACCTGCCTTTTTTCATTTACAATTACATCATGAACATTTTCCCATATCACTAAATATTCTTCCAGAATCTGATTTTAATAATCACATAGTGGTCTCTTCTTTGGAGTCACTGCAATTCATTTATATAATCCCCAATTATTGGGTATTTAAATTGTCTCTGACTTCTTACTAATATTTAAATAAATCTTTTTATACATCTATGATTATTTCTTTATAATAAATGTATGGAAATGACATTGTTAAGCATGGTTTAAAGTGATACAAACTTTTTAAAAATTCTTGGTATATTTGGTCAAATGGTCTTCCAAAAAGGACATTCCCTTTGTCACTAATATAAAGTAGGGCCATTTAAAGTATATTATGTAAGTTGATTGATAAGGAGTGGTCTCTTTTTTTTTTTTTTTTTTTTTACAAATTGTGTTAATTTGATTACTAATGAGATCAACTCTTTTTAACACATTTATAGAAAACCATCACCTTTTTCTTATCAGTTTATAAATGTGCACTAGAGATTAAGGATATTGACATTTTAGGGGCACCTACATAGTTCAGTCAGTTAAGTGGCTGACCCTTGATTTCTGCTCAGGTTATGATCTCAGAGTTGTAGAAATTAGCCCCACACTGGGCTCCACACTCTGTGGGGCATCTGCTTGAGGATTCTTTCTAGTCCTCTGCCCCTCCCCGTGCATACATACGTACTCTTTCTCTCTTTCTAAAACAAATAAATAAATCTTAAAAAAAGGGATATTAACATTTTAGTATTAATTTACATTGTGTTGCCTGGTACCTAGTAAATACTTAACAAATGTTCCTTGATCCTTTATACTTTTCTTTTAATATTTAATGATTGGAACACAAGAAAAGGATCCATTTTGGGTTTTAGGAGAAAACAAAGGACAGGTGTTCTGTTTTGGATAAGTTGTTCCAAGATATTTTACATGAGTTGTTCCATAGCAGTCTCCAGAGAGGGGTGTGGGCACTCATTGTGGTGTATGAAGAAAATATTAGAACTTCCATTTGTATTTATTTTTAATTTTTAAAGAAAGGAATTAAGCTTTGCTAAGTGACCCTGTGGATATAAACTGGTCTTGGCATGTGGTCTCTGGGTTCTGTATCAGGATTTATTATGCACAGTGAGGTTTCCTGCACAAAGAGTTTAGTTCTGCACTGAGGGTGAGCTCACAGTGGCACCCTCATGTGTCTCATCAGGGCCCTGCCCCACGGGGACATTATTGGATAAGTGGAGTCACAGAATTCATTATTCAGTCTTTTTTTTTTCTTTTTCATTATTCAGTCTTAATGAAATATACTTCAGGAAATGGGAAAAGGCCTTAAATGCTAATATGGTAATTGTCATTTAAAATGTATATCAATATTATAGGCACATGTGCACCACACACAAAAAAAAAATTGTTAGAGCTGACACTTCTCCCACGTGCTCTATGTCAGCAATGTTCCATCTTCAAGGCAATGATATCTGCTCAGATCTGACAGGGCCCACCAAATACATTCACAATTATCCACAAAAAAAAATTTATATTAACAGTGAGTGAGAAAATGACTGTCTTTCGTATTATGGAAAGAATTTATTGAAAATGGATATTTGGAAATTTTTTCATCATTTCAGCAATAAGTGATCCAGTGATAGAGGGCTTTTTATATTTATATATACATACACACAGTCACATATGTGTGTGTGTGCAGGTACATACACACACACATACATATACACACCACATTTAAGAAACTTGAAACAGAATTCTCTAGATGCTTTTAAAATGTTTCATATTTTATTGGTTATTTGGACCCACTTGTTAAAAACATAAACAAGTAACACTGTCCAAAGAGTTTTAAAAGACAGTTGATTGAAATCAGGAAAAATGCATATTTACTAGTCAAGGATTTGCTTTTAATGACTGCCATAGTCAAACGAAAATGACTCCCATAAATTTTAAAATAAAATTAACTTAGAAACTGAACTAGAATCTAATTAATGTATAAGAAAATATTAAACTAAGATTTTCAAAAATAAGGCATTCAATCCATTGCACTCAATATGTTTGGGCAATGTTGATAAATAAAGCTTAGAAGTACTGAAAATATATCAGAAATATTTATTAACTTCCACTTACAATTTTTCTGTCTTTGAATAAATGTTACACATACAATATATTAGTATATTAGTAAAATTATAAATAAATATACATATATTGGTACTGTATGATCAAAAACTTTGTACTGCTAGGAAAACATTTTAGAAGAAGCTTGGAGACTGCTGATTTGGAAATTAGAATGAGAGATTGCCCTTTTGCAGATAATTGGGTGATTAAGTCATCCAGTGATTGCATGTTGAATGAGAAAAAGACTAACCAGAGAGCTCCTCTGTCTCAAGACCCTTTTGAGAAGAATTATAGGCAGAAGCCTATGGGGAGCAATCCAGAATCTATACTGGAAACCAGAGTGAAAATGTGAAGGGTTTTGTGTCCAGCAGTCTCCAGTTTCAATTGTTTCCACCATTCCCTATATAATTTGGGCAATTTATTTCTCAGAAATTCTGATATGCATAAAATGTAAGCAATACCTAATTCTTGGGACTACAATTTCTGAGAAAATGTGTGGGGTACTTAGCATTCTGCCTGGCACAGAATAGGTACTCCACAAGTGACCGGTTTCTTAGGACATTGTTCACAAGCAAATGTTCAGTGGTCGATTTGCTTGATGTGATGTCGTCATTTGGGAAACTGAATACCCTCGTAATTCTCAGGTGAGGCTGAAATTCACTTGAGAACAGGAGTCACTACCGTTTCTCTTATTTTCATTACTGAAGTGATATAAGCTGGTATTTAGTGCAATTTTACAGTTTTGGATATATTTCTACTAAGTGTATAGGGTTATAGAAGATTTTTATTACCTGCAGTATCCTCCAAATGCATTTACGTTTAATTTTATCTCTGATCCCAGGCCATCTTGCATCTTAAATCCTTTTATTAGACTAGGCATCACATCTCTTTGATTTCCCCCTTTTCTGTTTATTCAATCATATTGCTTTATAAAAATATACCCATGCACTTTTATCTTGCCCTCCCCTCTCTCCACCCATCCCCATTGTGCTCAAGACGCTACTTTTAGACCATCTCTTCTTTAGACAGAACACTGCTGCTGAACAGTACTTCCTTCCTACCAGGAAATCTTGAAAACATCTTTTGTAGACTTTCCAGTTTATCGGCAGGTGCTGAGAAATTCATATTTTATCATCCCCAAGGGTCCAAACGTTATTCAGAAAGTCCAGCCATCAAGCAAGCTTTGCTCTTAATTATTGCTGTCAGTCATCTATCAGCAGAAATGGTGTACTCATCTGTGGCTTTTCATCTAAAACCTAAGAGGATAAGGATAAAGATAATGGTGGGCTAACTTGAGTCTTTTCCTAGATATCCCTGGATGTCCCCTTCCCGCTCAGATCTTTCCCATCTCTCCCTGTGACTCTTACAGACTCCCATGGTTCTTATCTCTGCTTGCCTTCCCTGAAGCCCTAGGGCCTTGCCTGGTGTCCAGCTCTCAAACCCCATAACATAGGTAGGAGGAAAGTAGGCACCATGTGCAGCATCTCTCTTTCTTTTCTTTTTCTTTTTCCTTTTCTTCTTCTTCCTCTTCTTCTTCCTCTTCTTCTTCTTCTTCTTCTTCTTCTTCTTGAGTTATAGCTGACATATAACTGTGTGTATTTAAGGTTATAATGTGTTGATTTAATGCATTTGTATATTGCAATATGATTGCCACCATAGCAGTTAGCGAAAACCTCCATCAAGTTTTACAATTTTCACTTCTTTTCTGTGGTGAGAACATTTAAGATCCAGTTTCTTAGCAACTTTGAAGTACATAACACACTACTGTTAACAATAATCACAGTGCTGTGCATCAGATCCCCGGAACTTATTCATCTTCTAACTACCAATTTGTATCTTTTGAATATCTCTCAAATTCTGTCACCCCCCAATTCCCTGGTAACCGCCATTCCACTCTCTGCTTCTACAAATACTGTATGATATCACATGTGGAATCTAAAAAAAGTAGCTCTCTTTTCTACAGCAGGACAAGAGTTCTTAATTCCATTTTTCTAAAAAAACTTTTGAGTGGAATGGCCTTTTGTTATTCATCTGTTTGTTAGTGAACTACTTGTAGTATGTATTTCATTTATTTCTCTCTCTTCTTCTCCAAGATCTTAGGACAAACTCTCTGGGACTGACTAGGGAAATGAGAGCAATAACTCACATTGTCATGCCTCAAGTCAGTGGTACCTTAACCTGGCAGCAGATCAAAATCATTTGGGAAAGTTTCTTTTTAATTATATGTTCTGGACCTAAACTTAAGTTCCTAAAAGTTGCTAAATGTGAATGTCTGGGGTGGGGTTCAGGAATCCCACCAAACTTATCAACTCTGAGTGATAACCAATGAGTGTTTCTGAACTACATTCAAGAATCATATTTTTCTCCGACTTCACAGCAAGGTCTGTACTCCTTTTCTCCTTGATTTCTCTCCACAACCTCCTTTTTTGGAGTTTTTCTATAAGTGGTATCTAAACCTCTCCTTCCTCATTACATTTGATTACAATAGGTGGAATAGGAGATTGAAGTGAAAAGTATAATTGTAAGGACAAAGACAAATTAATAATAAGAGGCCCAGTTCTCCCTGTAGAAAATAAGGGAAGAACTTTATTCCCATTCCTTTTTTTAGAACATTTACTTAAGAAAACTCATAACTGTATGTTCTCCTCTCTTTAAAATCTTATAAATCCTTTTGGAGACTGCATAGGCCATTTGTCATCCTAATGACCTATGGATGTCTTTCTCAAGGACCTGGAGTCCATTCTTTGAAATGTAAACATCAAGGGAGAAAGCACCCCTATCTCCCAGCTGCTGTGGGAGGTAGAAGCCTAGCTTTCGTGGGTGCCTTGTTCCAAGTTGCAAAACTGCTTCCTGTCATAAAAATATGACAAGTTTGTTTTTCCTCCAGATAAACCCAATTAGTTAACACAGGTGGTCATTCCAATTACCAGGTAAAGTTAGGAGGAGCTGGATAGGACAAATGTTGCTGTCAAGACCTCTTACTTAAGGATTAGTTTATTTATCTTGAAAATACATGTGGAATGGATTGTATCTGCTCAGCTACATGAAAGGGTGAGATTTCCTTCTGTCTTTGCAATCCCCAAGCAGACCGTTCGATGCACGACACATTCTAGTTTAATGTTTATTCAATAGTCAAAGTTCTCTTTCTTTACTACCTTTGTGGAGAGCATTTCTATGTTGTAAGATTTTGTTTTTAATTGTATTTTCCCAACATAATCAGGTAAGGGAGGGCTCATGAAGGAGAGAAGAGTGTTTATAGTGAATAAGATAAATTTCACTGACTGAAGTGGGTTCTGAAGAAGACAGGGAGGAGAAATAACTGAAAGCAGACTGTAGTAGAGTATCTAAGAGTACGTGGGGCAGAAACGTACAGGCAACCTAAGACATCTAAGGAGAATAGTTATGTTAAAATGAAAGTCAGTGGCTTTTGTCCCTATTTTCATAGTTACCTTTGGGATTGAGGTCTAAGAATGAGGCATCTAAAGGCTGTGGCTTTCCTAAAGCAGGCAGGGCTGGACTGACGGCATGGAGCTGGGTGAAGGAGTAAGAATTCTGTCTCAAACAGAGGCTGATGGACGCTATGCAAAAAGTTATAACTTAATGACATATTATCTCTAAGAAAAAGAAGATTTCAGACAAGTACTTCAAAAAAGTAACAACAACTGACAAAGAAATAAAAAAAAATGTTCAGTGAAATTAGAAGAATCAGGCTTTGGAGATATGGACAGGAAGAGTTTAACTAAAACAAACAGAGGATTTGAGAGCCACTCTGTTCCCATGCCATCTGACAGTTTTCTGCCTCTTCCATAATCTCACTTCCCTCTGCTGACAGACAACTGTCTGCCTCCCCAGGGGAGGCTGGCCATAGAGCTACCTCAAACAGTAAGTGCAAAGAATTGGGAGCCTGCAACCTTCATGGGCTCCAAAAATCTGTTCTCATCTGGTTCTCATTCAGTTTTCCCTTCAGTTGCTCCTGATACTTATCTGTAGGTAGACTTCCGGCTGCCACTGGCATTAGTTCATTTGTAAGAATGTTCTAAGCGCTCTTCTATAAGTTAATGTGAACAGACAGACTACACATCACCATTGAAAAACTGCAGGCTGGGTTTACATAAATTGCCCCACACTCTGTAGATAAAGATTTAGTCCATGCCTGCAGTTCCACAGAGAGCAACCTGGCTGGATGTTGGTTCAGGAAACATTTGAGTTCTGACGTTTGAGTCTTGACAAGCCAGTATTCTGTTTGTTTCATGAACTGGAACAAGTATAAACATTATCTGATAAACTTTTCCTTTCTTAATTTAAATGTATCTGTCTAAGGTGCTAGGACTTAGGCAGAGGGTATGGTGGTGTAAGTTCCAGAGCCTCAGAGCATCTCATAAATAATAGAGGAAAAATCTCAAAGTAGAATTAGACCCACTTACTTCAGGGAGAGCATGGCACATTTGTCCAATTTATCATACATAATGGTAATGTGCATTGTCTCATCAGGGTTTTCCCAAGCAGCACATAACTCTTTGCCTAAATGTCCATCATATGAACTTTTGTTTGACCTATTCTAGGACAGATCTTCTTTGGCTCAGTTTATACATTATGATTCAGGCACTGGAAGACATTCTGTGTTTTAAAAATGAGAATCTGTGATCTCATAAGTAAGTGTGGCTCACTTTTGTCCAAATTTATTCACATATATCCATTAGCATTTTGTGGTTGTGTATAGTATGAGGACCCTGGAAATAAAAATAAAAATAAAATTTAAAAAATCAATGATCCCAGTCTTTTAAACATCTACACTCTCTTTGAGCATAAAGGTTCAAAACACATGACTCAAAGAATGGAATACAATAGGCAATCTAAGTTTTTTTAATATAGAGCACTTAATTTTAGGTAGTGAAAAAAAGAAACATGCTTCAGGATATGGACTGAACATTAATTGCTTTGAATACTTTATAAAAGGTGGTCAAATGGAGGAGGAGAAAGTGGGTGGTCCAGCTTGAGCTAGCAGCATGAGCAAAAGAATGAAGGTGTAGAAATAATCATAGCCAGTTCAGCAGTTATAAAGATACTAGTTTCTCCACAAAAGAAGTTTCCTACTAGGAAGCATACCACTTGCGATGAATTGTGACAGACAAATCCTAATTAATGGAAGACCTTGTTTAACATAAAATTGTATCTTACTCATATAAAAATCCTGAGGTATGTGGTCTGAGGATAATAGAAACACTTCGATGTCAGGAACCCAGTATTGTTCCATTTCATTGGTTGACTACATATTAACTCATGTCCCAAACCATCTTATATCACATGTTGGCTTTTCCAGTTATCTTGGCATCATTCTATCTAGAAAGGAGGAGGCACAGGGAAGAGAAGGGCATATTCCTTCCTTTAACATACTACTTTCCTATAAGGATACTTCCTGGAAGTTGTATACACAAGTTCATCGGATTCTCATGGATTCCATTGGCTACACCAAGATGCAAGGAAAGCCAAGAAATGTAGTCTTCATTTCAGGCTGTCATGTGTTTAGCTGAAAAAATAATTAGAGGTTTTTATTACTACAGAAGGTAAGAATGGATATAGGGAACAACTAGTCATCAGTGCCATAGAAGGTGATGAGGAAAAGGGTAGAATACTTTGAATGAGTCTAGATCAGGGTTCTGCAAACCTTTTTTCTGTAAAGGGCTAGATAGTCCATATTTGGGGCTTTGTGTGCCAGATCGTCTTTGGTGTAACTATTTAACTCTTACATAGGCAGTGGTATAAGAGTAGCCATAGACCATAAATAAAGGATCCTGGCTGTGTCCTGATAAGACCTGATTTACAAAAAGCAGATTGAAAGCAAAATTTGGCCATGTATTATAGTTTTCTGATTCCTGGTCTAGATTATAAACTTGATTTGATCAATAAGAGTCTTTGAAAATTTCATGTGAAGGGCAGTGTGAGGAGAGATCATGCCAGGGTCGAAGGACCACTGAACTATTGTTTGGAAGATCTTGGGTCCAATCCCAGCCTGTCACAAATTAGATTTGCAAATTTAAGAAAGTCATTTTGCCTCACAGAATAACAAGTGTCCTCATTTTGGTAATGAGAGGACTGAAAAGAAACTTTCTAAAGTTATTTTCAATTCTACAAGACTGTGGAGATAGTGGAATTAATATATCTAATTGGAAAAGTTTTGCAGGGATCCTGGTGTGAAATGGTGATGCTGCAGCAATAACAGGAAAAATAGAAAGAAAATTTAAAAGACATTCTAAAAGAAAAATAAACAGAAAACAAATGATAAATTCATTGGGTAAGGAGCTTAAAGATCGTCATCAAGTGCCTGCCAGGTTTTGAGCAGGGGGGCTGAAGGGATGTTGGTCCCACATCAAAGACAGAAATGTAGAAGAAGATTCCATCACTAGTATAAATCCCAAGGAGATTCTTCTTCCCCAGTCCAGGTTTTTCCTTTTATTTTTTTTTGTCAGAGGTCAACAAACTTTTTCTACAAAAAGCCAAAGAATAAAATATTTTAGGTCTTACATGCCAGACGGTCCCTGTCACAATGACTCAGCTCTGTCCCTGGAGTGTGACAGCAGCCATAGACAAAAGGTAAACAAATTGAGCTTGGCTATGTTCCAATAAAATTGTATTTATGGACACTGAAACTTAAACTTCATATGATGTCTGTGTATCACAAATTATTATTCTTTTTTGATTTTTTTAACAATTAAAAATGTAAAAACGATTTTAGCTTATAGGCTATAGATACAAAACCATGTGATGGACCAAATTTGGTCCCATCAGCCATAACTTGCCTACTCCTGTGCTATGTGCAAGCAGTTCTCTAGCAATAAGGTTTCAGACCTCTTAACATTGTCACTCTGTTCTAGAGTCTGGAGGGAGAAACTGGGCATGTGTAGCTGTACCCCTCCTGTTCCTTTGCTTTTAGGAGCTAGGAGTACACTCAGTACACAGTACACTGTTCCTCCAGAAAGGCTCTGCCAGACCGGGGATGTGATACACTATGTATCAAAGAAAACTTCTCTGGTCCCATACAAAGTACATCTGTTGATTTCTGGATGTCAGTATTAGGAAAGTCACTTGTCCATGAACATAAACTACATCTTTCAGTTGAGATTTATCTGGGTAATATTTTGACCTGAAACATATTGATCTTATTGGGTTCAGAATGTGAACAGTAAGAGGAGAACTATTTATTAGTTTACCTCAAAGACCTTGAAAATTAATATCTGTTCCCATGAACTAACAAATCATTGTTTCAGAGACTTGGTCACAAATGTTAGTGACTAGAAGAGGGCTTAGAACATATTAATTAGTGCATAGATGAATGACTGTGTAAATGCTAAAGCATGAGAAGGTCTAACTTGATACTTGGAATAGGATTCTGAATTGGGATGGGGGATGGAGGTTGGTTGACTATAGCCAAAACTAGGGGTTATCCTCACACAATTTTGAAACTGCCTATGAGCTGATGCATGTGGTTGTTAATACCTTTTCCTCAAGCTATTAGGATTAATAGGAAAGACTGAAAAGACTGAGAACTCAATTTAAACCAATAGACTCTTTCTGTTATAGAAATATTGAATTTACTTTAGAAATATAAACATAACTAACGTGCTTTTTAAATTTTAAGATGTTTGAGAAAAAATAGTTAACTTCTTTGTAATAAAAAGTGTGCTGTTGTACATCTCAGAGGCAAAGAAAGAAAATCTATGAAAAGGAGATTTATTTGGACTCCTAATTAATGCATATAAATACAACAGGCAAATTGACAGCAATTACTAAAACTGTCATCCAGATTTAAAACCAGGGCTAAAGGATTTTACATTTTAGCTTTATAAACAATCTGGCCTTTTCTTTCTTTTCATTTGCTTCTTCTTAAGGTTTCTCCTCTCTTCTAGACTAGTTGGTCCAGAAAAGACCCTGAGCCTGTAACCTGTGTGTAGTATTTCCCTTACTTGGTATGTTTCACCTTGGCTGTTCCAATGAAACCCCTCTTTCAACATGAAGCCCAAGTTCCACATCCTTGAGCATTTCTTCCCTGACTCTCATTCATTTTCCCCTTCTCTAAACTTGCTGCTTGAAAAATCTATTCCCTTTATGAAGCAAGATGGATGTTGTAAACATTCAAGACCTATTCCCTCTGTATATACACAGATCTTGACAGAACTATAGAGAAATATTTTTGGGTTTGCAAGCTCATTTTGTTGCATAGTATTTATAAAATAATTTTTAAATGTATTGAGTAGTTATAAATGACACACTGGTAACAGTTACTCTGTGCAATTGGGCTTAATTAAAACGGATTGTGGGGCATATTCACTTTCCAGGTTTTAACGTAACTCTATCCTTTTTGTTCCTATTTAAGAGCAATACAAGTGAAAGTGAAGTTTGGTACTTTAAGGTATTTCATTTATCTATTACTGAGAAACAAACCAGCCAAAATTTAGTGGCTTAACAAAGTAATATTGATTTTGCTCACATATCTGTAATTTGGGCATGGCTTTGTGGAATGGATCTATTTGGTGTCAGTAGGGGTGGTTTGGTGGGGGAGCTGAAGGGTCTGCTTCCAAAAATGACTCAATCACACGGCTGGCACATTAGCGCTGGCTGGTGGCTATAAGCTCAGCCAGAGCTGGGAGACAGAAGTGTCAGTTCCTTTCCATGTGAGGCTCCTGGTCGGCTGCCTGGGTTTTTGCACAGGTGATAACTGGTTTCCAAAAGCAAACATCCCAAGAAAACAAGGCAAAAGTACATGACACTTTTATGACCTTGCCTCAGAAGTCACTTAATACCAATCTTCCCTACTCTGCTGGTTAAAGCAGTCTCAAAAACTTACCCAGGTTTAAGGGGAAGGAATATAAATGCTACTTCTTGTTAGAGTGTGGCAGCATTCTAGAACAGGATGTAGGATAAAAGGTATTGTTACAGACATCTTTGGAAAATACAGTATGTCACAATGGAGATAGCTGTTAATGATATTAACAACTGATTGTAACACACTAGTGTTAGATTTATAGAAAATCTGCTGATTTATAATCCAATGATCCAGATTAATTTTAAATTTTAAATTTAAATTTATCTTAAAATTATTTTCTCATTGTCTTATGTGTGTATGCTTTCTACCCCAAAGTAGATTAGAAGGCAAGGACCATGCCATGTCTTATTTACAACCTAGGTAAGAAATACTCGTTGGGAGGTGAGCAGAGAAGGGTTCCTGCTGTAAAGTCTGTCTAAATAAAGAAATGAGATTGATGTTTTAAGCAAAACCCGAATTCAACATCCAAAAATGAATATTGTCAGTCATCTTGGGAGGTTCCACACTTTTTCCAAGGTAAACGCTCTCACTGATAACATTTTAAAATTCTCATTATACTTCCTGGGCTCTATCAGATGCCTGAATATGTGTGAGATTTGGGGGCTGGATCCTGGGACAGCAGCACAAGTAGAAAATCACTGAAAGTCGCTCACCATTTTGCTAACAGCCTGGCTAGGTGAACAAACTGATCACGAATCTAGTCCCTTCTCTGCCTTTTCCCTGCTGTCATCCAGACTAAACCTCTGTTATCTCTGACCAGGGTTCAGCACTCTTTTTGTCTCTGTTCTCTGTTTCCACTTTTGTACCCTTACTATGAGTTTATACTAGAGGAACCAGAATGGGTTTTTTAAAAATGTAAATCAGAACTCTGATTTATGTTACAGTATGGATGAACTTTGAAAACATTATGCTAAGTGAAAGAAGTGAGACCCAAAGGACACAGAATGTGAGATTCCGGGCCCCTGCTCACCCTCTGGCCCTTATTTCACCATCTTCTGCTTTTGCTTGGCGGTGCTGTAGCCTTCCTTGCCTCTGTGCTGCTCCTTGAATATGTTCACAGTGATTCTTGGGGCTATTTCTCCCCAATATTTTCTCAATAAATACAGTGTAGTACTGTAAATATATTTTCTTTATGGTTTTCTTAATAACATTTTCTTTTCTCTAGCTTACCTTATGGTAAGAATAGAGTATATAATGCATAGAACATACAAAATATGTATTAATTACCATTTATGTTATCAGCAAGGCTTCCAGTCAACAGTAGACTATTAGCAGTTACGATTTTAGAGCGTTTTAAAACTTAGATGCAGGTTTTCGTCTGTGCAGGGGGGTTGGTGCTCCTTACCCCTGCATCGTTTAAAGGTCACCTGTACTTAAATGATTTCAGTAGTACTATAACAGATATCCTCAAAATAATCCTAGGAGATTGTCAGGGATAGATTATGTACCTTAAATAGAATCATAAATGACAAATATTTAATGTATATTATGTTGCAATATATGTTTACAATTATTAGCACAGCTCCATCTTTGTTTTGTGTTCATAATGTTCCAAGGACTGAGGTAAGAGCTTCATATGTATTATTTTATCCACTCCAATAATAAACATATAAATTACATAAAATATTCTCATTTTATAGATGAGAGAATTAAGATTTAAAGCAATAACTTGCCCAGCTTTACTCACTAGTGGCACTGATTTAAACCCAAAGGGCTACTCACTATACTAGCCATAAAATAGTGCTTTTGAAAATCAGGGCTTCTCAAACATGAATGTGAGTCAGAATTATTTGGGGAGTTTAAAAACAGTCTTATATCTCAAACCCAGACTTATCTATTAGATTAATATTCTGAACTAATAACTAAAGAATTCTCTGACCCCATTTATATTCTTATGTCCTGGCCTATTGAGTGGCCTTTGCTACAGGTGAGGGCCCACAGATACCAGAACAAAAAAAGTAATTTAAGACCCTAAATGGATTCTTTTCTTTAATTCAAAGCAGACACAGTAATCAGAAAAAACATAACATTTTAATGTGCTTTGGATTTCCAAAATCAAACCAAATGAAACCAAATCCACACTCTTTTATTTTATTTTACTTTAATTTATTTATTTGAGAGAGAGACACAGCGAGAGATGGAACACAAGCAGGGAGAGTGGGAGAGGGGGAAGCAGGCTTCCCAGAAAGCAGGCAGCCCCATGCGGGGCTTGATCCCAGGACTCTGGGATCAAGACCTGAGCTGAAGGCACATGCTTAATGACTGAGCCACCCAGGTGCCCCCAACCCCACACTCTTAATGGGGAATGTTGGGATCCATATCTGTGAAAGAAAGGTTATTGGATTCAACTTTGAGCAATAGACTGAAAAAGGAATAGACAAGGAGCATGTTCCTCTCACTGGGAGAAAAGGTAAAAGCCCTCCCGGCCTGGCTGCAAAGAGACTCTGACCCACATACTCACTCTCACCTCAGCCTTTTCATGGAGCCAGCTCCTGTCCTCGGGAATGTAAAGCCTAGGATCGGGGAAGCAGTAATGATGCAGCAACCATGGAGATCAATCCCAGGGTGAGGATGCCCCCTGAGCCAGTTGGTGAAACTGCCTAACCGGGCAGAGGGAAGCAGTTATGAAAGTCAGGTGGCTTTTATCTTTGTCCTAAGCATCACTTAAAAAATATTTTCAAGAAATGCTATGCTTTATTCTGCTCTTGGAACTCTAAATTCCAAGTTAATCTCTTTGTCTCTCTCTCTCCCCTCTCTTCTCACTGTGTGTGTGTGTGTGTGTGTGTGTGTTTAATAACTTGAAATCATCATATAATTCTGATGAAAATTACTTTAAAAATAGACTTAAAAGAAATAAGGATTTGGTTTATATTACTTCTTAATCTGAGCATGCTTTTTTTTTTTTTAAGATTTTATTTATTTTTTTGAGACAGAAAGAGAGAGAAAACAGCAGGAGGAGGAGCAGAGGGAGAGGGAGAAGCAGACATCTGGCTGAGAGGGAGCCTGATGTGAGGTTCTATTCCAGAACCCTGGGATCATGACCTGAGCCAAAGGTAGATGCCCAACTGACTGAGCCATCCAGGTGCTGCCTGAGCATGTTTTAATTACCAGTTTATAATTGTACATGGTGGTCTGACTTCTAAGATAGTATTCATGCCTTTGTGTAATCCCTTCTTCTTTTTTTAAAAATATTTATTTATTTGAGAGAGAGAGAGCTTGAGTGGAGGAAGGGGCAGAGGGAGAGAATATTCAAGCTTGATGTAGGGCTTGATCTCACAATCCACATGACCAGGGCCTGAACCAAAACCAAGAGTCGGTTGCTTAACCAACTGAGCCATCCAGGCACCCCTGTAATCCCCTCTTCTTGAGTATATGCTAGACCTAGGAATTTGTTTCTAAGAGAGTACATCAAAAGTGATGGAATGTCACTTCCACGATTAAGTTAGCGAAGACTCTGACACTCACCTTGGTAGGGTACTTTCTCTTCCTAGAAGATTCTCTCTCGCATTCCTGGCTTTCTCATTATGGTGAAGTAAGCTACCATGTGGAAGAGACTCATATGGAAAGAAACCAAGAGTGGCCACTGGCCAACAGGTAGCAAGGAAGGTTCACAGTCCAGCAACTCACAGGAGTTAATTCCTGTTATCAATCTCAAAAACGAGCTTGGAAGTGGATTTTTCCCTAGGTGGACATTGACCTCAGACAGCCAACACCCTGATTGTAGCCTATAAGAGACCCTGAAGAAGGAGCCACAGCTAAAGTACATCTGCTTTCCTGACCTACGGAAACTGTGAGATAATACATTTTGTTGTTTTAAGCCACTATATTTTGGGGTGATTAGTCACACAACAATAGATGACTAATATACTGTGATAACTAAAGCAAATCTTAGTCCTAACCTCTGCAGGAAAGTGGAATGAAACCCTACTTTGGAAAATATAAATAACTACCCTAAATCAGGTGATTGATAAACAATTAGATATTTATTTTCCTTTGTATAGTCTTCATTCCTTTCTTGAAAAGTGTTCATCAGTGAAAAACTAGTATTGGACTGAAAAAATAAAATACAGTAAGTTTAGAAGTGCTGGTCTCCAATATGAATTATTTCAAGCTTTGTGCCCTGAGCCCCACGCTCAGGGTTTGTGAAGAATCAACTTTTGATAAATGTTTCCAATAGCATTTTCTTTTTGCTCTACAATAAATAATAAAAATTAATGTTTGACCTCCATGATAATTCTGTCTGTATTATATGTATTATAAACAAATGGTATGTATTATACCATTTGTCTGTATTATAAACAAATAGTCTGTATTATAAACAAATGGTAATTAAGCAGAAAGCAATAAATGTAACAACAAGACTATATATAGCCTTGGCCCTATGTCACTTGAGTTAGTGCTCCATCCCATAAACCTCTATGCATGTGTATGAGTGTGAAGTCCCCACAATAACAAGAAGCTATATCTTGCCAAGATTTCACTGTAATTCTCTTTGGAAATTCTCCTGCCAATCCCATGTTGGAGAAAAGGCAATAAAATTGATTGCCTCACCTTATAAAGAATTATATATAGTCCAGTGATACTAAAATAATGATTATCTAAAATGACAATCACTCATTATTTCTTGCAAATCTTCAGTCTTACAAATCAAATTTGGGTTTACCAATTAGGTTTTACTTTGTTTCTTTTTTTGTGATCAAAGATAGCTTCTAATGTGACAAGTTGTGTATGGAGGATGAAAAGCTCCAAGAAAGGAAGACTAAATTAGTTTTCCACCAAAGAGAGGCAGTAGCTTACAGTGGTCTTTGCCACATACAGATGTTTAATAAATACAGATCCTTCATGATTGGAAACATTCATCCTGTGCTATTTGGACCAGATTCATATTGTTTAACAGTCTTACTCTATGAGCTAGATGTTTCCTGGGAGATAACTGTTATGAGTGAGTTATTAAGATAACCTCACAGGAAAAATAAAAAAGAATGATTGCTCTTCAATGATGACACTTTGTTTAATGGGGCAATATTTTTCCTTACAGAACCTATTGCTTTCTGGCTAAGGGTAATGAGAACGCAGGAAGAGCTGTGGCCTGACATCAGTTATTTTCAGGGTGTGAGGGCTCGGACATCCCGCCCCCCCTCCAACATTAAATGTAACTGACAGTGGGAATAAAGCTACTGCATTTAAATTGTTTACTATTTTTTTTGTTTGTTTTCATAGAAACTATATGCACAGCAAAATATAAATCAACACAGAGGCTGGGCTCAGTTTCCAGAACTTGGCACAAAAAAACATACATGAAGAGGATTAGTATGACTTCATATTACATGTGATTAAGTAGGCATTTTGTCTTCAGCTCTCACAATAGAGATTAATATTCATCTTTATAGTTATATAATTTATTGGGTTTAGTAACAAGTGCTCATTTTGGGAAATTTAAAGAATATAAAACATGCAAAATATGAAAACATAAGTGACCCATACTCTCACTACATAGAGATCTGTGTTACTTTTTCTGGCATAAATTGTGTGTGTGTGTCCAGCTTTGCCATTTACTGCCCAATCTTGAGCAAATTACTAATCTCTTTGTGTTTTGGCTTTTCCATCTCTAAATTGATGATAATAATAGCATTTTTCATAGGATTGTTGGTGAAAATTAAATAAATTTATACATGTATATGCCTGGCATGTGGCAAATGAAAACTATTATTCTTATGTCCATATGGCTGATTCAAATTGAGATTATGCTATAAAAATTATTTTTTAAACTTTAGTGTCATTTTAGGAAAATAATTTCTAGTCCATAAAATAGTCTTTTATGATATGATTTTAAATGGTTAGATAGTATTTTGTCACATGAATGTATCACAATTTAACAAATCCCTTCTTATTAGATGTATCGTTTTGTCATTATAAATATAATACCACAACCAACATCCTTTCATTTCCATGTTTGCCATAGAGATGGCTCTTTCTTTAAAATA
This sequence comes from Enhydra lutris kenyoni, assembly GCF_002288905.1. Lineage (NCBI taxonomy): Eukaryota > Metazoa > Chordata > Mammalia > Carnivora > Mustelidae > Enhydra > Enhydra lutris. The sequence goes on from NW_019154112.1 coordinate 12,017,879, forward strand.
AAGATATAGAGAGGAAATTCTTCAATCAAATGACATTTATAATTTAAAGACTTTTGGTAAATATTGCCCACTTGCTCACCAACTGACACCACCCATGGGAAATCTGTGAGAGTTCCTTTTCCCCCAAACCTAAACAATATAAAAAAATGCCCTTTACTCTCCTTACTCCCTAAAAAAACCAAACGAACACCAATTTCAAAACTTGTTAACTGTTTTACGTGGCTAAAGAAAATACTACAATTTCCATTTTTTATTAATAATGAAGCTTATTTTTATGTGCTTATTGATCCTTTCCATGCCTTTGTTTTTGTTTTTGTTTTTTCGTCTGAATATTTGAAATTTTATACAGTCGCCAGTAGGTATAAATTTAGAGAGGCTGAAAAGTCTCTTTCTATATCTTTATGGACACCTAGCCCATGCCTAATAGCTTGCTGTTCTGTTAAAACACAGTTAAATTAAGCTTCAGAAATTTTCAGCTTAACTAAAAGCTGACAAGGGTCAATAAATCAGTTAAATTTTGGACTGATCTGGCTTTAGAAACAAAATATAAGTGAGGTTTTTCTGGACTTGCTTCACATGAGGGCTCTCAATGCTGCCAAACTTCATTTTTGGAGGAAACCTTTCTTTTGGAGGAAACTTTTCTTTTTAGAGATGTTAAGATGAATATTTTCTTAGTAGTGAATGTTCCACTCTTCCATGTAAAGCAAAATGTCACATGTGATGTGATTAACTGCATAGAAAATCCAAGAAATTTACAAAGTATTAGAACCAAGAAATGAGATCAACAAGTTTGCTGGATGCAAAAATCATTACACAAAAATTAATAACATTTCTATAGTCCACCAAGACCTAATTAGAGTATGTGGTTTTTAAAGCTTATTCAATATAGCAAAAACAAAAACAAAAACAAAAAGAATGCCAAACCCGTATGACATTTTTAAAAAATAAACTGAAGCATGTTAAATTTTTTAGAAAATTTTTTGAGAATACATCAGGTGGAATCAGGCACCACTCAACCAGAAGTGGTTAGAAGAGCTCAACCAACAGGAATGAGGGGGAGAGTTTGTATTTTATAGAGAAAATATGGAAGCCAAGCAATGAAATTATTTGATTGGCTGTGACTTAAGCAGTTGCCCTTATTTGGGAAAGCCTTATTTGGCTGTTTGTAATTGGTTCTTAAGTTTCTTTTTCTCTGCCTTAGGTTTTGGTTATTATGTAGGCTACAAAGTATTAGAGCCACCCCAGTCTCATGGCCTCCTTGTTTAATTACTTTCACAATATCTAGGAATAAATATAACAAAAGTCATTCAGTTCTATTTTGGAGAAACTTTTAAATCTTTACCGAAGATAAATCTAAATAAACAGAGAGGAATACCATGTGTGGAAAGACCCAATGTTGTAACTGTTTCTATTTTTCCCAAATTAATTAGTAAGTTCAATATGTTCTTAATAAATCTCAGAAGTACTCTTCTTGGAACTTGATAAAGTTACTCTAAATTTGGATGGGGGAGTGAAAGGCAAAGGATAGAAGATAATTTTAAAGGAGAAGAAGAGGAGATAGAAGAATGTTTATTTATCCTACCAGAGTTCAACCTATAAAGCCATCAGAATTAAAACAGTGATATTGGTACTAGATTAGATAAACAGGCCAAACTGAACAGAATTTCAAAATCTAAGAATAGACCCATGTTTATAATAACTTATCAAAGGATGGGTCTGTATTATATATTAATGGAGACAGGCTATCTATTCAAGATACGGTGCTGAGACAAAAATCACTAAAATAATACTCTCCACTGGTACTTTACACAAAAGTTCCAGGCATATTAAAGACATATAGAAGAAAACAAGATTCTAAAAGTCCCATGAGAAAATTAGGAGACCATATTTATGACATCAGGATAATGAAGAGTTTCTTCAATAAGAAACAAAATGCACAAACCATGAATGAAAATATTGATCAATTTCTTTATGTTAAAAGATACCACTGGTTGTGGAGGTAAGTTGTGCATTTGGAAAAGATATATGTAAACCACAAATCTGACAGAGGATTGATATCCCAAACACATAAAGAATAGCTACCCCTCCCAAGAAAAGAAGCACATGTCTCTCTCTCTCTCCCTTTCTCTCTTTCTCTCTTTCTCTCTTTCTCTCTTTCTCTTTGTGTGTGTGGGCATGTGTCTCCTTCTCTCTACCTACTTACCTACCTACCTATGATTCATAGAAGAATGCTGGATGGCTAATGAACATATAAAAATATGTTCAACCTCACTCACTGTTCCAGTCAGGATCCACTCAGGAAACAAATCATACCAATTTTGAATAGGGAGATTTTAATATAAAAAATTAATAAAAAGTGGTAAGCTGCTAAAAGAAGCTTAAAAAAACCCTCTAAGTGTACTGCAGTTGCTAACACAGAAAACGATTATTATTTCTAAGCTGAGGGAGAATGAATCAGAAAAGAATAAAGAACTCAGAATACTCTGTCTTCTCTCCTAAAGCTGTCAATGGGAAGAAGACGTGGGCTGGAATGGATCCATCTAAGCAACGAGCCAGGTGGCTGAGAAGCTTCCCAGAGCACGTGGGTAGTCTGGAGCCGGAGTGTGCAGGCCACTGAGGTGAGTGTATGTTACCAGGTCTCTTGCATATTAATTCACTGGCTGCTGTGCTGAAGGACCCTGGATTGAGGAAGAGCTCCCCCTTCCTCTCAGTATGGCTTTGCACTCCCTCCAGTGACCTCTACTGACAGAACCTAACCTAAAAGGACAGTTATTTATAGGGAACAGCTTCAGTATCACAGAACTGGACAAAAAAGTGTGGATTTGGAGTTAAGAGTTAGGAAATTGATGCTGGCACACTGGTCATCAGGAAAATGCATGTAAAATAACAAAGAGATATCACTGACAAAACAAACAGATATGATAATACTAGATATTGTTAAGGACTTGTGGAAATGAGAACAGTCATGCAGTGCTGGCGAGAATGTGATCAACAAAACTATTGAAGAAGAGTTGGTTATTGGGCAAAGCTGAAGGTGGGCATATCTTAAAGCATGCAATGCTACTTCTAGGTGTATATGCTAGAGGGGATATTGCACACATGGACAAGGAGATGTGTATGAGGACATCTATTTCAGATCTATATTTAATGACTCCAAATTGGGTACAACATAAACGTCTACTAGTAGGGGTATTATACAATAAATTGTGGGATCATTAGTGATATTTTAACTATGTGGCAATGTAAAAGGATGCATTATATCTATGTGTAGCCACACAATGGTGAGTTAAAAAAAAAAGTTGCAAAAGACCTCTTTAATATATTATTTATGTAAATTTTTAAACCACAGAAAAATACACTCCATATGAGAGATTAGTAAACTTATCTATAAAGGCCAAATAATAAATATTTTAGGCTTTGTGGGCCTCATACAGTCTCTGTGACATATATATGTCTTTTTTTCAATGGTTTAAGAACACAAAAATTATCAGAACCCATGGGCCATATAGAACAGGCCAAGTCTGGATTGTGTACACAGACTATAGTTTGCTGACTTCTGCTCTATATTGTATACGGAAATGTATGTATATGAGAGCATGGATAGAAAGTCTGTAATAACTGTGACAAAATGGAGGCTGCTTCTAGAAGGAGTAATAAAATCAAATGGGTAAATTGTGGTAGGATATTAATATTTGCTCGCTTCAGGAATTGACTGCATAATATCTCTCTTATGGTCTTCTGTATTTTCTGTATTTCATAACTACATAATTTGAAAGAGAACATAATGTAAACCCTGGGCATATATAACTTGAAGATTGGGACAAGTAAACAGCGGGTATGAACTAGTTGAAATAGGCAACATAATTGTTTTCTATTGATTTTTGTATCATTTATATAAATTTCTATACTTAGAATTAAAGCTGAGTGTCTTGTTTGTAATATTAATTTGTAGTTGTTCTCCATAATATTTAGAAAGAGATAAGGGGAAAACTGTTTAAGAAAGCAAAACATTAAAAAGATAGAGATAGAAGTCTAGATATAAAAGAAAATTATTTGAGGCAGATATTGACTTTGTGATGAAAAAAGCTAAGGTGGGCATAAAATCAGAGAAACCAACATTTTAAAATGATGGTTTTAAATGTTGAGGCATTAGCTTCATAAACATGCCCATATTATGGATTGGGGGGTTAAGAAATTCTTTCCTATTCTTTTTTTTTTTTTTTTTTTAATTTATTTGACAGACAGAGATCACAAGTAGGCAGGCAGAGAGAGAGGAGGAAGCAGGCTCCATGCTGAGCAGAGAGCCCGATGCAGGGCTCGATCCTAGGACCCTGAGATCATGACCTGAGGTGAAGGCAGAGGCTTAACCCACTGAGCCACCCAGGCGCCCCAATTCTTTTCTATTCTTAAATTCTTATGGGAAAGCAGTAATATTTGAGTTAAAGAATAAAAATCACGACATTTTATTTAACAGTCATACCATCTGCATTTAAAAATACCTTGGAATGCAGTTGTTTTGGTAATGATAAAATTCAGGTCGCAGAGAGCAGTGTTTTATAGAAATGCCAAGCAGATAGAGTACTTTTTCAAGATGTTGGAGTTCTTAGGTTTCCGTTAAATCCCTGTTGAAGGTCACAGGGCAACTTTTTCTTATGTGTAATATAATGTGGTCTAACATTAAATTGAGTAGGCTTTTAATTTTAACTTACCTAACATCTTATTGTAATACTGCCAAGAAAGTAATTTTAAAAAGATGACCAAACCCAAAATAGAGGTCATTATACAAGGGCTAGTACATGCTCAAGGAGGTCAAAAGCTCTTTTAGAAGCATTAACTACAATTTGTAGCTCTCTGGAAAAGTAAATAAATACTATTTTCCTATGGATCCATAATCTTGACCAAGAAGAGAATTGTGTTGTCATGAACCTTAGCTCAAAGTCAAATGGTAAGTCATTATCTACGATGCACAGAAAATTTAGCATTCTCCTTCATATTCCCTTGAGAAACTATTAACACAGTTAAGACTCGAAGGGCTAATTAAGGAAACACCAACAAAAATCAAACAAAAAACCCAGAAAGAAATAAAAAGACAAATGAAGCTTAGAACTGATAATAACATTGGGGCCCTGGGTGGCTCAGTCAGTTAAGTGTCTGCCTTTGGCTCAGGTCATGATCCCAGGGTCCTGGTATTGAGCCCTGCATTGGGCTCCCTGCTTAGCGGGGAGCGTGCTTCTCCCTCTCCTCCTGCCTGCAGCTCCCTCAGCCTGTGCTCTGTGTGTGTGTGTGTCAAATAAACAAATAATCTTTAAAAAAAAAAACCCAAAAACTAACGACAGCATTAATTTTATAAAAAAGCACTTACTTAGTTATGAGAGCATTTCTTTAGTTGAGCACCCATACCTCTACGTTTGATTTCCCTGAATATAGTTTGATGATGATGATTACTGCTAAGCACCTCATGGTCATTCTCAGTTTATGTGGGAAACATCTTTAGCTTTGTGGGAGAAGCTTCTTCTAGAAATATGAAATTCATTTTGGATGATGAAGCAGGTACTATAACTATGAATATAAATGAATTGCTCATTAGCAGCGTGCATACAATTACGTACACAGTAAAGTGAAAACCATTCTCAATGAAGAGATACAACAATTGACACAAACACCTGTACTGTGTGGTCTTTTAGAGCATTTAAGAATGTATATTATTACATTTCAGGATGAAAGGTGATTTTTCTTAGGTTCTATGATATATGGTTTTGCTACGTAGCCCAATATGTAATTAATATGTTGCAAAACTCTAAGGTTGGTAATAAAGAACAAGAGAAATATTAACAGTATATGTTTGATTGGCAATAAGATAGATATTTCACAAGGCTCTAGTAAATGGTGATTATGTACCAAAGTTTATGAATCAGATGATCTGATTATTAATATATTAAACATTAAATCAGTAGATTCGAGTTGGAGGCTTCCTTCAGGAATTTGTTTTCTTTTTTTTTTTTTTTTTAATTTTTTTCAGTGTAACAGTATTCATTGTTTTTTGCACCACACCCGGTTCCTCATGCAATCTGTGCCCTAATACCCACCACCTGGTTCCCCCAACCTCCCACCCCCCCACCCCTTCAAAACCCTCAGGTTGTTTTTCAGAGTCCATAGTCTCTCATGGTTCACCTCCCCTTCCAATTTCCTTCAACTCCCTTCTCCTCTCCATCTCCCCTTGTCCTCCATGCTATTGAATTTGTTTTCTTAAAAAGGTGTTATTACTGCTCCAACCAATTTAATTTTTTTTAAGATTTTTATTTGTTTGACAGAGAGAGAGATCACAAGTAGACGGAGAGGCAGGCAGAGAGAGAGAGAGAGGAAAGCAGGCTCCCTACTGAGCAGAGAGCTTGATGCAGGGCTTGATCCCAGGACCCTGAGACCATGACCTGAGCCGAAGGCAGAGGCTTAGCCCACTGAGCCACCCGGCACCCCTGCTCCAACCAACATAAGAATTAACCACAAAATCCAAAGAGTAGGTACAAGCAAAGCATCTATATTAGAGCCCAATCTAGCAAATTTCCCTACATAATTGATGTCATAGAATGTTGCTGGGCTAGCGTATTTCCTTTTCTAGCACTCCTGGAAATATTGGAGAGACAGGACAGCTACACTTAGTGTAGGGTTGTAATAATCAGTTTAATTAAGATAAAAAAAACATTAATTCAGTGGTTTGACAATGAAGTTGGCAGCACTTCTTTCTCTACGCTGCCAAAGTTACAATCTCACAAGTGTGTCTGTCAGCTGGTTTGAAGAGCTGAATGAGGGGAGTTTTCCTTTCAGGTTTCCTTGAGGAAAAGTGTACTTTCCTCTGGTTCAGGCAATTTTCTTGTTTACTCAACACAGTTACTTTTAAACCTCTTGACACAAGTAAAGTCCCATAATCACCATCTCAACCTCATACCTGTGTTGCTTATATAAAAACTAGACTCCTGTGACAATGAATGTTTAATGTTTTTGCCACAGGATGGGTAATTTCTCACTTTTGACCAGAGGGCTAAGAGCCCTTCACATGTGCAGATCCATCTGGATATGAGATTGAAGAGAATAGTAGATGTGACAACCAACCCCAAGATTTTACTGATTAGCTTATTATTAGTGTACATGAACCTCTTCAAACTATAGTCTAGGGAAGGTTGGCACAAATAGGAGTTAAAGTCTATATTTATAAAGACACATGGAATTAATTAGGTCCAGATTTATTCTCTTCCTGAGAATGCCCTCTATGAGATCCCTCACAGATGAATCTCAGACTTACTGTAGTAACAAATAATCCCAAAGTATATATTTCATATGTATTTTAATACTGGTGGTTGCATATGCCATTCCAGGACTGAGGATGAAGGTGTAGCCCAAATTTAGGACATGCTGGTTTTGTGGCAAAGGGAAAAAGCAAGAGAGGTGAAGGAAACTCAGAATGCTTCCCAAAGCTTAGATGCTGCATAAAACCTTGCTACTCAGAGTTTGGTCTGATGACTAGCAATTTCAACCTCACTTGGGAGTTTATTAGAAATACAATATCTCGAGGCCCCACTAGACCTACTGTATATGAACCATCATTTTAACAAGATCTTCAAGTAATTAATAGACACATTAAAACTTGAGAAACACTGGTGTACCTCATGCCTCCTCACGATCATTGACCAAAGCTCTTCAATGTGCCGAAACTCAACACGAGTCAGGGAAGCACACAAGGAAACACCACAAGTTCCATAGCAAAGGGCAAGGATAACCTTTCAGGAAGACAGCAAAAAAAAATTTGGGAAAGTCCCTAAAGCTGCTGCATATAATACCCAATGAGACCATCTCTTGAGGTAGCTTATTTCAATTGTTGAACATTAATCATTAATCTAATTTTCATCCATTGATTCTACCTCTTTCCTAAAGAAATCTACACATTTCACATAACTTTTATTCAGCGAGTAAAGTGCATTTCCTGTGTTTCTTACTCACCTATTATTCAAGTTAAGCAGACCTCCTTTCTTCAGCATTTTTCTTGGGCTGTCCAGCCCACTATTCTGGTACATCTACTTCATAACAAAGCTATTCAGGTTGGATAAACTAGAACTGAATCTGACTCTTTGGTATCTGTCCAGCAAAAAAAAAATAATGAGGGAGTTTGGTCTTCCCTTATTAGTATATAATACTTCTATAATATGCTTGTATCAGATTTGTAGTAGTTGTTCTATTCTTGTGGGATCCTACTGTATTTGTACCAATATCATAGAGCTTTTGCATACTGGCTGCTGTCAAACATTCCTTTCCATTCTGCATCTAAGAAACTGATTATTTGAAGTTATTATTAGGAATTTACCTTAATTTTTTTCTTAATCTGTTGAATTTTCACTTGAATTTTTTTTAATTCCAGTATGGGTAAGATAGTGTTATATTAGTTTCAGGTGTACAATATAGTGATTCAACAATTCTGTGCATTAGTCAGTTCTTATCATGATAAATGCATTCATTAATCCCCATCATCAATTTTATCCATCTCCCACTCATTTTCCTATAGTTAAGGGTCTGGGGTTTTGGGGTTTTTTTTGTCTTTTATTATTTTGTTCATTTGTTTCTTAAATTCCATATATGAGTGAAATCATATGGTATTTGCCTTTCTCTGACTGACTTATTTCACTTAGCATTACACTACACTATTACACTTAGCACTACACTACTTAGCATTACACTACTTAGCATTACACTACACTATCCATTCACTGTGTTGTAAATTTCATTTTTCTTTCCTGAGTAGTATTCCATTGTGTGTATGTGTGTACATACACCACATCTTCTTTCTCCATTCATCTATTAATGGATGGTTGTGTTGCTTCTATAATTTGGTTATTGTACATAATGCTGCAATAGCATAGGGGTGCATATATGTTCTCAAATTAGTGTTTTCATATCCTTTTGGTGAATACCCAGTAGTGGAATTAATACATCATATGGCAATTCTATTTTGAAGTTTTTCAGGAACCTCTATAGTGTTTTCCAGAGTCTGCACCAATTGCATTCCTACCAACAGTGTATAAAGGTTCCTTTTTCTCCATATCCTCGCCAACACTTGTTTCTTGTGTTTTTGATTTTAGCCATTCTGACAGGTATGAGGTGATATCTCATTATAGTTTTGATTTGCATTTCCCTGATTATGAGTGATATTGAACACCTTTTATAAGTCCATTGGCCATCTGTATGTCTCCTCTGCAAAAATGTCTGTTCATGATTTCTGCCCATTTTTAATTAGATTATTCACTTTGAGGGTGTTGAGTTTTACAGTTCTTTATATATTTTGGATACTAATCCTTTATCAGACATGCCATTTACAAATATCTTCTCCCATTCCATAGGTTGTCTTTTAGTTTCGTTGATGGTTTCCTTTGCTGTGCAGAAGCTCTTCATGATGATGTAGTCCCAATAGTTTATTTTTGCTTTTGTTTCCCTGGCCAAAGGGGACACAACTAGAACAATGTTGCTGCATCCAACGTCCGAGAAATGACTGCCTGAGCTCTCTTCTAGGATTTTTATGGTTTCAGATCTCACATTTAGGACTCTCATCCATTTTGAGTTTATTTGGGGCTGAGGTGTAAGAAAGTGGTCCAATTTCATTCTTTTGCATGTAGCTATCCAATTTTCCCAATACCATTTGTTGAAGAGACTGTCTTTTCCCCATTGCATAGTCTTGTCTCCTTTTTGAAGATAGATTGAGCATATAGTTGTGGGTTTATTTCTGGGCTCTCTATTCGTTCCACTGATCTATGTGTCTGTTTCCGTGCCAGTACCATACTGTTTTGGTTACCACAGCTTTGTAATAGATCTTGAAATCTGGGATTGGGTTACCTCCAGTTTTGTTCTTTTTCAGATTGCTTCGGGTATTCAGGGTCTTTTGTGGTCCCATACAAATTTTAAGATCATTTTTTCTGAGTCTGTGAAAAATGCTATTGGTAATTTGATAGAGATTGCATTAAATCTGCAGATTGCCTTGGGTCGTACGGATATTTTAACAACATTTTTTCTTTCAATCCATGAGTATGGGATATTTTTCCATTTGTTTGTTTCATCTCCCATTTCTTTCATTAATGTTTTAAAGTTTTCAGAATATAGGTCTTTTACTTCCTTGGTTCAGTTTATCCCCAGGTATTTTATTCTTTTTGGTGCAGTTGTAATTGGGATTGTTTTCTTAGTTTCTCTTTCTGTTTACTTCATTATTATTGTATAAAAATGCAACATTTGTATTCTGTGTGTTGATTTTATATCCTGTGACCTTACTGACTTCATTTATCAGTTCTGGTAGTTTTTTGGCGGAGTCTTTAGGGTTTTCTATATATAGTATCATGTCATCCGTGAATACTGAAAGTGTTACTTCTTCCTTACCAGTTTGGATGCTTTTGTTTCCTTTTATTTTTAAAGTTTTTTTTTTTTAAAGATTTTATTTATTTATTTATTTGACAGAGAGAGAGAGAGAGAGAGAGAGAGAGGGAATACAAGCAGGGGGAATAGCAGTGAGCGGCTCCCACTGAGCAGAGAACCTGATGTAATGCTCAATCCCAGGACCCCAGGATTATGACCTGAGTCAAAGGCAGGTGCTTAACCAACTGAGCAACCCAAGCACCCCTATTTATTTTTAAATACATTTTTTAAAGGATTTTATTTTTATGTGCTAGAGGGAGCACAAGGGAGGATCCAGCGAGATGGGGAAAGCAGACTTCCTGCTGAGCAGGGAGCCCACAGGGCCAGATCCCAGGATCCTGGAATCATGGCCTGAGCCAAAGTCAGACACTCAACCGACTGAGTCACCCAGGCGCCCCAGATGCCTTTTCTTTTTGCTTTCTGATTACTGTGTCTAGGACTTTCAGTACCATGTTAAATAAAAGTGGTGAGAGTGGACATCCTTGACTTACTCCTGACCCTAGGGTAAAAACTCTCAGTTTGAGGAGGATGTTAGTTTGATTTTTCATGTATGAAAAAGGTCTGTTTTCTCTAAACCCACTTGGTTGAGGGTTTTTGCCATGAATGGAAGTTTACTTTGTCAAGTGCTTTTTCTGCATCAGGTACACTTGAAAAACCATATTTGTGCTCCCAACTATTCCTTGTTAGTCAGGACTTTCAAGCCTTGAGAGCTATGTTCCACATTCCTTCCAGGATTATCCCATTCCTTCATTATTGAAATGAACCCATTATTGAAATGAAACTCTTATCTTGAAACATTTCTATAGATTCACATAGGATATATAATTTTATTACCTCAAGGAACCAAGAATTCTTTGCTGTTGCATAAATCTTGAAAGGAGATGCAGCTGATGAATCAAAATACGGGTTTTATGAGTCTTGTCAAATTCTCTGGGCCAGTTTAGATTCATTCTCATAACATGAGAAGAGGCATCTGGGAGAATTTTTTCTAAAAGCTCAGATCGCTATACATATAAAACCAAGTAATTAATGGGAGAGACTCTGAGAGTTGAGCAACTTTGGTATAATATACAATGCTTTGTTGATGTGTTAAGATATTGCAGCATCTGGGGTGCCTGGGTGGCTCAGTGGGTTAAGCCTCTGCCTTCGGCTCAGGTCATGGTCTCAGGGTCCTAGGATGGAGACCCGCATCTGGCTCTCTGCTCAGCAGGGAGCCTGCTTCCCTTCCTCTCTCTCTCTCTGCCTGCTTCTCTGCCTACTTGTGATCTCTGTCTGTCAAATAAATAAATAAAATCTTTAAAAGAAAAAAAATATTGCAGCATCTGTGTGTGAAAATTTCCAACATGGATGGGAGGCCTATAAGGATAAACTTCAAAAGAATACTTGCAAAATCTGAAAGACATAAGATTCCATAAAATACACAGATAAAGATCACCAAAAAAATCATATATTACTTTTCAGACTATGTAATAGGTAGGAAGAAGGACAACAGTAAGAGTTTAAGTGGTGTTTTGTTCTCTACCTTGAATTTTTTACAAAATCCTGACCATAGTCATTAAAAAAAAAAAAAATCCATGTATACTCCAATAAGCTTTACGTAACTTGGACCCTTTGTATTTTTTAGAGTAGTTTTAAGTTCCCAGCCATATTGAACATAAATTACATTTACCTCTTGTCCCAATACTTACACAGCTTTCCCCACCATCATGATTTAGTTCTTTCTTTTGTGAGGAGCAGTAAGAATCCACAGCTAGTGTCTAAGTATTTCATTAAATATTATATCCTAGTAATTTTTCAGAAGGTGAATATGTACCTTCCATGGGCCAAACCTCATACTTGTTTTTAACTTGTGATTCTTTTCTTCTGAATTACACTCCCTCACCCTCTGACTTATACTGGCTGTGATTCACTCTGCTCCCCAGAATCATTTTCTTCTGCCTTTCCTTCCCTCAAATAGTAGGACCTCTTGTTTTTGTGGTATGCATGATAATTGATGATGTGATTATTATTACTAATGATTGTGCTGGATTATAGTAATATTAATTATACATGTTTGTACACAGCATTTACTGGGTGTTTGCTCTGTGCCAGGCGCTGTATGAAGAACCTAAGAAATATTATCTCATTTAATCCTAATATCAACTCTGAGGAGTAGGTATTATTCTCTTCATTGACAGATGAGGCAGAGACGCTTTGTTAGTGATTTCAACAGTGGTAAGACATGCTACACGAGAGTGGAACCTTTTTATGCATTGCTTTCTATGCTTTTCAGATAGTGTAATTTGGTCTCTTCATTGTGGTTTCTTATTTTTGATATGACTGCTCTAGTACGTGTCATGAGAGGGTTATTTATTTCTTTAGCTGACAGGTACCTGCTTCGAGGTAGGTCAATTGCTCTCAGAAGAGACTTCTGCTTACTCCCCTGGCCCAGATTTCAGACCTACACAATGAGAATCTCTTTGCAACAATGAATTCCATATCAAATAGATCTCTGTTTAACAGCCAAAAATCACTTTCTTTCAATTGCAGAGAACAGTATCCATTCAGGCAGAAGTTTCAGAAAGTTTACATTGCTCTAAAAGGGGCAGAAAATATAGTTGGTTTAAATGCTCACATAGTACTGTACTTTTTGCCACTGAATGTTTAGCCTCTAAAGCTGCCTGCTACAGAAGACTGGTCTCTATGGCCTATTAGTTAACTGTACAGGCTCTCCAGCTAGTCTGGCTCATCTAGTACCTGGTCTCATCACTGCCTGTAAAATCTGGGCAGATTACTGAACCTTTCTAAGTATCAGTTGCTTCCTCTGTAAAGTGGGAACCACACTTGAGCCTACCTTATAAAATTGTGTGGATTGGGGTGCCTGGGTGGCTCACCCAGTTAAGTGACTGACTTGGTTTCAGCTCAGGTCATAATATCAGGGTCATGAGATCGAGTCCTGCATCTGGTTCTGTGCTTAGTAAAGACTGCACTTGGGACTCTCTCCCTCTCTCTTTTTCTGCCCCTCTCCACTGCTCACTTTCTTTCTTTCACAAATAAATAAATCTTTAAAAATAAATAAATGAAATTTTTAAATAGTATATTTAAATAGAAATTCAATTAAATTTCTAGTAAATTAAATAGAAATTTAAATAAATAGTATATGTAAAGCATTAAGTGTAGTATCTTATACATGGGAAAGCACTCAATATATATTAGAACCTATCACTATTATTACTACTAATAAATATGTGCCTATACTCCTTTATGTACAGCGTAGTCATTAAAAGTATGGGCTCCAGAGCTGGGTCCCCATTTGCCAGCTGTGACATGAGGAAAGCTCCTTCACTTGCCTACCCCTAGCTTTCTCATCTGTGTGATAGAGATATTAAGAGTGCATACTCCGTGGGACTCCTGAGTGGCTCAGTCACTTAAGTGTCTACCTTCGGCTCAGCTTATCATCCCAGGGTCCCGGGATCAAGCCCCACATTGAACTCTCTGCTGATCAGGGAGCCTCCTTCTCCCTCTGCCTGATGCTCCCACTGCTTGTGCTCTCTCTCTCTCTGACAAAAAAATAAATAAAATTTTTTAAAAAGAGTACATACTCCATAAGGAGGTAGGAAACGCTTTGAATTAGGTAATATACATAAAGTATTTGCTTAAAAACAGAATGACTACTGTTATTACTATTATTATTTTAAGATTTTACTTATTTATTTGACACAGAGAAAGAGAGATCACAAGCTGGCAGAAAGGCAAGCAGAGAGAGAGAGGGGGAAGCAGGCTCCCTGCTGTGCAGAGCCCCGATGTGGGGCTCGATCCCAGGACCCTGAGACCATGACCTAAGCAGAAGGCAGAGGCTTTAACCCACTGAGCCACCCAGGCACCCCTGTTATTATTATTCTTGTCATAGAGATTTCCTTCCTGGATCCATTTATCTGTGGTGGTTTTCTCCTATAAATACATAAAGGGCATACAATTTTTTTCAACAAATATCACATGCTGAGTCGCATGGTTTATTTTATTATTAGGAATATCTTTCCCTCCATCTAGATTGTAAGCCCTGGCAGGAAAGGGTTCATGTTAACAGCATCACCCACAAGAGCTATCTGTACATATCTCCATTTAATGTACATTTACAAATGATTGATTACAGGATTCATATAGTATCGAGTTGCTCAGAGAAATAAACAAGTTATACTGAGTGAGTCCTAAATCGTCATCCAACATGGACATTGAGAACCCACTGTGTGCCTGGCACTATTTTGGGCTCTGCGTCTATCCCAGCAAATAAAGAGGTTCCATCTCAAAGAAGGAGGTTTTGTGTATGTCATTCTGTGGCAATTCAGGGTTGAGAACATGCTGGTGAAATATGAAAGTGGAAAGAGACGGCTGGAAAATTTTTGATGTTGAGAGGGTGAGATTGATCATAAGGAGGTCACGATGTTGATTATGTTACAGGGAGGCCTGAGGTACTTTTCTTTCACGTCATGAACCGCTGTACTATGTTTCCTTTAGCAGCTCAGTTTTTGCTTCCCTATCTCATTACTGCAATTCTGCCCCTGGCCCTGCCGGTCTCCTGTGTCCATCACTCATGCCTGTAGCACTTACTGGACTTTTCACTGTTACTTGGATGTTTGCTTAAATTGTGTCTCTCCTTTGATATTTATCTGATATGTTTATGTGGGACAGAGAGAGAGCAAGAACAGTTTATCCATTTAAGGCTGATAACAATTGATCAGAGGTAATCTATAAAAGAAAGTGGTGGCTTGGGTAATCAAATCTACTGCATCTACTGTGTTTCTGTAATAACCATCTTTATAGTTTATGAAGATTAACCTGTGCTTAAAGTGTCAAATAAAGTACACAGTATTACATGTAGATCATTTATATTCTCTTGGTGTTGTATTGTAGGGAACAGGGTTGGAGAGGATAGATTACAAGGTAATGAGATCTTCCTCGGAACTGTAGGATTCTAGAGAGGCAGAGATTTAAACAAACAAACAAACAAACAAAAAAAAAAAAAACCAAAAACAAAACCTTCTCTGCTTGTGGCAGTTATAAGAAAGCCAGGATCAGAGATGCTCTGTTTTACTCATGAGATTTTTGGGCAAGCCTGCCCCACAACTATGATTCTTTCTCTGATTTTATCATATTTTCTCACTCATCTATCAGCATTTGTTTCCTAAGTAATTTCTTGTTCACTTCCTTATATTCTGATGCACTCGGATACGACATTCAAAGATCCATTGAGGACTTGCTGGGGAAGTTAATAGTGTTGAGTGATGTCTTTTTTGGTCACTCTAATACATTTAATGGCAGAAACAACAAGACTGGATCAGCTGCTTTTTCTCGGTTCTGACCTAGTCAGTCTCTATATTTCCTTCTGACCCATTACAAAAGGGACGAATCTTTAAAAAGACTTCTTTCCTAACCCACTTTTACTCCTCTGAACCTAAATAATATCCCTGAAAAGAAAAATCCGTTGCTTTTTTTTTGGTGCCTCTTACTCAAAGCTAAAATTCTGCCTAATCTATAATCTTGAAATTGTTCCATGGAACTGACAGAAATCTTAGGTAAAGTAATCAAGCCAGGCAGCTTAATTTAACAACAAAAATAAAATAAAAATAAGGCTGGAGTGATTGTGTATTAAAAAGATTCTACATTTAAGTATAGCATGTGGCCAGTTATCAGATATTTTCAGCATGGCCAATTCCACCAGCTCTTGGAAAATCTTGTATAGATCGTGGGTTAATTTAGGATGTTGAGTTTAGGGATGGGGTGGATATCATCTTGGGAAGTACTAGGATTCTTTCTGTTCTGTAGTTGAATTTCTAGAGTCAAGGCTGAAGATGTTCCATCAGGTTTGGAAAAACCTACTTGTGTTCTCAGATTAAGAAGAAGATGCTGACTCAATTGGCTGGTAACAAAAATATCTACCCAATAAATGATTTTTAAAAGTTTGATTTGTGACTAAGATTTGCATATTTTTGTGTTATTTTAGGATAATTTAGAACCATTTTAGCACTAGAAGATATAAATTTTAAAAGTAAAATTATATTTTGTTTTTTTTTTTTCTCTTTTAAGACTTTATTTTTCTTAGAACGGTTTTGGTTGACAGCAGAATTGTGAGGAACACTTTGCCCATACATCCTCTGCTGCTACGCTTGTGTACCCACCTCTTTTTACAATGTTTTCCAACCCAGTGGTATGTTTATTACAGCTGATGTACCTGCACAGCCACATCATTACTATGCGAAGTCCATAGTATATATTAGGTTTTTCTGTTGGTGTTATATGTTCTATGCATTGGGACAAATTTGCAATTAATCTCTCCCTAATTCTAATACCACACAGAGTATTTTCAACACTAAAAACTCTCTGTGCTTTACCTATTTTATAAATTCAAATATGCAGTATTTAGTTTCAAGTGTACGGTATAGTGGTTCAACAATACTATACATTACTCAGTGCTCATCATGATAAATTACTCTTAATCCCATTCCCCAATTTCATGCATTCCCCCACACAGCTCCCCTCTAAGTACTATCAGTTTGTCTTCTATAATTAAGAGTCTGCTTTTGGTTTGTCTCCTCTTTTCTTTGTTCATTTGTTTTGTTTCTTAAATTCCACATATGAGTGAAATCATATGGTGTTTGTGTTTCTCTGGCCAACTTACTTCACTGATTTCACATCATACCCTCTAGATCCATCCATGTTGTTGCAAATGGCAAGATTCCATTCTTTTTTCTTTTTTTTTTTTAAAGATTTTATTTATTTATTTGACAGAGAGAGATCACAAGCAGGCAGAGAGGCAGGCAGAGAGAGAGGAGGAAGCAGGCTCCCCGCTGAGCAGAGAGCCCGATGCGGGGCTCGATCCCAGGACCCTGAGATCATGACCCGAGCCGAAGGCAGCGGCTTAACCTGCTGAGCCACCCAGGCGCCCCGTTTCCATTCTTTTTTCATGGCTGAGTAGTATTCCATTGTGTGTGTATACCACATCTTCTTTATTCATTCATCTGTGAACAGACATTTCAGCTGCTTCTATAACTCAGCTATTCTAAATAATACTGCAATAAATATAAGGAGGCATATATCTTTTCAAATTAGTATTTTCATTTTCTTTGGGTAAATATTCAGTAATGGAATTACTGGGTCATATGGTAATTTTATTTTTAAATTTTTTAGGAACCCCATATTATTTTCCATAATGGCTACACCAGTTTCATTCCTACCAACAGTGTACAAGGAAGGGTTCCTTTTTCTCCATATCCTCACCAACACTTGTTTCTTGTGTTTTTGATTTTAGCCATTCTGACAGGTATGAGGTGATATCTCATTACAGTTTTGATTTGCATTTCCCTGATTATGAGTGATATTGAACACCTTTTATAAGTCCATTGGCCATCTGTATGTCTCCTCTGCAAAAATGTCTGTTCATGATTTCTGCCTATTTTTTTTTTAAGATTTTATTTATTTGACAGAGAGAGATCACAAGCAGAGAGAGAGAGAGAGAGAGAGAGGAGGAAGCAGGCTCCCTGCCCAGCAGAGAGCCTGACGCGGGACTCGATCCCAGGACCCCAAGATCATGACCCGAGCTGAAGGCAGAGGCTTTTAACCCAGCAAGCCACCCAGGCAGCCCTCTGCCCATTTTTAATTAGATTATTCATTTTTAGGGTGTTGAGTTTTACAGTTCTTTATATATTTTGGATACTAATCCTTTATCAGACATGCCATTTACAAATATCTTCTCCCATTCCATAGGTTGTCTTTTAGTTTCGTTGATGGTTTCCTTTGCTGTGCAGAAGCTCTTCATGATGATGTAGTCCCAATAGTTTATTTTTGCTTTTGTTTCCCTGGCCAAAGGGGACACAACTAGAACAATGTTGCTGCATCCAACGTCCGAGAAATGACTGCCTGAGCTCTCTTCTAGGATTTTTATGGTTTCAGATCTCACATTTAGGACTCTCATCCATTTTGAGTTTATTTGGGGCTGAGGTGTAAGAAAGTGGTCCAATTTCATTCTTTTGCATGTAGCTATCCAATTTTCCCAATACCATTTGTTGAAGAGACTGTCTTTTCCCCATTGCATAGTCTTGTCTCCTTTTTGAAGATAGATTGAGCATATAGTTGTGGGTTTATTTCTGGGCTCTCTATTCGTTCCACTGATCTATGTGTCTGTTTCCGTGCCAGTACCATACTGTTTTGGTTACCACAGCTTTGTAATAGATCTTGAAATCTGGGATTGGGTTACCTCCAGTTTTGTTCTTTTTCAGATTGCTTCGGGTATTCAGGGTCTTTTGTGGTCCCATACAAATTTTAAGATCATTTTTTCTGAGTCTGTGAAAAATGCTATTGGTAATTTGATAGAGATTGCATTAAATCTGCAGATTGCCTTGGGTCGTACGGATATTTTAACAACATTTTTTCTTTCAATCCATGAGTATGGGATATTTTTCCATTTGTTTGTTTCATCTCCCATTTCTTTCATTAATGTTTTAAAGTTTTCAGAATATAGGTCTTTTACTTCCTTGGTTCAGTTTATCCCCAGGTATTTTATTCTTTTTGGTGCAGTTGTAATTGGGATTGTTTTCTTAGTTTCTCTTTCTGTTTACTTCATTATTATTGTATAAAAATGCAACATTTGTATTCTGTGTGTTGATTTTATATCCTGTGACCTTACTGACTTCATTTATCAGTTCTGGTAGTTTTTTGGCGGAGTCTTTAGGGTTTTCTATATATAGTATCATGTCATCCGTGAACACTGAAAGTGTTACTTCTTCCTTATCAGTTTGGATGCCTTTTATTTATTTTTGTTTTCTCACTGCTGGGGCTAGGACTTCCAGTGCTTTGTTGAATAAAAATAGTGAGAATGGACATCCTTGTCTTTTTCATGATTTTATGGGGAAAGCTGTCAGCTTTTGACCATTGAATATGATGTAAGCTGTGGTTTTTTTCATATATGATCTTTAGTTGATCTTATGTTGAGGTATGTTCCCTCTAAATCTAATCTGTTGAGAATTTTTTTTTTATTATGAATAGATGTTGTGCTTTGTATAAAGCTTTTTCTGAATCTACTGAGATAAGCTCTTTTGTTTGTTTGTTTGTTTCATTAGCACATAATGTACTATTTGCTTCAGGGGTAAAGTTCTATGAATCATCAGTCTTACACAATTCACAGCACTCACCATAGCACGTACCCACCCCAGTGTCCATAACCCAGTCACCCTATGCTTTGCCCCTCCTCCCTGCAACCCTCAGTTTGTTTCCTGAGATTAAGAGTCTCTTATAGTTTGTCTCCCTTGCTGGTCCCATCTTGTTTCATTTTTTCTCTCCCTACTCTCCATGACCCCCTGCCCTGCCTCTCAAATTCCTCATATTAGAGAGATCATATGATAATTGTCTTTCTCTGATTGACTTATTTTGCTTAGCATAATACCCTCTAGTTCTATCCACATCATTGCAAATGGCAAGATTTCATTTCTTTTGATGGCTGCCTAGTATTCCACTGTATCACATCTTTTTATCCATTCATCTGTTGATGGACATCTAGGTTCTTTCCATAGTTTGGCTATTGTGGACATTGCTGCTATAAACATTCAGGTGCACCTGCCCCTTTAGATCACTACATTTGTATTTTTAGGGTAAATACCCAGTAGATAAGCACTGTTTTTATCCTTTTTCTTATTAATGTGATATATAATGTTGATTGATTTGCAAATTTTGAACCCCTTTACAGTCCCACTTGATTGTGTTGAATGATTTTTTAAAATATATTTTTGGATTTAGTTTGCTAATATTTTGTTGAGGATTTTTGCATGAGAGATCTTGGCCTGTAGTTTTCATTTTTTTGTAATGTCTTTATCTTGTTTTGGTATCAGAGAATTGCTGGCCTCATAGAATGAATTTGGAAGCTTTCCTTCCTCTTCTATTTTTTGGAATAGTTTGAGAAGAATAGGTATTAACTCTATATTTATTTATTTTTCTTTTTAATTAACATATAATGTATTGTTTCAGGGGTAGAGTTTTGTGATTCATCAGTCTTAACACTCAGCACTCATCACAACACATACCCTTCCTAGTGTCCCTCACCCAGCCACCCCATACCGCCACTCCCCACGCCTCCAGCAAACCTCAGTTTGTTTCTTAAAATTACGAGTCTCTTATGGTTTGTAACTCTTATTTAAATGTTTTGTAACATTCACTTATGAAACTATCTAGTCTTGGACTTTTGTTTTGGGGGGAGTTTTTTTTTTATTACTGATTCAATTTTATTGCCAGTTAATTGGTATGTTTAAATTTCCTATTTCAGGGGCACCTGGGTGGCTCAGTTGGTTAAGTGTCTGCCTTTGGCTCAAGTCCTGATCACAGGGTCCTGGGATCCAACCCCATGTTTGGCTCCCTGCTCAGTTGGGAGACTGCTTCTCCCTCTCCCTCTGCCTGCTCCTCTGCCTGCTTGTGCACATGTGCGTTTTCTGTCAAATACATAAATAAAAAATTAAAAAATAAATTTCCTATTTCTTCTTGACTAAGTTTTGGAAGGCTATTACATGTTTCTAGGAATTTAGCCATTTCTTCTAGGTTGTCCAATTTGTTGATATGTAATTTTTTATTACTTATACATCTTTTACTACCCTTTGTATTTCTGTGGTGTCTGTTATTATTTCTCTTTTTTCATTTCTCATTTTATTTATTTGAGTCATTTTTCACTCTGTCTTTCTCTCTCTCTCTCTCTCTCTCTCTCTTTTTTTTAGATGAG
This sequence comes from Enhydra lutris kenyoni, assembly GCF_002288905.1. NCBI lineage: Eukaryota > Metazoa > Chordata > Mammalia > Carnivora > Mustelidae > Enhydra > Enhydra lutris. The sequence goes on from NW_019154112.1 coordinate 12,039,057, forward strand.
TCTGGCTAAATGTTTTAATTGAAATATACTATTGGCTTTTTAGCCATTATTTCATTTGTTTGTGCTATAATCTTTTTTATTTCCTTTCTTCTACTGATTTTGGATTTTGTTCTTTCTTCTTTCCCTAGCTCATGTTAGTGTAAGATTAGGTTGTTTATTTGAGATTTTTCTTGATTCTTGAGGTACACCTGTATTTCTATTTTCTCTTAGAACAGCTTTTTATGCATCCCAAAGATTTTGGACTATTGTATTTTCATTTTTATTTTTCTTCATGCATGTTTTTATTTCCTCTTTGATTTCTTGGCTGACCCATTCATTGTTTAGTAGCATGTTATTTAACCTCCATGTATTTATATTCTTTCCAGATTTTTTTCTTGTGATGGATTGATAGTTTCATACCATTGTAATTGGAAAAGATGCATTATATGATTTCATTCTTTTTCAATTTATTAAGATTTGTTTTGTGGCCAAACATGTGCTCTCTTCCGGAGAATGTTCCATGTGCCCTTGAAAAGAATGTGTATTCCAAAGTTTTGGAGTGGAATGTTCTGAATATATCTGTTAAATCCATCTGGTCCAATGTGTTACTCAAAGACACTGTTTCCTTTTTAATTTTCAGTCTGAATGATCTATCTATTGATATAAATGGGTATTAAAGTCCCCTCCTATTATTGCTTTGCTATTGATTTCTTCCTTTATGTTTGTTAATAGTTGCTTAAATGCAAAATTTTAAGTTGAACACTAAGCTACCAACCAAGGGCCACTGTCCCTGAAGTTTGGCCAATCCTGCTTCTCATGACATACCCTGGGGCATATAAAAACAACCTCAGATCTCTATAGACAACATTTTGAAAGTCACTGTGCTAGAAATTTCTAACAGGCTACACAGACCAAAGATGTAAAGGACAGGCTCTAAGGCCAGATGATCTACATTCTAATTCTAACTCTGGGATTTACTAGTCTTGTGAACTTGGGAACGTCATTTGACTTTCTGTGCTTCATTTCCTTTAGCTCTAAAATGAGAATTATAATATCAGTATCATAAGGTTGTAAGAATTAAATGGGTTATTGTCGGGGTTCTTAACTGTTTATTGTCATGGACCCTTTTGGTGCAACTGAAAACAACTTTTTTTTTTTCAACGTATAAAATAAAACATATATAATCATAAAGAAGCCAACCGATAATTTTGAAATAGAGTTATCAAATTATTAAAGGTCATGTGATATAGTAGTATATATGATTCTTTACACATTAAATAACAAGATCTGATGCTGAGTCTAATAAATCATAATTTCAATGTAGTAATGAGCTTAAACAATGATTTCAAGGTATATGTTATAAAGTGCAATGTGCGATGAAAATATTTGTGATTTTTTTTGAAGAAAATGCTGAATTTCTATTGAAAGAGGTGCTAACTTTCAGTTAACGGTTATTGACAATATGTAATTTTTTCATTTAAATTTATGAGCTCCTGAGTTTTACTGGACTCCAAACTGAGAACCCTAGTATTAGAAGGTTTAGCCACAGTATCTTATAGATTGACAGTTTAAGACCTACTTGTTGTTACAATTATTACCATCATTATCACCACTGTCATTATTAGAGAAGGGAGGAATATATATTTGGAATTCTTAATTTAGCAATAGTGTTTTAATAATGTTATAATAATAATGTTATAAATGTTATGTGATAATGTTATAATAATAATGTTATAATGTAAATATAATAGTGTTATAATATAAAACATTATTTAATAATATTTCAGTTTAAGATACTAAAAAATAAAGTTGAGTATTTGCTAACAATATGGGATAAAATATGGCAGAATCAACTTTTTAAAAAATTTAAATTCAAGTTAGTTAACATATAGTACAGTATTGGTTTCAGGAGTATAATTTAGTGATTCATCCCTTACATATAACACCCAGTACTCATCCCAACGAGTGCCCTTCTTAATACCAATCACCCATTTAGCCCATCCCCCACCCACTCTCCCTCCAGCAACCCTCAGTTTGTTCTCTTAACTGCAGAGTTTCTTATGGTTTGCCTACCTCTCTGTTTTTGTCTTATTTTATTAGAAACTATATACAAGAACATTTTCTTAAAGCCAAAATACCAAAGTTTACAAATATCAACAATTAGATGACCTGCCATATCTAAAGTATTTTCACTTATATCTGTTTTTCAGGGTTTTTTTTCTAATCCTAGTAATAATAATCCCAGTATATTCTTTTATACTCCACCTTTTGTCACATTGAATAAATAAATAATGTGCCTTAAAAAACAAAACACTGAAAATTATACAAATTTATTCAGAAGTCTCTTGAGAGACTGGCCCCCAACAAGAGTAATATTGCTTGACTTAACAGCTTAGATTAGTTTTGGCTGTTTTTATGCTTTTAGAAATGTACCACACCTCTTAGTCTGGATTAGTTCAATCAAAATTATGTTTCTCAGTTGCATCTATACTAATTCATGAAGTTGAAGTTATTAGTTGCTGAATAACATTCCATTGTGTGAACACACCACAGTTTTCTTTATGGGCATTCAGATATTTTCCAGTTTGTGGGCATTAAGAATAAATACAACTGTTCTGGGTCTTAAATAAACATGTGAATGATTACTGTTTGGCATTTATCTATGAGTAGGATTATTGGGTCTAATTGTATAAGCTAACATACAGGATGGAATTATCCAGTCAGACCCACATAAATCACAGGAATCTTATCCTTTAGCAATCTTTATTAAATAATTTCTATTTGAAGGTAATTGAAAATTTCAGGAAGAGCAGAGAGAGGTTTAGGGCATCAAAGGTAGTTTCCCAGGACCTGTCTTTTTCTGTCCAACATATGGCCCAGAATAATGGGTAAGATCTCTATGTTACATCTGCAAAGTCACTTCACACAACAGGAGCATTTAAATTGTGAAGCCAGAGAGCTGTGTAGCTTGGGCGAAATCCTCCAGAGGGTCATTTCTCATAAACCCTGGGTTCTTTTTCTATAGATAATTCTTGACTAGGACATCCTGAGCAGGGGATTTCAGAGATAAGGTCACTTCTTACTAGCAAATATCATTAGTCTATTTATCCACAAGTCCATTTATGAAGAAGATTAGACTGGATGACCCCAAGAGCTTTTCTCTCAAGGACTTTTCCTTGGTGTAGTGATTGGATCAAAACCCAGTTGTCTTAACTCCTTCCTCTCAACATAGACAGCTTTAACAGATACTGCCAGTTTAACAAAATGATTGTACTAATTAGTCTTCCAGCAGTAATATATGAACATTTTGATTGCTCTACATCCTCGCTAACACTTATTTTCCATTGTTGTTGGTTTGTTTTCCTTTCCATGATCATGGTAGGTGTGTAGTGAAACCTCTTTGTGGTTTTCACTTGCATTTCTGTAAAGACAGTGAAGATCTTCATTGGCTTTTTGGATATCCTCTTTTGTAAAGTGTTTAGCAATTTCCCCCCATTTTGTACTGGATTTGTGTGCTCTTTTCCTGTTGATCTATAGGAGCTCTTTATATATTCAAGGTAGTTATTTTTTTAAACATTCATCACCATACTCAGTTATAGAACTTAAAAATTTTTTTTGTGATGAGAACTTTTAGGATTTACTCTTTTAGCAACCTTCAAAAATATGGAATGCTTTATGAAGTTGTGTGTCATCCTTGCCCAGGGGTCATGCTAATCTTCTCTGCATCTTTCTGATTTTAGTGTATGTGCAGCCAAAATGAGCATGAGAATAGATTTTTTTAAATATTCTATTATGAGGGCACCTGGGTGGCTCAGTAGGTTAAAGCCTCTGCCTTCGGCTCAGGTCATGATCCCAGGGTCCTGGGATCGAGCCCCACATCGGGCTCTCTGCTAGGCAGGGAGCCTGCTTCCCTTCCTCTCTCTCTGCCTACTTGTGATCTCTCTCTCTCTCTCTCTGTCAAATAAATAAACAAAATCTTTAAAAAGAAAATATTCTATTATGAATATATTTTCCCACTTCATGTACTACCTTTATACTCTTATTAGTAATTTTTTTTGATGAATACAAGTTCTTACTTTTATTATCCAGTTTTCCATGTGTTTTTAAAATCTAAAATGAGCTAATAATGACCTTCCAAATTTCTTCATCCATTAGTCCTAGTTTGGGAATTAAAGGACCTCAGGAAGCCTGAATGAAAATTATGCCTTAGAAGGAGGGAAGAGGAGAACCATGAATGATTTAATGCCCCTTTGGTCATTTCACACAACCACATAATTTATTTGTCATATCTTATGTTCTGAATGGTTGGCCTTATTGCCTTCTGACAGTTTTGGCATTAGAAGATTTGAGAATTTGTGGCTTTTTGTGGCTTAGCAGTATCTATTTGCTACTTTTGGTTCAAAATATATTGCTTAATCCATACCTCCCATATCAGATAAACAGAAATTGGGTGTGTATTCTCTACCCAGTACTATAACCAAGTACATTCCATACCTGCTTTTGTTCCCTAGATACAAATAATTTTTTTTTAATTTTCAGAGAAAAATGGAGTTCCTCACTAAGCTGCTTCTTCAGCCCCTTCTTAATGTTCACTTGTTTGAACAGAAAAATTGTGAGAAATTTGTCTATAGTTCTTAATTCTAAATATGTAACTGTGTATTTGGTATTCTCAGGTTTTGGATTTTAGCCATTCTAATAAGTATGTAGTGATATATTGTTGTTGTTTTAATTTGCAATTCTCTAATTACAAGTGATGTTAAGCATATTTGCATATGCTTATTTGTCATCCTTATGTTCCCTATAGTGTTCCCATTTTCTGCTTGGATCACTTGTATTTTTATTGTTGAGTTTTGAGTTATTTATGTATTTTTTATATAAGTGTTTTATCAGATACATATTTTGCCTGTATTATCACCAAGTCTGGGGCCTGTCTTCATTCTCTTAGTACTATCTTCCACAGAGCAGAAGTTTTTAATTCTAATACAGTTCAACATTTTTCTTTCATGGATGTGCTTTTGTATTGCATCTAAAAATACCTTGCCAGGCCCAAGAACACCTAAAATTTCTCCTATGTTTTCTTCTAAATGTCTAATGTCTAATGTACTTTACATTTAGGTCTATGATCCCTTTTGATTTGATTTTTGTGAAAGGTATAAAGACTGTGACTAGATTCTTCTTTTTTTCAATGTGGGTGTCTAGTTGTTCCAGCACTGTTTGTTAAAAAGACTGCCTTCTCCATTGAATGGCCTTTACTTTTCTGTCAAAGATTGTTTGACTATATCTGTGCGGGTCTGTTTCTGGGCTCTCTGTTCTTTTCAATTGATCTATATGTCTATTCTTCTGCCAATACCACATTGTTCTGATTACTGTAGATTAGTAAATTTTGAAGTTAGTTTCAGTCCTGAAACTTTCTACTTTTTTATTGGTTTGTTGGCTACTCCAGGTCTTTTGTCTTTCCACATAAACTTTAGAATCAATTTGCTCATATCCATAAAATGGCTAGCTGGGATAATGATTTGCTTTGAATCTATAGGTCAAATTGGGAACAATTGAAATCTTTTTTTTTTTTTTAAAGATTTTATTTATTTATTTGACAGACAGAGATCACAAGTAGGCAGAGAAGCAGACAGATAGAGAGAGGGGGAAGCAGGCTCCCTGCAGAGCACAGAGCCCGATGTGGGGCTCGATCCCAGGACACTAGGACCATGACCTGAGCCGAAGGCAGAGGCTTTAACCCACTGAGCCACCCAGGTGCCCCGGGAACAATTGAAATCTTAACAATATTGAGTTTTCCAGTCAATGACTATGGAATACCTTTCCATGTATTTAGATATATTTTTAATTCTTTTAATCAGAATTTTGTGGTTTTACACAAATATACAAACTGCATATTTTGTTAGGTTTATTCTTATGTACTTCATTTTTTGGGGGGTGCTATTCTATTTTTCACTTCAAATTCCAATTGTTCGTTTCTGGAATGTAGGAAAGCAAATTGACTTTCATATATAAACCTTGTACCCTGTAACTTTATTGTAATTGCATATTAGTTTCAAGAGTTTTGTTGTCAATTCTTTGGGATATTATATGTAGACAATTATGCTATTTGCAGAAAAGGGCTATTTTAACTCTTCTATCTATTATCTATCTATCTATCTATCAATCATCTATCTGTATCTTAATTGTACTTGCTAGGACTTCCAGTACAACATTGAATAGGTATGGGGAGAAGGGACATTCTTGTCTTCTTCCCAATGTTAAGGAGACAGCATCCAGTTTCTTAGCATAAGTATGATGTTCCCCGTAGGGTTTTTGTAGATGTTCTTATTCAAGCTGAAGACATTTTCCTCTATTCTTAGTTTGTTGAGAGGTTTGTTTGTTTGTTTGTTTGTTTTAATTGTGAATGGATGTTGGACATTGTGAAATGCACTTTTTTGTATCAGTTGTTGATGTCATATTTTTTTCTTCTTTAGCCTTTGATGTGGTGGATTATATTGATTGATTTTCAAATGTTAAATCAGTTATGACTTCCTGCTATAAATATCACTTGGTCCATGTTGTATGATGATTTTTTAAAAAAAATATTTTATTTATCTATCTCACAGACAGAGACCACAAATAGGCAGAGAGGCAGGCAGAGAGAGAGAGGAGGAAGCAGGCTCCCCGCTGAGCAGAGAGCCCGATGCGGGGCTCAATTCCAGGACCCTGAATCATGACCTGAGCCGAAGGCAGAGGCTTTAACCCACTGAGCCACCCAGGCGCCCCTGTATGATGATTTTTATACATCGTTGAATTTGATTCGTTTTTTGAAGATTTTTGCATCTATGTTCATGAAAGATATTGGTTTGCAGTTTTCCTTTCTTCCAATGACTTTATTTGATTTTGGTAGTAGAATGGCCTTATGGAATGAGTTAGAAAGTGTTCCCTCTGTTTCTATCTTGTGGAAAAGACTGTGGATGACCAGTATCATTTCATCCTTAAATATTTGGTAAAATACATCAGTAAAACCATATGGACCTGATATTTTTATTTGATTTCTTTCAAAGATATACAACTATTGAAGTTATCTCTTTCTCCTTGTATCATGTTTAGTAGTTTGTATCTTTCGAGGAATTGGTCCATTTCATCTAAATTATCAAATTTGGGGACATAGAGTTGTTCATAAATTTTTTTTATTATCCTTTTAATATCCATAGGATCAGTAGTGATGAGCCTTCTTTTACTTATATTAGTAAGCTAGGCCTTCTCTCTTTTTTTTCCCTTGGTTAGCCTATAGGTTTATAAATTTTATTGAACTTTTCAAAGAACCAGCTTTTAATTTTATTGGCTTTTTATATTGATTTCTTGATTTTAATTTTACTAATTTCTGCTCTTAATTATTTTTTTCTGCTGCCTGTTTTTGGCTTATAGTACTCTTCTCTCTCTCTCACACACACACGTATTCTCTCTCTCACTCAATCATCTAAGAAGGAGACTTAGATTACCAGTTTTCAGGTCTTTCTTCTTTTCTAATATAGACAATTTTGTGCTACAAATTTCCCTCTAAGCACTGCTTTTGCAGCATTTCACAAATTTTAATGTTTTATTTTCCTTGTCATGTAGTTCAAATATTTAAAAATTTCTCTTAAGACTATTTTTTGGTCCATGAATTATTTATATGCTATTTAGTCTGTAAATATTTTCAGATTTCAAGCCATCTTGCTGTTATGGATTTCCAGTTTAATTCCATTGATATCTAAGAACATAATTTGTATGATTCCTATTTTTAAATAATTCTTATGGTATGTTTATACCCCAGAATGTTGTCTATCTTGGGCCATACTCCATACCAGCTTGAGAATAATGTGTATGTTTTCTGTTATTTGATGGAGTAAACGTTTTGGGGAGGGAGAGTAGCAAAATAAGGTTTATTGAACAATAGCAAGATGATAATACAAAGATCCTGAGGAGAGAGGGGATTGCCACCAGAGTTTCTAAGTCTAGGGGTTTTTATGGGTTTGTTGGCCCACTGTTTTAATCTGATCAACCCTCCCTGCACCTGTCATCCAATCAGATTTTTTTTACCTATCAGATGGAAAAGTGTGGGGAGCTCTTTCTAGGGCAGTGTAAAATCCTTTTAGGTGTGCTTTCCTCTTAGGGTGGAGGCCCCTTGTCCCTGCCTGCCTTCTAATTATCTTTCATCATTCCCCCCTCTGAAGAGGTAACCCTAACTGCTGTTAGGGTAGAAGGATGATGACCAATCATAGCTACTTCCTGCTGGTCAAGGGTGTTGGATGGGACAACAGTGAGTATTCCTTTCATCCAGATCTATCAAGTGGCCCCATGTAGATGTCTGGTTTGACTGCCATGTGAGGCTCCATCTGAATCACCACCATTTGGAGTTTGATGACATTTATTCTGGAAGATATAAAGTGGGTTAGGGCATTTAGCAGGCAAGACCCAAAGCACAATTCAAGACTGAATACAGCCAGTCTGGCAAGAGATAGAGGATGTTTTAGTGAACTCCCCAAATACTGTGAGGAGAGGGCAGGCAAAACGCACTTCAAGACTAGTTTGAGGTCCTCTCTGGGTTCACAGAAGGATTTTGATTCCTTGTTGTTTGTCCCCCCAATGTGGGACCAGGGTTTGACTCTGAAGGGATAGATCCAGGCTTCATTTTGACTGCTATTGGAGTTGCTAAAAATCACTGTATATAGGCCTTCCCAGACCAGCTCTAACAAGCACTTGCTTCCCAGGGTGAAAATGGGACAGGTTGGTTATTTTGGGGCTGGGAATTAGGAAGCTCCTTATAAGAGGGATGAAATGATTAAAGTCCAAAACCTTGGCTACTTCCTCTGTTATCACTTTGAAGGGCCTAGGGGAGTCCACACCAAGGGATTTACCAGTGCCTTTATCACTTCTGAGGCTTTTTTGGTTTTATAGGGGAAGGCCTCAATCCAGTGCATGAAGGTATCTACCCAAACCAGGAGGTACCTCTACCCATGCATTTTAGACACGTGTGAAGTGCACTTGCTGATCTTCCCTAGGTGACGTCTCACTTGCTGTATGCCTCTGGGGATTTGTGAGTGGGAGAATGGGCGGTTGTTCTGGCAAGCTTCGTACATTTTTAAAATGTTTTAATAGCCCTATCTAAATTTCTCCTGTAAAGAGTTTGTGGATCATTTGTAGGGTCTTATCTTGACCTAAATGGAAGGTTTGGTGGTTTTTAGGACCTTCCATTGGTTAATGGCTGGCAGGTGAAGCCTAACATCCTCTGCCTGGAGCCAGCCTATAGACTGGGGAGTATATCCCTGTTCTGTTCCCCATTGTCTTTCCTCAACTGAATATAGGGTCTTTCCTGGGTTATGGAGCCATCCCAGACTAAGTGGACAACCACAGGGATAGTTGAGCTGGCAGATGAATTTGAGGCCGCATTGGCCAATCTATTCCATTCTGATACTTCATCTGCTCCTTTTTGGTGTGCCTTGCAATGTACAACTGCTATGTCTGTGTGTTGATTTATGGCTTGCAGAAGCTGTGTGATTTCCTGACGATACTTGATAGGAGAACCTGACATAGTTAGAAAATGTCTCTCTCCATATTGTACCATGGGTGTGTAAAACCAGGGAAGCACATTTGGAGTCAGTATATATGTTGACTCTTGTCCTTACTAAAAGCTCAGGTGAGTGCCCTCAGGTCAGCCAATTTTACATTTGACCCAGGTGGGTCAACTCTCTGTTGTTTCATATAAAGATCCAGCCTCCAAAACCCTCAGTTGTTTCTCAGAGTCCACAGTCTCTCATGCTTCGTCTCTCCCTCTGATTTCGGAGGGGAGGGGATGGGGGGATAGGTGAGCCTGGTGGTGGGTATTAAGGAGGGCACATATTGCATGGAGCACTGGGTGTAGTACATAAACAATGAATCTTGGAACACTAAAAAATAAAATAAAATTATAATGAAAAATAAAAATAAAATAAAATAAAATAGTATGTTTATAGCAAAAATAAAATAAAATCACATCCAAAAAAATTAACTAACTAACTAAATAAATAATCCAACCTTTTGGGTGCCCTGTTCAACAAATGAAATAGAAAATAAAGTCCATTCTGGATTTTTTTTCTTTTTTCTTTTTTTAAGATTTATTTATTTATTTATTTGACAGAGAGAGAGAGAGAGAGAGAGAGATCACAAGTAGACAGAGAGGCAGGCAGAGAGAGAGAGAGATCACAAGTAGGCAGAGAGGCAGGCAGAAAAGGAGGAAGGGAAGCAGACTCCCTGCTGAGCAGAGAGTCCGATGTGGGGCTCGATCCCAGGACTCTGGGATCATGACCTGAGCTGAAGGCAGAGGCTTTTAACCCACTGAGCCACCCAGGTGCCCCCCATTCTGGATTTTCTACTGGGGTTTCTTTTAAGTCCTCCAGGGCAGCATAGGTTTGGGTTATGATTTGTTGACGGTCATTCTCTGACCCTGTGCCTTCTTCTAGAAGGAAGGTGGTGGGATTTAAAGTTGAGCAAGTTTTCCTTTGCATGACTGGGCCTTCCAGGAAGAGTGCCTGGTCTCTCAGAAGGCAGCTGTCCATGAGCCAATGATGCTATCCCTTGATAGGAGACTTTGGGTATTATGAGGGGTGTAGACAGTTAAGATCCTGTCCCAGTTAGTTCTGTAGCTTCCTACTGGTTGTTGATCTGGCCCCTGGGCCTGGGTTAGGACACCCAAAGCCATTCCGTTTCTTTCTGTCACATGCAAGTTGGAAGCCTTCCCAGTAGGAATAAAAGCTGGGGCACTGAGCAAGGCCCTCTTGAGATTTTTAAAAGATTTTTTTCTGACTTTGGATCCCATATTAAGGATGGGTACTTTTAACATTTCTTGTAGGCAGTTTTGTTTGTCTGAGAAAGGCTTTATTTCTCTTTCATTTTTGAAGGGTAAAATTCACTAGTATAGAATTTGAGGTTAGTGTTTTTTTTCTTTCAACAATGTAATATTTTATTCTACCCTCCTCTTGCTTGTATATTTTCAAGAAAGAAGTGCAATGTAACTCATATACTTGTTTCTCTGTAGGTAAGATGTTCTCCCACCACTGCGGACTTCTTTCAAGATTTTCTATTTGTCTTTGGTTTTCTACAGTTTGAATATAATATACTTAGGTTCGTTTATTTTATTTTTTTTTTGTTATATTGCTTATTTATTTTATATTTGTTTTATCAGAACTTCTTGGGCCTGTGGTTTGGTATTTATCATTAATTTTGGAAAATCCTTCGTTATTAATACTTTAAATATTCGTTCTTTCTTCCCATCTCTCTGTCCTTTTTTCCCCCCAAGACTTTATTTGTTTATTTGACAGAAAGAGAGAGAGAAAGAGCACCAGTGGGGAAGAAGCAGCAGCAGGCTCACGGCTGAGCAGGGAGCTGGATGTGGGGCTCCATCCAAGGACCTGGGTATCATGATCTGAGTCCAAGGCAGGTGCTACCCACTGAGCCACCAGGCACCCCTGTCTTTTCCTTTTGAAATTTCAACTAAGTATATTTTATACCTTTGAAATTGTTCCACAGTTCTTGAATATTCTGTTCGTTCTTTTTTCCTTGATTCTATTTTACCTTTGCATTTTAGTTTTCGAAGTTTCTATTGACATATTTTCAAGCTCACAGTTTCTTTCCTTTTCCATGTCCAATGTGCTGATGAGCCCATCAAAGCATTCTGCATTTCTTGTTACTGTATTACTGATTTGTAGTGGTTCCTTTTGATTCTTTCTTAGAGTTTCAATTTCTCTACTTACATGATCTGCTCTTGCCTGTTGTCTACTTTTTTTGAAGAGTCCTGAACTTATTAATCATCATGATTTTAAATTCCTTATCTGATAATTCCAAAATCTGTGTCCTGAGTCTGGTTCTGATGCTTTGTCTCTTCAAATAGTTTTTCCTTGCCTTTTAGCATGCATTGTAAATTTCATTTTTTAAGATTTATTTATTTATTTGAGGGAGAGAGCAGGGATGTATGCAATGTGAGTGGGTAGAGGGGCTGAGGACCTGAGGACGAGAATGTTCAGAAAGACTCTCTGCTGAGCACAGAGCCTGAAGGGGAGCCTGGTCTCATTTGCAAGAGACCAAGACCTGAAGCAAAAATAAGAATCTGAGGCTTAAACAACTGAGCCACCCAGCCACCCTAACATGCATACAAAGTTTTACTTAAAGTCAAGTATGATGTATAGATTTTAGAAACTGAGATGTATAAGCTTTAACTGTGAGGCTTTATGCTAATGTGGTTAGGAGCTGGGGTTTTTTTTTCATGTTTGTTGTAACTGCAGGTGTCAAGAACTCCTCTAGTAGTATCATTGTTTTGGCTTCTCCCCCTCCCACTCTTGTCTCTTGTTTCCCCAATAACTTCTCTTAAACAGTAGCTTTCCTACACTAGCTCCTTCAGCTGATACCCAGGAGCTCTGTTGCGGTGGTGGTGAGGTGTGGGAGAGGGGAAAGTGTCCACAATGTTGCAATTAAGACTCAGTCTTTCGGCAGACCTGTATGCCTGGATTGCGACCTTCACAAGTAACTCTTCGCCCTTTTACCGCCTCCTCCTCTTAGGTAAGGCTGGAAGGGAGTAGTGAGATAATTACACTTTTCCCAAGTAAGATAAGGATTTTATAAAGTCCTTTCCCTTTGTTATGGAGAAAAACTCAGGGCACATTTCAAAAGCGTTACTTTCCTTCTCCCATTGGGAGAACCCTGAGGGGGCTTTTTATAGCTCTTCACCTGAGAACCTGGTGGACTTGGTGAGAGTAAAATATTTAAAGGTGTGCCCTGCCCTCCCCCAAGGCGGTACCCTCAGGTGTTCTCACTCTCAAATTAGTCCAGATTCAGCCTCTAGCAATTCACTAAAATTACCATTTAAATGTTTCTACCAGTTTATGGATGCAGCAGCTTCGACTCCAACAGATCTGTATGTGATTCTCTGTATTCAACTTATCTCTCCAGATTTATAGTAGTTTGCCCTGTGACTTCAGCTTTCTAATAAATCCAAGAAAAGTCACTGGTTTCCAGTTTGTTCAGCTTTTTTTCTTCGTGTAAGAATCAGTGTCACTACTTCCAAGCTTTTTTTTTTTTTCAAAGAGTTTATTTATTTATTTGAGAGACAGAGATCACAAGTAGGCAGAGAGGCAGGCAGAGAGAGAGGAGGAAGCAGGCT